>NW_020837992.1:190082-710493 GCF_003676395.1 Aethalodelphis obliquidens | reverse complement strand
TGGGAATGTAAATTGATAGAGCCACTATGGAGAACAGTATGGAGGTTCCTTAAAAAACTAAAAATAGAACTACCATACGACCCTGCAATCCCACTCCTGGGCATATACCCTGAGAAAACCATAATTCAAAAAGAGTCAGGTACCACAATGTTCATTGCAGCACTATTTACAATAGCCAGGACATGGAAGCAACCTAAGTTGTCCATTGACAGATGAATGGATAAAGAAGATGTGGCACATATATGCAATGGAATATTACTCAGCCATAAAAAGAAATGAAATTGAGTTATTTGTAGTGAGGTGGATGGACCTAGAGTCTGTCATACAGAGTGAAGTCAGTCAGAAAGAGAAAAACTGTATGCTAACACACATATATGGAATCTAAAGAAAAAAAAAAAGAAAAAAAAGTGGTTCTGAAGAACCTAGGGGCAGGAAAGGAATAAAGACGCAGACATAGAGAATGGACTTAAGGACACGGAGAGTGGGAAGGGGAAGCTGGGACAAAGTGAGAGAGTGGCATGGACATATATACACTCCCAAATCTAAAATAGATAGCTAGTGGGAAGCAGCCGCATAGCACAGGGAGAGCAGCTCGGTGCTTTGTGACCACCTAGAGGGCTGGGATAGGGAGGGAGGGAGGGAGACGCAAGAGGAAGGAGATATGGGGATATATGTATATGTATAGCTGATTCACTTTGTTATAAAGCAGAAACTAACACACCATTGTAAAGCAATTATACTCCAATAAAGATGTTAAAAAAAAACTATATAAAGTGCTTAACACAGTGTCTAGTATGTGGTTAGCCATCTATACATTTTAGTTGCCATTATTACTGATGAGTTGTATTACCTTGCAAAAGTTATTTTAACAGCTAACTCTCATCTTTAGTTTTCACTTCTGTAAAATGGAATTTAAAAATTCTATTCAGTTGTGAGCAGATGGAGAGACTGTCTTCTTGACTTGGACCCCCAGGTGCTACAGCAGTGCCCGGTATACAGATGCTGGTTTCTCTTCCTGATGCTGGTTTCTCTTCCTTCCCTTGCTTTTCCTTCTGCCAGCCCCACTTAGGGCCTAAACACGTGAAAACGGTGGCAGCTCTTCGTTTTCCCTTCAGTTCAGCGTACATTTTGCTTTATACTCACCTTCCAAAAATAGATCTCATTCTCAGTTCATCCATCTTTCCACTAAACTCCAGTTGCCATGACATATTTTTAGTCTAACAATGACGTATAGGTCTTTGCCTAACAAATTAGCAATGCATTTTAAAAAAATCCAGTGGAGGTAGGAATACAGAGAAATGGGCACATTTTTATGTTGCTGGTGTAATGTTTAAGATGGAATATATTAACTCTAAAATCCTTTAGGATAAGCTGACAATATATATCAAAAACAAAAATATGTTTAAGCTATTTTTTTCTCAGTAATTCTTGATTTTGACAATCAAACCCAAAGTAATAATCCTAAATATACACACACAAAAGCTAGTTGCACAAATATTCAATATACTTGTTGCTGCATTATTGTAAGGGAAAGACTGGAAACAATCTGTATGATCAATCCTAAGGGAATGCTTAACTAAATTATGACACAGCCATCTACCCAAACTTGTGCAATTATGAGGGCCCTAGAGCAGTAAAATTCACGGAGGCTGAAATTAGAATGGCGGTTACTAGGAGCTGTGAGGGGGAAGGAATAGGGAGTTATTGTTGAATAGGTATGGAGTTTTAGTTTGGGAAGTTGAAAAGAATCTGGAGATGAATGGTGTTGATGATTGTACGACAATGTGAATGTCCACAATGCTACTGAACTATACACTTAAAATGGTTAAAACAGTCAATTTTATGTTATGTATACCTTACACAATAAAAAAAATGTGCATTGAAGAAAACTAAAAAGACATTAAAAATTCTCTTTCCTAAAACCCAATTCATTTAAGTAGAGCTTGTTTGGAGTTTGGAATATGAAATAGTGAATGAGAACAAGGAGAAAACTTGTTCATTCATTTGTTCTTTCGTATCATGAAACACACACTTATGCACCAGGCACCGTGCTCCGAACAGGGCGCACAGTGGGACAAACATGACAGACCTGGATGCTGACCTATTTTCTCCTCAATAATGATCATAACTAGGGGAATTGCAGTTCTAGGGGAGCCAGTTAAACTATCGGAGATAATATAAACTGTGATGTCTCATGTGCCCTGATTTTGCATGTTGGGGCTGGAGAGGTGGCTAGGTCCCAGGTGGATGAGGTGGGCATGGACATTTCCAACAAACCCCTCTGTATTGTCCCATGTCCAAGAAAACTCTGCCTCTGGAAGACGGCAGCTTCCAGCTCACTTAGCTTTAGGTTTTGAGCGCAGGTGAGATACATGAATGTAACTCTAGAGGGTTTCTGGATTGGTGTCGTGGTCCCACAGCCATGAGGAGGGCATGGTCAGTGTTCATGACTTAGCCAGAGTTGGGGAGAAGGGATGAGGCGGTGCTCCCCCACAGGCCTCGCTCCCGTTCACCAATGCTGCTAGAAAATATTTTAGAACATGCCCAGACTCTGGGATGGGGTTACATACAATAAAAGCACAGGGCAAGTAGTGTTAATATCACAATTGGGAGGGACTGGGGGCAGCTTAATGCTCCAGACAGCCAATGAGTTTGGTGTCTACTACATGTCAGGCACAGGGGTTACAGAGGCCACATAGAAAAAGGGTTCAGGGCACAGAGAGTAGAGCTGGGCCATCTAGTTCAAGTCCTGGATCTGCCACTTCAGGCTTAGTCACCCTGGGCAAATTATGTAACCAACTCTGTGACTCAGTTTCCTCATCTGCAAAGTAAGGACAATAAGAACATCTACTCTGTGGGATGTTATGAGGATTAAGTGAGTTTACATTTGCAAAATGCTTAAACTAATGTGTGGTGCATGGTAAGCACTGTGCAAGTTTCTATTAAATGAGATTCAATAAATTATCAGCCCCGTGGAGCTCATGGAGCAAGAAATTCTTGAAGCCTGAACAGACTCACACCTATTAGCAGCCCTGGCCTCTAAGTGAGGAGCTCTCCATGTCTTCTCTTTCCCTCCCCTCCCCGCTGAGGTTCACTTTGCCTCCTCCCATCCAGGCAGGGAGCTTTTCTCCAGATCAGTGAATGAAGTGGGTGTTGGGGGCTGTGGCGCCCCCAGAGGCTGGGAACAGGGTGAAGCCAGGCTGCCTGCTTGGGCTGGCAGCCCTTGCCCCTCCTGACTGGCTCCTGGCAGGGGCAGGCCAACAGCAGGAGGATGCAGAGGCGGGTGGAGTCAGATTACTGTAATCGCTGTATTACCAGCCCCACTCACTCCCCCACTCTTTCCCTTAATGGTGATTGTTATACTTATTAGAGGCGCAGCTGCCAATGGTTATTGATTCTCCCTGCTGCAGCATTTTAATCAGGGATTTGCAGCTATTGTTAGTAGTACGAGCCTCTGTGGATCCCAGGACAGAGGCAGAGCTGGGCATTGGGACCTTTTCAGTCAGGCAGGCAGGGTCCCCAGGATTCCAGAGTCATACAGAGCACTTAACCCAGAAACATCCTGACTCAGTCTGGTGAGAGGGAAGTGGGGGATGGAACGAGGGATGGGGCCACCCTGGGCTTCCAGTCATAGATGCTTGTAGGCAGTTCTTTCCAGCTGGGGCCCGGCTGTGCCTGGCTCTGCTGGATATACCACCAGCCCCCTCCCCTAATCCTCTCTTCCCTGCCTCCCTCCATGGCCATGCAGCTTCCTCACCCACACTCCTCCCAGATGGTGTGGGGGGTGAACTGAATAGTGTCTGGGTGTCTGCAGAGCCAGTAAGAAGCAGTGATGGGGGTGAGGGGTGTGTGGCCACGACACCCTGACCATTTCCCAGGGTTAGGGGTGAGGGTGAGAGTGAATGAACGTTTGTTGTACTCCCACTGTGTGTCAGGCATAGCATTAGGAGCTTTGCCCGTGGTATTCCCTTTAAACCTCACATCAGCCTTTCCAATAGCACATTATTAAAACCATTTTATAGAGGAAACTAAGCTCGGAGAATCAGAGTGACTTGCCAAAGGTCACTCAGCTAGGAAGGGGCAGAGCTGGGATTAGACTCAGGTCTTGTACTTTGTAGGTGAGGAAAACTCCGCTTCAGAGAGAGGTGGTGGCAGAATCTTCTAGACCTTTGATGATGTCAGTCCTGCACAGCCCGACCCTGTCCTGTCCAGGCACTGAGGATGCTCAATGAGCTTCAGGCTTATCATACACTTGAGCCCAGGAGAGTGAAACCTGTCCCATGTGAGAGCCACCTGCCTAGGCTCGGAGGTTGGGCAACAGCCCTGAGTGGCCGGGAAGAGCCCCCATGGCCCCTGCCCTGGGCTTCAGCTCTGGCTCCTGCTGTGCACCCGAGTTCCCCGCCCCCATTGGTGTGCTGAGGGGAAGGCCATTCTGGTTGGCTGAAGCCTTTGTCCATTACTGCCCTGAGAGCCCTCATGGTACCAGGGTCCTGCTGCAGGCTGGCACCTGGCACTCTCTCACTACCCAGGATGCCATCCTCTCTCCCGGCTGAATTTGTGCAAACAATTACCCTGCTCTGTGAAGCTCTTGTAGCAAGTGCAGTGGGGGAGAGTGGCCAATAAAAGTCAAGTGAAAATCCAATAAATCAAAAAATATTAAACATTATGAAAATGGATGTCCTACACCTGCAAACAATGGATGTCTAACGTGAATGTTTTTCAGTTCTACTGCAAACATTAAGCAGCTTAGGTGTTAGCAGTTAAAAATGATTGCAGGCCTTTGTGGTTGACACTGGTGAAATCTGAGTTCTTCTGGTGGCCCACCCATTGGCCTGCTTGTAGCAGAGGGGCCGGGAAGACAGTGTCCTAGACACACTGCTGCTGAGTGTCTGTACTAGAAATGTCATAGAAATCCTATAATGGGGATTTGTCCCTCCACAGAGTTATGCTCTAGTGATCTTTTGACACCCAGGCTCCTCTACTTTCAGAGAGGACAGGATGGGGGGAGGCAACATAAATGCCTCCAGGGGCACTCCCTCCACCCTGACCCAGGAGGGGGTCCCTTTCCTCCTCAGGGTGCAGGAGAGTTCCAGCTCTCCTCTCTGTTTCCGTAGCTTTCCTTTCCCTTCCCCTTTCCCTGTGTCCTCTGAGTTGCCTCAGGGCCTAGTGCAAGGCTGGTTATGCTGTCATCCCTGAGGTCACACTGGGAGAGCTACAGGGGGGGCTCCAGTGCTTTCAGCAGGATGGCCCACATCCCTGTTACTGCGGCTCCCTCTCCAGCAGGGGCGGCCCCGGCCACAGCCAGCCTTCCCAGCCCCAGACCCCAAGGCTGGGTCTCTTTTGGCATTGGAGCCAGCCCTATTTATTTATTTATTTTTGGCTGCGTTGGGTCTTCGTTGCTCTGCGCGGGCTTTCCCTAGCTGTGGCGAACTGGGGGCTACTCTTCATTGCGGTGCGCGGGCTTCTCATTGTGGTGGCTTCTCTTGTTGCAGGGCATGGGCTGTAGGTGTGCGGGGTTCAGTAGTTGCAGCATGTGGGCTCAGTAGTTGCAGCACACGGGCCCTAGAGGGCAGGCTCAGTAGTTGTGACGTAGGGGCTCAGTTGCTCTGTGGCATGTTGGATCTTCCTGGAGCAGGGCTCAAACCTGTTGAGCAGGCAGATTCTTAACCACTGCACCACCAGGGAAGTCCCTTTTATTTTTTTTAAATTGGTTGAGCTTTTTTCTCTGCCACTCCCACCACCCCCATCTTTCAGAGAAGCACATGGCGCTCTGGGCCCAGCTCCCTACCCAAGATTGTCCCCAGCCCCCAGCCCCCAACCTGTGTGCTGCTCAGGGCCCCTGCCATTCAGGCCCAGCCACCACCAGCCCCAGCAGCTCACCAAGCTTCACCGTGCTCTTGCCCACTGACCTCCATCACTCTCTGCTTGAGCCCGCAGATGCAGCCACCCAGCCGTCCAACATGCTCTTGGTGAGGAAGTATTCCTCCCTAGGAGGATGCAGCTTGGGCAAGTGGAGGAGTAGGGCTGGAACCCCGCTGATTAGCGTCTGTCATGTAGCAAACACATCACCCTTCTGAGCCTTAGATTTTCCTTATCTGTAAAATGGAGATACAGCTGATTGAAGGTATGGGTCAAATTAGATAGTGGGTATACAGTGCCTAACCCAACATCTAGCACACAGGGGGAGTTCATCGGCCTTTTTTAAGCTTATTTGTGCCCTTCTAGCATCTGGTTGGAGTGGGGATGCCATAGGCCTGGAGTCAGTCGGCACCTGCGAGGCCGATGCTGGCTGGAGCTGCCGTCACCTTGGCCTCATCTATGTCACCTGAGGCTTCAGGCCTCCTTTCCTGCTTCTCACTTCCAAGATGTGATATATCTGGATCCACATAGCCTCAGTGGCTCCTAATGCACCCTGGGACTTGGAGAATGAGTCACAGAAGTTGATAGCATGGAAATGAGAGAAGCTCATTTGAGCTACGATCTCAGTATGATAACGAGCCTCATGAAACTTGGAATGAGTCAGAGAGGCAGGCTGCCCTGATCCTTGCCTTTACCAGCTGGGATTCCAATACAAAGGGTCTCTATAACCCCTCCCCCCACTGACATGCTGCTCCTAGGTTGTTCCTGTGGCATCAGAGAGAAGTAGGAGGCCTCCTGGGAAGGTAACCTTTCAAGAAAGGGGAGTCTGAGACCCACCCTACAAGAATTGTCCTGCAGTCTCTCAGAGGCCCCAAAATAGCCCAATGTCTTGGTCGCCATGACTGCTTGATGGGCCCCAAAGGGAGTTCAAAGAGGGAGGATTTAGGGCTCGTCATATTTCTCTTAAAGCACAATAACAATCTCTTCTGTTTGTCAAGCTCTATGTGCCAAATAATGGTAAGCACTATGTGTGTGTACATGGCTTAACTTAACCCTCATAACAACCCCGAGAGGGAGTGGTATTCCCGTTTCCCAGATGAAAAAAGTGAAACACAAGAAAAATAACTTACCTTGTAGTAGAACTAAGTTTCAAACCGAGAGTCACCTCTAAGTTAACCAAACTGGGCCTTGTTCTGGGGCAGCGTTCTAAGGCATCTTTTCTCCCTATTTCCCACTGGTGAGGAGAGCAGGGGCAAAGTATGCATTAGAGGGGCTCCAGCAGGAAAGAGGTGGCATATACACCCCGGCAGGGCTGCGGGACACCGGCAAGGGAAGGTGAAACACCCTGAAGGAATGGGGGAGGGCCTTCCCTGGGACCTGGAGAGAGCTGCAGCGGCAGGAGGAGCCTGCCAGACAGAGGAGGGCTGAGGGCCGGGGAGTAAACGAGGGGACGAGGACGGTACAGTCTCCTCCTGCTCCAGGTCTCCAACAGCTGATCCCACTGGAGGCTGGAGGTCTAGGGAGCCTGGCTGGTGCAGGCTTAGAAATCAGTCTTCCAGATACAGGGCTCAGAGCAGGGCAGAGGAGGGTGGCGAGTGTGGGAGCTGGGGCGGAGGGGCGAATGGAGGCTGTTCAATGCAAGGTGCCTCTGGAACTTTCTGAGAAACTGGCACTTCCTTGATGCTCCAGGAGCCTGATAAGGGTCGGGCTGGGAAGCACGCAGTTGTATTTTGCCTGCACCCAGGGCAGCATCTTCTACCTGATGTCCTGGGTGTGAGAGCGAGGCGGGGAGTCTCCCGTTCCTCCCCTCAGGGACACAGGGGATTTGAACAGGGGCCTACCTGGAGATGGGGAGGGAACCAAGTAGAGATGGAGAGGAGTCAGGGAGAAGATGCCCCCCCCCCACGAAGGAAGGCGTGCAAGAGAGGGACTGGCGAAGGCCAGCTACCCAGGAGGGCCCCTTCACGCGGCTTACCTTCAGAAACATACTTTCGCTGCCAGCAGCCTCTTATTCTTTCCATAAATAGGTACTGTGCTGTGTGTAAGGCCTGTCCCTGCCACGTAGAAGTTGTACTAAACAGCTGCCTCTGCGGGAGTGAGGAGGGGCCATGGCAGTTCACACACTGCCTCCCCGACTCAGGCTTCCAGCTGACTTCAGCCCACGGCACCCTCCTCCCTTGAGCTTCCACGTCTTACACTGTTAGCATTACTGCCTCAGCTATGGCCTCCAGAGTAAACTCTCCAGCACAGGCTCATGTTTGACTTGTCAGCATAACCCTATACCTAGGAGTAAGGGAAGCACAAAGCATGCGGCACTCAGGTTAGAGAAGCTCTGTTACCCTACTTCTCTGTGCTCACCTCTAGAAAAGAGAGTTCAATTACCCAACCAATAATGCAGTCATTTTTGTCTGTTGGGCAGGCGAGACCGATAATGCCAGCTGGCCCAGCCCCAGACCCCTCCCCCTGTGCCCAGCTTCCTTTCACTTCAGCTGCTTGCAAGGGTGGCTCCCACGAGTTTCTGTTTCTTTGATTCCCCTCTTATCCAGCAGCTGCTGGGGAGTGAGAGGACAGTGGCATCCCTATCGTCCTGTGTGTACATGGGAGGGATGCAGTACATTACAGAGGCCTGGACAAATGGAATGCAAAGGCTGGAGAAGAGTAGGCTGAGGCCTTACTCGTCCCATCTATGGGCGGTGGAGCCTGCCAGTCAGTTTAAATGGCAGCCTCAGTTCCTGGAGGGATTGGCTGCCATTCTATTGTACCTTGGACCCTGGGATGGAGTCCTGATTGGATTGATTCCAAGGAGATGTGTCTTTCCCTCTGCTAGCTGCTGGCGCCAGCATCTCCTATGCCTGAGGGAGTGAGGTTGAATGGGAGCTTGAATCTCTGCCAGGAGAATCTGGGGCTGGGCCCATTTCTGGGGCACTGGGGCACTGGAACAGGGACCAGGTCTCGGCTGCCAGGTGAGCTACTCCTGGGTACACCCAAGAGCTTTCCATAACCCATGACCTTGAAGGGAATAGATGATCCTTTGGAACCTTGATCTTTCACCTTCCCCTCTCAGCTGTCCCTCTGTGTCATTTGTGTCATAGAACTTAGGGCCTGGTTCGAGAGGCAGACAGGTGAAGTGGAGATGGCTGAGAGAAGGGCCTAGCTCCCCGCCACTCCCATCCAGCCCCTGAGTGCTTCTCCTGTTTCTCAGTTGCTCTGCCATAATATTTCTCTCCCTGCTCAGCCCCACTGGTCTCAGTCGCCCTGAGCAGCTCTCTTGCCTCCTCGTCCATCATCCTGGCTGCGGGGCACCAGAGTACATCTCACAGAGAAACCTTCCTGCCCTAGGCCTCCGAGGAGAAGAGCTCAGCTGTCAGAGAAGAGAGCAGTTTCCAAAGGGGTCAGAGCACTGGGCCCTCCAGGACTGATCGGCTATGAATTACAGACTTCATGTCCCAGTCGGTCCTGGTGCTGCAGAACCAGTTGGGGTGTCCCTGCCTTCCTTCTGGAGTCAGCCTCTTCTCTTGGGCATCCCTTTAGCATGCATTCATTGACTTTAGGTTCATTCCTGATTGATATTACTTGTCGGTTGCTTTTTTCTTTTTTTCTTTTGGCTGCCTTGGGTCTTCGTTGCTACACGCAGACTTTCTCTAGTTTGGCAGGGGCTACTCTTCGTTGCGGTGCGTGGGCTTCTCATTGCGGTGGTTTCTCTTGTTGCGGAGCATGGGTTCTAGGCACGCGGGCTTCAGTAGTTGTGGTGCACAGGCTCGGTAGTTGTGGCTCGCAGGCTCTAGAGGGCAGGCTCAGTAGTTGTGGCGCACAGGCTTGGTTGCTCCGTGGCATGTGGGATCTTCCAGGACCAGGGCTCGAACCCGTGTCCCCTGCATTGACAGGCAGATTCTTAACTGCTGCACCACCAGGGAAGTCCCTTGTTGGCTGCTTTTTTAATGGATGGAGATTTTGTGCACATGCTCCTGCAATAGACTGGGAGCTCTCTGAGCATGAGGGCTGTGCTTCTCCTATACGCTACATAGCCCGTGGAAGGGTAGACTGCCAGTTGGTGCTCAATACCAGCAGTCACTGTGATGGATAATGGGGTGGCAGAATGAAGAGTGGTTGTCTCCAGGAAGACCCCAGAGGTGAGGGGAGAGGCAGCAGTGAGCCCAGACTGCTCACACAGGGGTCACCAGGGCCAACGTCACTTCCACACTGAACAGGGTGTTAGCTGTTAGTGACACTCTGCTCTGAGTGAAGCCTGACCCGACTACCTCCCACTTTACCCTCTACCCCTTTTCTTCCCTTCTGGGTTGCCAGCCTCTCCTGCTGCTTTCACCTCTCTGGCTTCTCTTTTGCCTGCACACCCACCCGGCCTGGGTCTCCTCCCATTGGGCAGTGCTCTCTGCCCCCTGGCTGCCTTTCTCACAGCTCATGTGCTTAGTAATCCATCACATACCCTCTCCTGGATTCAGCTGCCCCTCTGCTGGAGAGTCCCACTCCCCAAAACTATTGCAGGCTCTTCCTTTAATGGCTCCTGGGACTTCTCCTGTCCCACCACTGTTCTCAACTCAGAACTCACTTCATTTTATTTTTTTATCCTATTCTATTCTATTCTATTCTATTCGGTTGTGCTGGGTCTTAGTTGCGGTAGGCGGCCTCCTTAGTTGTGGCATGTAGCCTCCTTAGTTGTGGCACCTGGGCTCCTTAGTTGTGGCATGTGAACTCTTGGTTGCAGCATGCATGTGGGATCAAGTTCCCATGCCCAGGGATCGAGCCCGGGCCCCCTGCACTGGGAGCCCAGAGTCTTATCCACTGCATCACCAGGGAAGTCCCAGAACTCACTTCTGATTCTCATGGCATTGGCCTCCTAACCAGTCTCCCTCCCCCAGACTCCAGGCTTGTCCCCCTCAAAACTGCCTTTCACAGAACTTCTGAGATACCAGCCTGACCCTTCTGATCCCCCACGTGCCACCCAGCAGGGGCTCCTTTCATAAGCCTCTCCTGCCCCTGCTTCCTCTGCTCACAACGTCTGCTCCAGAATCACCCTGCTCAGCACCACTGCGTGCCCTGGGTACAGGCCTGTAGCGCATCACCCCCCATCCCCCCGCCAGCCCTTGATCCCATGATCCCACTTGGCCTCAGGCTTCCTCTGGCATCACTATCTTCTCCTTCAGTACACCTTCCGCCTTCCATGGTCTCTGCCCCACCTTGGTGCCGTGTGCCACCACTGCTGCCACGGTTACTGCTTTGTACTTTAATGGTTTATTCGTGTATCCATGCACCCACCCCCCCACCCCCTGTATCTCATATCCACAG
Organism: Aethalodelphis obliquidens; assembly: GCF_003676395.1. Lineage (NCBI taxonomy): Eukaryota > Metazoa > Chordata > Mammalia > Artiodactyla > Delphinidae > Aethalodelphis > Aethalodelphis obliquidens. The sequence continues at coordinate 699,330 of NW_020837992.1, read as the reverse complement.
CACCTGGAGTCCCTAGCACATAAAAGCAATGACTCTAAATTGCTGAATGAGTGAAATGACCTGAATGAAGGAATGGTTAGGAGTGGATGGGTCCTGTGGGCAAAGGCTCACAGGTGAGGATTAAGAGAATGGGGGACCCAAGAGGCAGGTCAGAGGAGCAGCCGTTGAGGAAAATGAGAAAATAGTGCCAGATTCAGCCATGGGGGTGGGGGTGAGGGGGTGTGGGGGACGGACAGATGGAGGCTTTGAATATACAAAACACCCTTTACCTAGCTGCTCCTGTCAGCACCTTCGCAAAGTGAGGAAAATAAACCTGTTTTCCTTATGACAAAGCCTGATTTGATGATAAACGCTCTCAGTTTCCCAGGAGTTGGCAATGGCTCTGAGGGGTGGGGAGGAAGCAGGAGAATGTAAAGGAAGGGGGTGGGGGAGAGACACAGAGAGAGAGAGAGAGAGAGAGAGAGAGAGAGAGAGAGAGAAAGGAGGAAAGAGGCAGGAGGCGGGGGAGGAGGGGAGGGGAGGAGGGGAAGAGCACTGGGTACGTGTGCTGGTTACTAAGGTGGTAGAAAGCGCTGCAGGTTCTGCAGGAAGGACTTGCTGTGCTGAAGAAAGCAGGCAGCCTGCTAAAGCAGCTATGCCCGGGTTCCTGCAGCCAAGCTAGAAGGAAGGAGCCAGGAAGGAGAGGGCTGACCAGGGCCTGGAGACTCTGCTTGGCCCCGAAGCAGCAGGGTAAGGAGGAGAGAGGACCTGAACTCTTGGCTCTGCCAGGGTCACAGGTCACCCCAGACCCTCTCCAGAAGGTGAAGAGGCGCTTCTGCTCCCCAGGGGGTATCTCACCACTGAGGTCGTAGCCGCCTTCCTTGAGGAGTTGTTTACATGGTCTACCTTGCTCGGGGCTGCACCCAACCCAGTCCTGGCATCGAAAGACAGACGCTGATGAAAGCTTCCAGGAGTCCCTTGTCCCTGAGGGAGGTCAGTTCTTTGGAGAAGGCTGGGCCTGAGCAGTGTGTGGCGGTCAGGGAGCAGGTGTGCCCCTAAAACTGTCCCCTCTCGGCACTAAGGGCAGCAGGACAGCCTGCTGCAGGGGTGAGACAACCTTCTCTGGAGGTCAGGAGGATCTAAGCCTCATCTTCTCAAGTCTCTGTTAAGGAAACGAAAGGACATGTGGCATCTCGGAGCCCCAGACTGCTTGCACCTTAGAGATCATCTAAGTCAGTCCTCTCATGGCCAGAGGAAGGGAGCAGAGAAGTGACTGGACTGAGGCTACACAGCAGGCGAGTGTCCCAGCAGGAGCTCTTTTCACCTGTGTTCCAGTCTCAACAGTGCACTGAGCACTGGGGCTCTCCTGAGGCCCACTTCAAGTCTCTAGACTTGTCTAAAAGGAGCTGACATCAGACTCTAAAAGCTTTGGGACATAGTGAGGCTCTTAACACAAGGTCTTCTTGAGAGGATAACCAAGGGGAAATTACACTGTGTGAAAGCCAAACAAACTTCCTTAAAATACTCTGTTCCCCTCTATTCAAAGCGCCACGGCTCCTGGGAGCCGCTCAGGCCTCCTTCGCTCTTTAAGCTCCAGCCCAGTGAGATTTCCTGCTCTCAACCCTCCCCTAGACACCCTCCCCTGGTGTCTCTCTTTTTGCTCCACTTCTGTTGCCCATTTCCACCCATGACCCTCCCCAGGCCTGGTAGCCAAGCAACAGATCCTTCCTCCCTAAAAGGTTATACTGGCTCTGGTCAATGTCATCGCCAGTGAATCACACTTCCTTCCCCTCCTTCCCTGTGTTTTTAGCATCACTAACAGAGAGACAAGCAGGTAAGGGTGTTTGAGTTCCTCGGAAAAGGACCCATCTCATTTCCAGTAAAATCCTGCAAGACCTTGATGTTCAGGGCCGGCTGCTTCCCCCTCCCTCACACCCTGGTAGGGGGAAGCAGCTCTGGCTGCTTGCATGGATCTCCTCTCTCCTCTTTGAATCTGCTTGTTTCTGCACAGGGCCTTTGCTTCTTCTCTCCCTTCTGCCTGGAGAGCATTCGCCTCGTATTTGGAAAGGCTGCTGCCTTCTTGTCATGAAAGTCCAAGCTCAACCGTCACCACCTCCCAGAGGCTTTCCTTAATCCCCTTTCTAATGTTGCGGGTGCTATCACCAGTCTCTGTCACATCACCCTCATTTTGCTGCATGTGTCTGAATTACATTGTTGATCTGGTTGTTTGCATATTCCATTACTGCCTGCCTCCCCCACTGAGAACAGGGACCTTGTCTGTCTATTTATTATAATGTCCCTGATGCTTGGTACTTAATAAAGACTTGTTCAAAGAATCAATGAAGGACACTGGAGATGGTTAAGGTTGAGGGAGGGCCTAGTTCTGTGTGAATCTCTTGGTTGATGAGCCCTTGCAGACTCATGCTCCTTCTCCAGCCTGCTCAGAAAACTGAGGCTCAGGATCCGTGTGAGTCAAGAATTAGGGGATCCCCATCATTCTCTGTGATGGAGGAGTTGTGGCCGCCTGCTCTCTTCAGGTGGTTGTGTCTCCCTTCTCCGGTGTTGTCTCTGCCATGTTTATTGCTGCTTCTTCGTCGGCTGTCATGGAGGTTACTTGGAAAACACCATTCCCCCACCTACCAGATCTCAGCCTGGGTGTGGGGTGGTGGGAACGTGCTTGGTGATGGCTACAAACAAATGAACACTTTCCCCTTCCCATCCCTCTTCCAGTATTCTAGGCAGGAGCTGAGAGAACAATTCCTGGGCTCTGAGGAAAAATAGAGGCAGTACGTTTGGCGCTGTACCACTTGTCCCCTAAGCTGCAATGTGCAAGAATGGCAGGGGCAGAGAGGCAGGGCATGGGCCAGGCCAGGCCACCTCTCTAAGATGTTCTGTCCCCATCAGGAAGAGACTGTGGCATGAGGGGCTCCTTGAGGAGCTGAAACCTGGTCTGGAACACACCGCCCTCGGAATGTTGTGATTCTGTTTACCAACACACACAGGAAGGAGCCTATTGTATTCAGGGTGAAAGAAGCGGGAAGAAATCGGTGAATAGAATATCAGGGGCCAAGAAGTTGGGCTCAGAGACAATGGGTAGGAAGGGAGGGGGTGTGGGAAGGGAGATCTAGACTGGAAAGGCTTGAAGGAGAAATCCAGGTGTGCGGGTGCCACCACTGGGGTAGGGAGGGGGCAGAAAAGGAGCTATTTAAGGTCAGATTTCTGCAGAAGTCTGCCTCCCTTCCCATGCCATGTGTGGTGCTCCAAGGACAATGGTGCTTCAAGGACAAAGGACGACCCTGCCTGAAAAAGTGTCAGCGTCACACCTCCTACCAGACTCTTAATTGCCCTCCCCACCATGTTGCAATGGTTATGAAATTCCTGAGCCCACCTGGGCGACGCCCACCTGGGCAACGAGACCTGTCCCAAATAAGGAAAGGCATCTGCCCTGTCCCACTCCCACCCTATAGAAGGAAGGTATATGTGCCTCGACAGATCAGTAAAGGAAATTTTCACCTCGGACCATTCCTTTGTTTTCAGGCTATAAAAACTGATCAGTAGCACATGTTCGGGGCTCGACTCTCCCAGACTACTAGGAAGTCGGCCTGCTGTTCTGGCAGCGACCTTCCCTCTAATAAATTCTATCTTCTTTACGTTCTGCCTTATGTCTGGCAGTTCTCTTCCAGCCTGCGTTCGGACCACAACGCCATGGAGCTGGCCACATGGTGTTTACTGGGTGTGTTCCATACGCAAGGCTCCTATGGGAAGCGTGAGGTGACCCATGATTTACCAGGAATGTCAGACACCCAGCACCAATCCAAGAGGGAAAGAGGGTTTTGCAGTCAGGCCAAGTTTGAATTTCCATTCAAACTTGCCTCTTACTTGCTGCATAACTTGGACAAGGAACTCCTTGACCTTGGACAAGGAACTTAACCTCTTGGGGTTCTTCTATAAAATTGGGGCAGTGCTCACTTCATCAAGCTGCTATGGGGATTAAATGTAACCATGCGTGCAATGCAAAGGGCTCGCCAAGGCCAGGCAACGGTGTCCTGCAAATGGTGGCTGGGTAGCTTTCTGCAGCTTGGACCTCTGGCTCTTACTTAAAACCAGGGGAGGTTTTACCTGCACTAGATAAAGACCTGCCTGGACACAGGAGCTTGGACTGAAGGTCTGTGAGCCATCTCAAGGCCTTTGGAATACTGAATTTCTTCCCATCTTTCGTTACCTCCCATAATCTCTGTAGGGATAATGTTCTGATCTGCTGACTTTAAAATGGAGCCTATTTTCAGACTGACTTGTTCAAAGGGGTACCAGCATCTGCCTGGGCAAGGTGACTTTAACCCAACTATACAGATGATCTGGAAGACTTGAATCCCTAAAGACTACATGTTTGTTTTTTTTTCTCCTCTGCAGGGTGCTTTAGCTTGAAACATCTGTGTAACTGCTTAACACCCTCCTACTTTGCAGAGCGTCCTGGGCATGGGGCCTGTGGGCATCTCTCTAGCCTGGCATTTTTCATGCATGGCTAGGGTCCCACCTTTCCTCTGCCCATGCCAATCCCCACCTCCCCCATCCCCCAGCACTTTCCCCAAGGTCACAGTCTCACCTGCTATCACTTGTCCCCAAGGTTCAAATCTGCCATCATGCCTGTCTCCCAGGACGTGGCTCCATGGGGATTTCTTAGATCCCCAAGAGACGTGCTGCTCTTCTTGCAGGCACTGGGCTCCAGGAGCCTGTCCTCGGATGCAGGGTCCCCTCTGGAGGAGGGAAACACCTCTCCTGAGACTGCGTTTTGGTTACCCTTTGGTGACTGGTCATCCTTAGGTGGGTGAACACTGATCATGGGCAACGTGTGATTCAAGAGCTGTTGCCTCTAATGTCAAGAGGGGTCAGGATGGATGTCCCTATCCCAGGTTCCTTGGCCTACGTGGGAGGAGAGCTTGGATTGTTTCCTGTTCTGCAGGACCAGAGAGGGGCTCAGGAAGGCCTGCAGCTAAGCCAGTTTTTGGGTCAAAGTGCAGTTGATCTGGGATCAGAAACCTTGAGTTGGGGGCTAGACACATTCTGTGTGGTGTGTATTTTCTGTCCTTATTCCCCTTTGTTTTCCTTCGTTCTCCTTTACCATTAGGTGTCTCTGTCAACGTTGGCCTGTGCTACTGGGAATAGTGGGGGAGGGTCTGGTCTTTGTTCTTAGACTAGAAAAGTAATGGGGGTGGGGAGATACACCACGCCCACCAGGCTTCTTTATGCTTTGAGCCACAGAAGTAGGCTGAGGGTCCCCAAGTGGAAGGCAGGCAGACTGTGGTGCTGGCATGACTTTTGCCGCATGTTGCACAGCGAGTCAGGGCCTCAGGTGGTCAGACTCAGGGCTCTGGACTCTCATTCCAGTTGCTCGCTCCCTGAACCATGGTTCCTTTGCAGGTGGCTGCAGCAGAGAACACTTTGCGTTTCCTCCTTTGTGTGAACTGTGTGTTAGATACACACCAGAGACAAGGATTCAGGGCAATGGGGCTGGGACCAGCAGTGCCAGGAAAAAGCTAAGAACTGTTTGCTCCGGTGCCTGGGGCACAGCAGTGGGTATGGGCAGGGAACCAGATTGCAGAGGGGAGGAAAGAAGAGAGCAGATGTAGCGCGTTCTGCATGCACGTACTGGACAGTGTGCACATGCATGTCCCGGCCACAGGTTTTTTCCACGCCTGGGAGGGATGAACAGGCTGGTCTGAAGATAAGAAGGAGGTCTGAGTTTGGGGGGCTGTGCAGTGAGACAGGAAGGAGGTGGTCCCCTGGCTGCTTTGTCACTCTTGGAGGAGAAGGGAGACATGGGAGCCGTGGGGAAAGAAGCCAGCATCCCCCCTCCTTATGGAGACCCTCCTTTAAGCTGCCAGCAACCACAGGAGGGAGGTCTGTGAGATGGGGAGATGTTGGCTGCTGGGGGATGTGAAGCTGGCCCAGCTGAGAGAGATGACCTTGAAAGAGAGGAGAGGCCAAACTGAGTTGGTATCTAGTGTGGGGGAGAGGGGAGGGGCAGGCAGGAGGAAGGAGAAAGCTGAGAGATCCAGACAGTGGAGGGGGCAGGGCAGAGCCTCGTGCACCTCCTGTCTGTCTGCCTCCCTCCTTCTGGCCGGAAGCAAGAAGGACACAGATGGGGGCGTGTGGGTGCTGGGCTGTCCATGCGCCTGCTGGGGTGGAGGCAGAGATGGGGGGCAGTGTGTCCTTGAGTCCTGGGGTTTTCCTGAGCTGAGATTCGCAGAAGCTGCCTTCTCCTCACTACCTCCTGTGCACCATCAGGATGCAGGCCCACAGCCCTGTGGGTGGCACGCATTTTGCCAGTCTGAGAGAGGCTCTCTCTGTTCCTTGCTCTTCAAAGAGCTCTTGGGGAGTGGGGAGGGGGATACTAATCCATTGCTCCAGCAGCTGGTGATGGGATTTCCATTTCTCTTGCAGGAATTCCCAAGAAATGATGGCTGTCTCCCCCCATCTCCCTTGTGCTTCTATATGTTAAGTCAACTTTCCCTTGAACAAATCACTTAGCCTCCCATTTTCTATCTGTAAAGTAGAGATAATACTACCGTCTGCAGAGTTATTGGGACCATAAATTCAATCCCATATATCAAAGAGGTCTATCTGTAAAGTGAGAATTTACAGCATAAGCCTAAGAGATTGTTATTCAGGGAGGAAATTCAAGGGGAAAGGAAGGAGCAAGGCAAGGTCAGGGTGAGGAAACACTCCCTGGCTCCTGAATGGATTTAGCTCCAGCCCCTCCAGCAGCCCCTCCCTCCCTCCATTCCCTACCAGCCTCTTCCTGCCCTGGGCCTGGCTGTGGAGTTGTGGACGGGCAGGTGGACCGGCAGTCACTGCAAACTTACCCTGGCCTCTTTGCCTCCTCCCACAACAGTCACAGAACTGGTCAGGGCGCCTGCCTGGAGCTAGAACCACCCTGAGGCCATGGGGTGCAACGGGGTGTGGGGGAGGTGCTCCCCTTTGCTCAGGGCTGGCAGGAGGGCCACCAGGGAGCCACCCAAGAGCAAGGGTCCTCACCAAGGTTGCTAAGGTGGAGCACAGGTGCTGAGTGTCATTAAGGACCTGGATGAGTGAGGCCAGAAAAGACTGGCTCTTTGAAGAGGTGGATTTAAATCCCCCTAGCACTGCCCACTGCATCAGCAGTGAGGCCCCTTCCCCACCTGACTGGACCCCCACAGCCCACTCCTCTCTGCTCTCCCTTTTTTCCTCAGGGCTGGTTCACACCCGTCTTTACCATTCCGCCGGACAGGAGACCCTCAGTCTGGATAAAGAGGTGCTCTCTCTTTCCCCTGCCAGGTGTCCGACCCTAACTTCTTTAGGTCCCTGAGAAGAGCCCCAGCTCCTTCAGTCAAGATATAAGAGCTGCTGGGAGCCACTTGGATTTCTCTTCCCTCCCCACTCCCTGGATCATGGGAGGGGCCGAGGGACAGATGCACTATTTATAATTTCTTCAGGGAGGCGGCCAACAAGGGCGTTCTTTCTATTCCTTGGGTTTCCCTAGCCAAAAATGGGGCATTAGTTAGGAGACAGCTGCAAAGGCAGCAGGCCCTTGGGGAAATCCTACCCAGCACAGCAGCTGTGGCCTCAGGAAAGGAGCCTGTCTACTTTGGCTGGCCTTGAAAGTAGTGCCTACATTGAAGTGTGCTGTGAGAGCAGGACTCCGTAACCTGTGCTTAGAGGGACCTGGGTTTGAATCCTGGCTCTGCCACTTATTACCTGTGTGAATTTGGGTACCACACTTTCACAAACTTGTTTCCTCATCCACAATGTGGAGATAAACATCTCTACTATCTAGAGTGGTGGTTGGGATTAAGTGAGTTGATGTGCATAAAAACTTCTAATACAGTGTCTGGCAAATTCCAGGAGTCCAGAAATTGTGAGTCCCCTTCTCCCACAGTAGAACAGGGGTCAGATGACTTTCTGTATTTAGCACATATTAACCTTGGGGCATATGGGTATGATGTGGCTTCTAGCACACGGGAGCCCCAGTTCTGGAAAATTTCTTCTGTTTTTTCCATTGGATTGTTTCAAATCAGGGTTTCTTGCACTTGCGGATCCTGAGGTTTCCAACTGTTGCATGCCTAGGCCTGGTCACAATCAAATACAGTGGGATATGGAAGAGGATGGGACTGGGGGATGAGAGAGAGCGTGCATGTGAGAGAGATAGAGAGAGAGAGCAAGAGAGAGACAGAGACAGAGAGAGAGAGAGACAGAGAGAGACAGGGAGCCTGCTGGGTCCTGGAATCCTTGGGTCCTTGGGGAGAGGGAGGGTGAACACAGCAGCAACTGTACCAGGCCGCTCTCACCGCCTTTGAGACTTCCCACTCCTAGTTTGCAGCCTGTGTGTGGAGTCTTCTCTAGTTCTCAAATTCTTCATCTGAAGAATGTGAATAATGATCCCTGACTGGTCTGCTTACAGGACTGTCCGGAGCACCCACAGTACTTGGAGAGGTCTAGACACAGGTGGGGGAGGTGGATGAATGGGTTCCCTTCCAGGTGGGCCCCAAGACACACCTGTTCCTCCAGACTTGGGGACCACCTGGGGCCTTGAGTGGTTGCCTTAGCTAACTCCTATTCCTTCAGCTTTCAGCTTAGACATTGATTCTTCAAGGTCTCCTGGACCCTTAAACTGTGTCCCCCTCCTGTAAGTTCTCATAGCGTTTTGAATATTCCTTTTACAGTATTTATCATGAGTTGAATAGTGTGGTTATTTGTGTGATTATTTGTTTCACACATGTCTTCCACACTCGACTTTAAGCTCCATGAAGAAAAGGAGTATGTCTATTGCATACCATCTGCACATAGCAGGTAGGTGCTCAATAAAATCCTTGCTGAATGAATATATGAACTTCTGGCCTCACCCTTCTTCTATGCCCCAGTCAACACCCGATGCCAAGCACCGATCTATAACACCACCCTCCCTTGCCCAACATGTCCTTATAAGAAGGAGAAAGATGACATCTCTCTTCCCATTATAATTCAAGGGGCAAGTTGGCTAGATCATAGTTGCCCTTCTTCCCATTCGCCCAGTACAGCAGGCCCAGCCCAGGATCCAAGAAGGTTGCAAGGAGGTGAGTAATTGCTATATTTATTTATTTATCTTTGCACAAGGCTGCCCTCTGGTGGTTAAACATCAAGAGAGCATGGCTAGGAACCAGCTGGCTGAGCCACCCGTGCTCAGAAGCTGGTCACTGAACCAGGAACAGGTAAGTGCTACAAGGAGGCATCCGGATGAAGATTCATGTCAGTTCTCCATCCTTATGAATGGCTCCCTCCAAATCTAACAGGAAGCCCTGGCACAGGAAAAGTAAGAAAATTTTAAAAGCCCCACAGAAACCCCACCCTACCCCCAGTGGGGTGGCCTGGAAGTACGGGGAGGGGTAGTTTAAATAGCTCTTCTTTTTCCTCAGTGGTGTGCTAGCAAATGTGCTAGCAAATGCTTAACAACAGGCTCTCTCTCTTTCTCAAAAAAATCCTAATGTGTAGTGTTTACCGACGTGCGTGGTGTAAATACTCCCATCATGGCCAATTTCAAACTACCAATGTGATGTCACTGAAAGCAGAGCTGGGAAGAGATGGGCAGCAGTAGCCTGTCATTATATAGTAGTTCCACCACACAGGTACCGTGGACGTAAGTAAGTTCAAGAACATGATTAATAGTAAAACATAGTAAAGTAATTGGGAAGTGATGAGTTTGAGTATTTATTACATTTGTTTTCAACATATCTAATTGTGAGTTTATATAATTTAGTTTTTAATAATGGCTGTATTTAACAACTGGTTTGCAAAATTCTGGAAAATTTTAATGATCAGTTATTGAGAGCCTAGTAGTAAGAGCTGGCTCCAGCACGCCACTGCTTCTCCCCACTTCCTCCTTCTCTTTCTGTTCCTCCTCTTCCTCTTACATGATTTTCTTGGCATTCTGTATGGGTAGGAGGGATGGGGGATATGGGAAAGAGTTTTGCTGCAGACGTCGCTATTCTCTGAGCCAGGCGCCATAAGGTGTTCAGGAAAGAGGATGGAGAAATACAAATCTGGCTCCTGGAGGACATTTCCGTGTGTGCGTTGGGGGAGGGGTGTGTGTGGAGTTTTGCAATTGCATCTTGAGGATGATTAGTGCCGGGATGAAACACCACTGACAGGGATCGGGCCCTGTGGCCCAGGAGGCCCGTGCCCTTGGTGGTCCTCCAAGGGCTCTTACTTGGGAGCAGTGGAAGGGGTGAGCTAGGTGAAGCGGCCTGTGGGGAGCCGAGGCAGGCAGAAGTAGGCACTGGGGAAGAGGTTCAGGTTGATGGGATTGCCGTCCAGGCGGATGTCTTCCAGCTGCCTCCGCGTGTGCTTGTGCCTCTCAGGGTCACAGAAGGTGTCCCTCTGCATGGTCTCTATCATGTTATTCTGGAAAGAACACACTGACAGCTGCAAGCCTGCTCCGCCGGGAGATTCTGCCCTCAGGCCGCACTGAAGGCAGGCTCAGTGTGTTCTCCCTACCAGCTTGCCTCCCCTTTACAACTGGAGAAGCCGAGGCACAGAAAGCCAACGTCCCATGCAAGGAAAGAGGAGAGGAGACCATTGAGGACGGATGGAGAGAGAGGGGAGATTGAGAGGGAGGAAGGGAAGACGGGAGACAGAGGGTAAGGGAAGGGGGAGAAGGAACAAGCAATTGGGTGAGATGGGATAAGGACATGGAGGGGAAGTGTTGCAAAGAGCAGGAAGGGGAAGAAATCAAACTGAGTCTGTGGACAGTGGTCTGAACAACACCTACCAATCCTTGTCTCCCACGAGCTCTCAGTGACGTAGACCCACCGCTGCCTAAGGGGGCAGGCTCCCTGCAATCTGACCTCCGCTTTCTGTGCTGTTCAATGCCCTTGCTCTGGGGAGGCCGCTCACCTGCAGGTGTAGTGAGCGCAGGCTTAGGGGCAGGGACCTGGGGATGGAGTCCAGCAGGTTATCGGCCAGGTAGAGGAACTGCAGCTTCTCCAGCGCCTGGGGAGGAGGCAAAGGGTGCGTGAGGCTGGTGGGTGCTGTGGGGCCCTGGCAGTGATGGGTGGCTGATGTGATCCCATTCACTCACTCAGGGTCTCCCGGGCCTCAGCCAGGTGCCAGGTTCCGCGCTGGGTGCTGTGGGGGAGGCCCATTTCCTCCCACTGGATGCAGAAGGAAAAGCTGCTGCCACTGAGGCACCGGCAGCTGGGGGAGTGTGAAGGCACTCGGCAGTGTCAGTGGCGACTCTGGGAAGAGCAGGCAAGGGGCAGGGATGGGTGGGAGGCAGGACGCAGGACATTTCGGCCCAGCCTCAGCATCTCTGCTATCAGAAGGGACTTTCCCAAATGAAAAGTCTCCAGATGCTACATCTGGAGCAGCTGTGGAGAGCATGGTCGGGAAACACTCGGACCAGCGTAATGAGAGCCACAGGCACAATGGAAGCAGATTGCATATGTGAGTGTGACAGAGCTGGGGTGTCAATTTCATCCACACCCCTCTTCACTTCCTCACTGGAACTGTCCCCAGGACTCTTCCTGGCCCTGCTGAGTGGGCAGCCCAGGGGGCCATATTTGTGCCATGTGTTGAGCCCTTCCCATCAAAACTGGCCAGCCAGTGACCAGATTTTCTCTCTTGAGAATTTGCTCCTAGAAAGACAGTGATCAGTCAGTTAGTGATGGGTTTTGGAAATAAAAGAATATGTAGAGTGAGAACTGGAGCCAGTACCACTGCAAGTCCAGTCACATGTAAGTCAAAGTTTTAGGGGAGCAGAAACTGAGTGTGCGAGGATGTTGGTGCACAGAGAGGTGACTGGGCAGTTGCACAAAAAGAAGCCAAGAGACCAGGTGCCCCACAGAGGGAGAGGGGGAGCTGCTGATGGTTTAGATGAGGAAAATTGGGTTTGATTTTCATGCCCCAGAACAGGGTTGGAGCAGAGATATCCTGTGAGGGCCATGTGTGTGTGTGTGTGTGTGTGTGTGTGGTTGTAGGCATGGGTGGCATGTGGTAGATGGGGGACTTAAGGCCCTGGCTCACCCTGAAGGCTTCAGGCTGTATCCCTGAGCTCTGGAGCTGGTTCAGGCGGATGTCCAGGACCTCAATGCCAGTGGGCAGCACAGGTAGCGCTGCCAGCTTGTTCTCAGGGAGGATCAGATCCTGCAGAGCAGGCAGCAGGAGAAGGGCATCGTCATCGATGGAGGAGATGAAATTGCTAGAGAGGTCAATCCTCTTCAGTTTTGCTAAGAGGTGCAGGGCAGAACACAGAGAGATGAGGGACATACCATCTTCCCTTGCTCCTGCTGGAGCTGCCTGTGCCCTGCTCCCTGCCTCTCAGGATAGGGGATGCTAGCCAGCTCTCCACCTGCACCAGGTCCAAACCAGAAGGAATAACTCTATAAATCTGGAAAAGCCCTCAGATTCTGTGATACCTTCCCCTGGAGTTCTGTCCTATGTGGATTGGCTTGGAAGAAGCTTTTTGAGGGTAAGACCCAACAGGCTCAGGAATCCCTGGATCCATCCCACTTCTACCTGTTAGTTTACACAAAAGAACAATGAGGCCCAGGAAGGCTGTCAGTAATTAGTGGAAGAATCTGGATTAGAGACAAGAGTTAACATGGCCTTGTCCAGAGGCCAGGACGGCAGAGAGCTACAGTTGCTGGGACAGCCTGAAAACGTAGGCTTGATCATACCTTCTCCTCCCCTGCTTCCCATAGCTTCGGGGAGAACATACAAGAACAGGTCACTTTTGCCATCTAAAAATCTTCAAGCAAAGGAATTAAAGAGACTGGGGCTATTTCTGTTTGATAGCTGGAGAGACTGAAAGCCAACAGGGAAAGGCACTTGGGCTGGTGACTGTTCAATGTGGCTGGGTGGCAAGGGAAAGAACCCTGGGGGTTCCCTCTGCCCACCCACTCTTTTCTGTTGCCAGGACATTACATACTCAGCCCTTTGAAGTCTCCAGCCCGAATATGACGGATGCGGTTGAAGCGGGCGTACAGGTAAGCGGTTGTCTGGGGAAGAGGAGGGATGTTCTCTAGGTCAGCATCATCACAGTACACAGAGGAACCAAGGCACACGCAGATCAGACAGGTCGGCAGGCCTGGCCCAGGTGGAAGACAGAACAAAGGGAGACCCCCCCTCCTCAGTCAGACTCCCTTCAGCCTCTGGGACCAATAGCCCTGGCCCCAGGGAGTGTCTGAGCCGTGGTTGTCTGTGTCTTCTTGGGTTGCTGCCCAGACCGACTGTCACAATGTACCCAGGAGTGCTGTTGGCCGCTGCCAGCCTGGCACTCAGCCCTTGACCTAAGAGAAGCAGATCCACCCTCAGTTATTACCCGTTACAATCCAAGCCCATTAGTGCCTTTATCAGACCCTGGTCCTGTGTAGGTTTTTCTGGGCCTATGTGGGCGTTTCTAGGACATCTATCAGTCTCTTTTCCATAGGGCTCCCCTCTGGTCCTAAAAGGTGCAATGAAGATGAAATAAAGCCAAATTCAGTGGAATGGCCAATGGCTGCCAGCTCTGCCATCTGCCTGGTGGGCGAGGAGTTAGACATGTTCTGTGTGGCTCCGAAAAGCATAATAGAGCCAAGGTGGAGTGTACACTGCCTGCCCAGGATTCATTTCCCCTTCTCATCGTTATCAGCATCTCAGTTTTCTATTGGAAAACATCCCTCCCCTGTTCTCAGTCCATGACCAGTGGTCATGAGACTTAGGCCAGACCATTGAGCTCAGACTGGCTTTACAAAGTTGGGAAGGTTTTACTGAATACTGCAGGAGGTTTCCATCCCTTGTTATTAGAAAGAACAGAGGTTACTGGAGATCACTGCTCGTCCAACTCAAGAGGGAACTCTGTTGGTAGTGACACAGACCCAAGATTAAGAGATAGCTCTTCTTCACCAGTCGTGACCAGTGTACTTATCCCCAGGCCTTGAATGGCAGGTCCAGCTGAGGCCCTTTATGGTCTCTTTAAGCCTGGGACATCATGGATTCCTGACAGAAGTGTTTTCTCTACAGGTGCCCCATTACCCTATACCCACCCAAGGCAAACATCTCAAGAAGAGAACAGGAACCGAGAGCAAGCAAGTCAGGAATTAACTGCATCCTCCTCTGCCTCAGTTCTGAACCCCAGCAGAGTGTCAACCCCCTACCGGCGGATATGCCAGCATACCAGAGTCTCCAGGAGGGCCTCAAGGAGAGGGAAAAGCTGCTAACGAGGGAATTCAAGCTGAAAAGCAGTATGACTACTTCATTTGCCCCCATGCCAAATGACGGCCACAAAGTTATTTATTCTTCTCTACAGGCCTTTAATTGTCTCTAATCTAATTATCACTCAACCTGCTCCCCCAGCGACGCTATTAATTAAGGTAGGTGGCTTTTCTAGGCACAGCGGAGTTCTTGCATTTCTTTGCTTCCTATCCAGTTTGTGCACTCAGGAAGAAGCATTAGGAACAGCCAGGCTCTCCCTTTGTTTTCTTTTTTCCTCCCCTGCAGCTGTTTCCCCTTCTCTCCCTGATCCTCCACTCCACATAGCTCTGACTGCACTCCTCTTTGGCACCCCTGGTGCTGGGTTATGGCTGCCGGCCCATGACCTGTGGCTATTGAGACCTGTGCCTGTGAACTTACCATGGCTGGTCAGGGAAACCAGCAGGCCCCGCGTCGTAGGCCTGGCCATTGTGGGGTTTGAAGGGGGTGTCCTTGGAGCCCTTGTGCTCTGAGAGAAACTTGTCCTGGTTGGAGAAGCCAGGCTGGTCCCTTTAACCTGGAGACACAGTATACAGTAAGCCAGCTTTGAGGGGCTGAGAGGGACTTCACTTTGGATTCTGGGAACTTCAGCGACCAATTTCAAGCTTGCAAAGAGTCACTGTGGAAAACGAGGGAGGGACGGCAGGAAGAGTGAACAAGGCAAGGGCCTTCTGAGCATCTGGTCCCTCATCATGACGTGGATGAGGAAACTGAGGTCCAGATGGGGAGGGACTGAGCTCAAGGGGCCGTCTGGTGGCAGAGCCAGAACCACATCTCCAGACCCCCCAGACTGGGCTTTTCCCTTGCCCGCACAGACCAAGGTCAGACAGCAGATGAGTGCAGACTTCAGATCAGTCCCTGCAAAGGCCAGAAAGGGCTGAAAAATGAATTTCAGAACTGAAGATAGTCTAAGAAAAGACAGGTTGTAGCATTCCTTTTTCCAAGGGAGAATGTGAGGACATTGCTGTTGTCCCAGTGAGATACACCTTATGGTCTTGAAGGCAGAGGGAAGGAGGGATGTATGACTTCTAAGGGAAGTCCCACAAAATTTGCTACAAACAGACAAAGAACTTGAAGTTTTGTGTCCTCTTTCTTAGTATTATCTAAACGACAAGTTCCTGTGGAGGGATAAGAATTTCCACCTCCTAGAGAAAGTTGGAGGCTTGAGATACCTGCATTATGGAACAGGTAGAGAGGGACCAGGCCTCAGGCTCCCAGTTTCTTGCAGGGAATGCAATGGGTCTGCTGCATGCCCCTCACCTTGGGGAGCTGGTCCCTGTAGTCTGTGAGTTCATCATAGTTGCTCAGGTCAATGACTTGATCGTAGTTGTCTAGGCTCAGGACATAGTCCCCCAGTTGCAGAACTGCATAAGAATCGCCTTCTCCGTGCGGCTGGTCTCCTTCCCTCTCCCTCTCCGTCTTTGGGAGAGATGCTGTCCTTGCTTCCTGCAGCATCAGGGCCAGCAGGCTGAGTAAGGCCAGGAGCTTCATGGAAGTCCTGGCAGGTGGGGGATGGGATGAGAATGGGGCCGAATCACTTAGGTATCCAGTCCTGGGGGAACAGCTCACAAACTCACCCCACTTCCCACCCCCACACTTGCAGACTCTTAAGCCATTTGTCACACACTTAGTGCCTTCATTGCATGTGCAGGCTCCTTCAAGGCTGGGGCTACATCTAGGGGGATATCTCCTGCCAGCCCCCCTCACTGCTCGCCACTTCTGTCTCTTCACATGCTCATCCACACACTGATATTCACTCACGCAGGAATGTGCAGGCACCTGGCAAAGGCTCATTTACTTAACACACACACACTCATGCATGTCCCCTTGTCTACATATGTCCCTACTAACTAGGCACACACTTGTGAATTTACACAGATGTTCTCTCTTATACAGCCACCCACTCAGTGTACAACCATTAGCCACTAAACTAGATTCAGAGAAACTTCACCATTAAGGAATCCTGTGGTTTTTAAAAAGATCATTCATTCATTCATGCCTTTGCTTGACAAACATTTATGAGATATCTTAATAGTCGCAGGCACTGGATTTGTCTCTGGGGGCACAGAAATAAATAAGGCATGCCTAGTTCCAGGAATGACTAGTCCATTTAGAGAACATAGGCTTAAAAATTGATTACACTGTAAAAAAGCATGTTAGTTTTAAAATCTATTTATAAATGCAGCTTTTTAGAAACAAATGATTATGGAAACGAAAGAGCTCTTTGTGTTTGGTTGTACACACTCGGAAAGTTCCTTAGGTTTCTGTGTACAGGTGAATTCAAATGTTCATCCACATATGCACAGATGGGTCAAGGAATGTGTGCAGTGTGGATGTGAGGTACCCAGTGTATTTCTGATAATGCAGCTCTCCCCAAAGCTGGCTACACAAGTCTCTAGTAGACTCTCCCTCTTTTTTTCTTCATTTTTAAAAACTGAAGTATAGTTGATTTACAATGTTGTGCCAATCTCTGCTGTACAGCAAAGTGACTCAATTATAAAAAATATGGGGCTCCCCTGGTGGCACAGTGGTTAAGAATCCGCCTGCCGGGCTTCCCTGGTGGCGCAGTGGTTGGGAATCTGCCTGCCGATGCAGGGGACGCGGGTTTGTGCCCCGGTCCGGGAGGATCCCACATGCCGCGGAGTGGCTAGGCCCGTGAGCCATGGCCGCTGAGCCTGCGTGTCCGGAGCCTGTTGCTCTGCAGCAGGAGAGGCCACAACAGTGAGAGGCCCGCGTACCGCAAAAAAAAAAATAAATAAAAATCCGCCTGCCAAAGCAGGGGACACGGGTTCGAGCCCTGGTCCCGGAAGATCCCACATGCCGCGGAGCAACTAGGCTCATGCGCCACAACTGCTGAGCCAGCGTACTGCAACTACTGAAGCCCGCGCACCTAGAGCCCGTGCTCCGCAACAAGAGAAGCCACCACAATGAGAAGCCCGCGCACCGCAACGAAGAGCAGCCCCTGCTCACCGCAACTAGAGAAAGCCTGCGAGCAGCAACAAAGACTCAATGCAGCAAAAAAAAAAAAAAAAAAAATATGGAAAGCTTCACGAATTTGCGTGTCACCCTTGTGCACGGGCCATGCTAATCTCTGTAGCGTTCCAATTTTAGTATGTGTGCTGCCAAAGTGAGCACGCTCCCTTTCTTAGTTTTTGCTGGGTAATGGGGTAAGCCCCTATCCTAGCAAGAGGTGTCTCTTCATCTTACCTCCCATACGTTACTCCAAACCAAATTATATAATCAAAAAAATCTTAAAGCAAAAGCCCTAAGACAGTTTACTGCCTCCCTCCAACCTCAATCCCCTGTCTCAACCCAGACACCCCACCTCACTGCACCCCTGTGCTCTCCTCCCCACAAGCACTCTCCCTCATTTGCATACCAATGGGCCTAACCCCTCAAAGCCTTGAACCTTACCCCTGGAGACTCTTTTGGTTCCAAACGGAGGCTCACAACTTCCAGAGAGGTGGGGACTCTGATGGAGAAGTCATGACCCACGGAGGGGTCTGGGTAGACTGTCGCCTGGGGAAGGCAGGGGAGCCAGCCAAGGCAGGCGTGTAGCCAATCAGACTTCTCTTTTTCCTGACGTCCAGCTGTTTCTTCTCCTCCTTCCTCAGCGTGTCCCTCATCCCACTCCTTTGCTTGGTTTGAAAGATTTTTTTTCTCCCTCCCTCCACCTCTTCTACTCTCAGCCCCCTATACGTACCCCTCTCCACCTCCCCTCATCTTTACCTCTCTTTCTCTGTCTGCTACATCTCTCTCTTTCTGGCCCACCATCTTTGAGGGGGCAGGTGGTTCCCACCTCCTGAGGGGAGACCAACCCCTCAGATTCTGTACTCTCCAAGAAGAGAAGGCAGCAGTGGGGCTATGTGGAGGGATGCGGCTTGGCTTTCCAGCTTTTTCTCCAGCCAGAGAGTGATAAGGCTTTGGCTTCATAGATGCAATCCAAAGATTAAAAGAGGCTCAGGTACTCCGACCAGCACCACTACCCACCACCTGGACCTCTGATACAGGACCATAAAGATCACCACAGGGAAAGAGATTCAAAGAGAAGGTGAATGGGGGATGGAGCAGGATTTGATAGCCAACTTCAAGCTCTCTGACGGTGATGGGGAGGAAGATATAGGAAATTCTCCCAAATCTATAAGATTGAGCCCTAGAAAAAACCTTCCTGATCATAAACACCAGGAGGCATTGTGTGGGGTCCTCAGGGGGCCGAGGAGACTCCCCCCCACTCCATGGTCCCCTACCAAAGATGCATGTGTCAGGAGAGACTCTCCTTTCCCTGGTGCCTTAGGTTGCTGCAGGGCAAGTCCTTGCTGAAGGCACGGGTAAGGGGCTAAGACATTGTCCCTAGGAGTCTGCCAGCCTGCATACATGTTTGCCAGGTTCATAGGTGAGGCTCCTCCATACTTCCTCCCACTAACCAGATACCGAATCCCAGCTGCATAGTTCTCCTTAGGATCATTTAATCCAAACCTTTCATAGTGCATGTGGGGAAACCGAGGCCCAGCAAGGTGAGGTGACTTGCCCAAGGTCACACAGAGCCAGGGCCAGGTCCTAGATTTCCTGATTCTCAGGCCAGAGAGTTCTCCTTTATTCATATGACCCTCCCCTTCTTTGCCTCACCCCTGAGGTCCTGAGGCCATGTATCTCCGTGCCCTCAGAAGAGATGGCCTTGGCAGAACTCATCTCTGCCCTGGCACAACAGGTGAAGGGTCAGAGCTAACAGCCTGGCCCCAGGGGCAGTGCTCAGCCTGCAGTGCTCCTGGGCACCAGCTGGTGTGGAGGGGGCTTCCCCAGCTCAAGAACCTTGTCACCAGAGCAACACTTGTTCCTGTGCCCCAGACAGCCCCCCGCGTGTGGAGAGACACGCAGGTCTCTGCTGGTGGAGGGAGGGAGCCCCTGGAGCCAGGAAGGTGCCCGGGAAGCAGAATGCATATGTGGCGGGCTGTCCTCTACTTTCTCTCTACAGCCTAGGCTCTGCAGCCAGAAACCCGAGCCCCCGCCCCGCCCCCCAGTCAGCCTGGGCGTCACCCGTCCCCACCCCCCACCATTGATTCCCTGCGAAGAATGCAGATGTGACTGTTCATTCATTCCCCCCTGCAGTCTGCTCCCACTCTCCTTCCCCGCTTTCTCGGTGACGCACACCCGCCAGCCCTCCTGCTCTCTGGGCTCTTATCGCTGTGCCCCCTGCAATCGGTATTCTCCCACGCACTCGGCCAGCTTGGCCAGATTTGCGGTCACGCCACGCATGCGCCGGCTCCCCCACCCCGGACCGCCCCCCCACCCCCGCCCCCGGCCCCCGGCCCCCAGTGGAGCAGCTTCTGATTTAGGCTGCACGTCTTAGACCCTCTCCCAGCTTCTGCTCTCGGTTTCACAAACACACCGGCACACATTCTGGTTACCATGGATTTCAGGGAGGGTCCATGGGATGTGTGTGTGTGTGTGTGTGTGTGTGTGTGTGTGTGACCTACGTGGGAACCGTCTAACGATCATGCTGTTCCAGGCAGCTCAGCCCCCAGAGAGCCCGGAAAAGGTGGCGCGAGGTGCCGGAGCTGGTCTAATCCGAATCTCATTAGGAGAAGCAGGAGGGCATGATGATGGAACGGAGGTGGCAGGCCCTGGGGACAGAAGTCTGGCCAGCTGACCCTGTTGCTTCCCTGTTCGTGGGCAGAGAGAGAGGCAGGGGTGGACGTTTCAGGAACCCTCCTGCTTTTTGGACAGCAAGGGTATATTCCCTGCTGAGGGCTTGTAGCTACATAACTGCACGGCTGGAACTCATTTCTCTTCCTCTCTCAGGCACACACACACACACCCCTCATACAGGGTAGACTCCATGTCTTCCAATCTTTTTCTCATGCTGCTTCCCTTCTTTCCTGTTTATGTGCTTTTTCCTCCTTCTCCCACCTGGCAAAATCTGATTCAAACCTTAAGATCCAGCTTAAATGATAGGAGCCATTCTGGTTTCTCCCAGGCAGAAGCAGAGGCCCTCTCCACTATGCTTTCTGTACCCAACATTATTGCAAACACTTAAGACATGCAATTACTAATTCATGGATTTTTCCCCTTATGAATTCCTCAGTGGCGTGGGGTATATATTACTTATCCTTGAATTCTTAGCTGGGAACCTTGCACGTGGTTGATATATGCTGAAAACTTGCTGAATTGAACTGAAGCAGGAAATTAGGGGGCAGGGTGGGAGGGGTGGGACAGCATCTGGCAGTTTTCATTCAAAAGAAGATGGTGTAGTCCGGGAGGATCACGGGGTTGGCTCTGGAACAAACCTTCCACCTGAAGAGAGATTCCAGGGTACCCTGTTTTAGCCCTTCTGTGAACATCTGCATAGCATGTAGACCATTCCAGATGATGTGGCTGGCCCTTTACTCACTGCCCTTGATACACCTCTGCCATTGTTTTGTGTATCTTACACTACCTGCCCTCAACTAGTCTGTTAGCTTTTCCTGGTCAGGAATGGTGTCTGTTTTGTGTCTTTCAGTACTGAGCATTTGGGAGACCTCAACAATTTGGTATGTGTGGGTTAAAAAGAACTTGGAGATTTGGGCTTCAAATGTAGCTGTCAGATTACTTGTCTGACTTTAGGGATTATTTTTGTAACGATTGTGAGTTTGGGGGAAATTCACCAGAAAAACTTTTGGAATCATTTTCCTAGAGCTTCTTAAGGATAGGATCCTTTCTCCACCAGTCTTCTCAGAGCAAGGAAGGTGGGAGGCCTGGGGAAAGGGGTGGCAAAGTGACTTTAAGGTACTATTCTCATCTGTTTACATTGTCAAATTCAAGCAGGGTATTTTTCATATAACTTTATTTTCTCTGCTGTGAAGCGTGCTGGAATGTCAAAGTTGTTGCACAAAGTTAATACGGTCTTCAAGAAAGAACAGATATATGTACAGAGTACACATACATACACACCTTCCTACACACCTGTATGTGCATATGTCAGCAGCACTGAGAGAATTAACTTGTATATGGAGGAGGGGGCTTCCTTAAGCCCAAGGGAAAACAGCACATTGTATGTGGGAGGGTGGTGCTGTAAAGCCAATTTAATTTCCTCTGGTTTACAGATACAGGGAGCAATGGAGGAAGCAGAAATATGCTAGATGCGGCAATAGGATGATGGTGATTTTGTTGCTGCTGAATCAAAACACTTCAGCTTGGCAGGAGCTGGGGAATGACCCCTCCTCCCCGGGGAGCCCCAGGAGCTGTGCTCCCCTGAGGGCCTCATCAGAGGGGCTGAGGGCGCAAGGTGGGGATAAGGTGCAGAAGGGGCTTATCCAGGCCATAGCAACAGGTTGCTTACAGACACAATAATATCTTGACTCTAAGCAGGAGTCTTGGAGAAACCAGCTGCAGCCTCGAAGAATGAAGCAGTTGTATGCAAGCATGGGGGATGGAGGCTGTAATGAAATGGGCCCATATTCTGTACATTAGCAAAAGGGAAAAATAAGAGTATAATGGGAATTTCTTGAAGTTAGGGACCTAGCTTAATCCAATTTCTTAAACATCTCTGGAACTTTTTTCAACCTAACTTGGGAGTGGGCACTGTATCCTAATCATTTCTAGGACATACGCCCCCACCCCCACCAACATACACTCAGAGGCTGTAGAGGGGCAGCATCCCCTAGAGGGAGTTAAGGGGAAGATGAAGTTGAGTCAGCCCTGTGGAACCCAGGCTTCCCTTAGAGGCCTGACACACTGCTCACCTGGGCCAGACAGGGTGGGGTGGGAACTCTGGGGGAAGGAGAGTCCATACAGGGAATAAATTATTGCAAGGGAAAGGGATAATATTTAGGACTCGTCCTGCATTAGAACACGGTCTAAAGGATGGAGCTGCATACAGGAACATGAGCGCCAGAGGGTCCTTAGAGGGGGATCTTATCCACCTCCTTGGTGTACCACATGAAAGCTGAGAGCAGAGGGGACCCATAAGGTAAGAGAGCAGATCGGAACAAACTGTATCCTCAACTGGCTTCCTGAAGGTTCCCACTTGTGTTCACTCATGATGGGAATCAGATCCCCCACCCCGGGGCCTCTGTACCTTTGTGCCCTTTAGACCCCAGAGGAGAGAGAGACCATGCACATCGCCCATGGCTCTCCAAGTTGGAACCTGAGGCCAACTCCTTGATCTTGGAAAATCACACCAGAGAGAGGAGCAGGAACACGGGAGCCGGATGTGGCCAGGACCAGCCACCAGGTGTCACTGCTGTGTCTGTCTTAGAAGGGGAGGCCGATCTGCATAAGTGGAAGAGGCTTCTGGGAGATTTCCAGGTGCTCCACCCCTTCTTGAGCAGTTTCTCAGGAACTGCTTCCCGGGAGTGGAAAGAACTGGGCCATCCTCACTGATAGAGGACAGATGGCGGGGCGGGGTTGGTGGCTCTGTACACTCCACCGTGGATGCCGTGTTCCCCAGGGCATCAGGCCTCTTATCCAGAGTGGCCAAGGGGGCAGCAGGATCCATCTGCACCCACACGGGGCCCAGCCTGGGTCTATGACTCCCACCCCTCTCCCACCAGCTGATTCCTAGTTTTTTGAGCCATTCTTCTCCTGGAATGTTCCTCCCTGCTCTTACTCTTGGAACAGAGAGGACCAGCCAGGAGGCTGTGTGCTGAGAAGGAGGGCCCCATCTCATCCCTATGCAGAGACAGCCTGATGCAGGCCCTTGTGTGAATCTCTGACCCTCTGCCCTCCCTCAGCCGTTCCCTTGCACTTCCTTTCCGGAGAACACAGGCTGGCACAGAGCTGGTGCACTGTCTGGTGCCAGTGAATGGGGTGGTGGAGCAGCAGTTTTGGAAGATGGGATCCTCGGCCAGGGAGACACGGGTTTCTCAGCCTCTTTGGGCCAGAGCTGCCCACCATGCAGGAGTTTCCAGCAGGACTTCCCAAACCTCACCTCTAGGCTTCCCCTGACCATCTTCTGCTTGCTTTGGCCAGGACAAGATCCAGATGTCAGTTCATAGCCCAGACTTACCCAGGAGTGATGAGGGGAGGAGGAGAGAGAAGAGAATATGAAGTCTTTAGACACATCTCTGTGCTTCTGGGGCCAGAAGTTTGGATGTGCAGTGGGTGTCTTTGAGCTGCGTGGACCAAATCAAGCCTTTGGAAGTCTTGCTCTAGAAGCTGCAGGGGCAGCAGAGTACGTGGCTTGTCCTTGCATCAGGAGGGTGGGTTAAGAAAGGCAAAGCTGAGAGCAAGAAAAGGAGACAGAGAAAACAAATGGTGGGCACAGGCACCTGGGCCACTGCATTCAAGTGTGGCCAGAGGAGCTCCAGGGTCAGAGTAAGGCCTAGATGATCACAGATTGCAGCAGGCGGAAGCACATCATGAGGTCCAGCGGGATGGGCGGCTTCAGGTAGTTTCCATCCAGCCGCAGGTAGCGGAGGTGTGGCACGTTCTCCAGATCCGAGGAGAAGTCGTGGAAGGCAACTAGATCTTTGGGGCAAATCTGGGTCCCATTGATTTCTATGGAGAAAAAGGGGAGAAGTCAGCAGGAGAGATGGGCAGGGGATCAGGCCTGACAGGGCTGGAGTAAAAGACAAAGAGGAAGAAGAGGGTAGACAGGGGCAAGGACTCTAGAGTTTTCCTCTCTGGAACTGGCTGACCAGTTCTTGGGAACGTGTGACCGTGAATGAGTCGACCGTAACCTCCAGGCTCCACTTACCCATTTGTGAAACAAATTAAGTTGGAATTGATCAACAATTGTTATTGAAAATTTACTCAGAAGAGTCATAGAGGAAGTAAACTTTCAGCTGAACCTTCAAAGATAGGATTACAGCAGGTAGAGACCTGGGGATTGTGTTCTGATGCTGTGACCTATTTGAATGATACTGTGGAGGCCAAGAAGCTCATGGCAGAGTTTGGGACCAGTAAACAGTGCAATGTGATGTACTAGGAAGACTAAGCTGGAGAGGTAAGTTGTGGCCACCAGTTACGGTAGGCCTTCAAATATTTCACTAAGGATGGGCTCTTTGATTTCAGTCTGAGGAATGGCACTGAGCAGGACTGTTGTTATGAGATGGATGGTGGGATATATGAACCATAGTGTCCTGGAGCGCTTAACCTGGAAGGGTCCTATGATCACGTTTGTACTATAGAAAGATGAATCTGGCTACAGTGTGGAGAAACAATAGGGGGAAGCAAGATCTGAAGCCAGCCGGTGGATGGGTTACTCTGGAGGTTTTCCTGAGAACAGAATGTGAGGCACGAGGATGAGCAGAAGGTGGTTACATTAACTGAAATAGGGATGACAGGAAGAGGAAAGGGGGCCTGGGAAGGGCATGGAGCCCTAGGACATGATGAATCTGTTGATTCTGAAGTTGATTACCGATTCTGGGGAAGGTAAGCTGGAAAGGTAAGTTATGGCCAAATTGTGGTAGGCTTTCAAACGGAAAATGAGTTTCCATTTTCTCCTTCCCCTCTTATTAGATGACAGGAGGTATGGCATCTTCTAAATGGAGCTTTTGATTCTCCCGAAGCCTTGCTTCTTTTATCTTCTGTCGGTTGTTGTTGTGGTTGCTCTTCATCTCCTTCTTCCACTTCCTCGTCTTCCCTCTCTCCCCTTTCTTCTCTCTTCAACACTGGAGTAGCAGAAAGAGCCCTGACATAGATGGATTTTCTTCTTATGACCTTTGTGACTTTGGACTTTACCACCCTGATGCTCAGTTCTCAAATCTGTGAAATGGTGCGAATGGGTGTGACCTTTCTGTCTTCAACCTCAGAAGGCTGGATAATACACTGCGCCACCCCCCCCCTCCGCCACCCCTGCAGCCTGTTCTTCCACAGTGTGGTAGAAACTTGTCAGCCATGGATTAATCAAGGTATCATTTCTGTCTAGATCTGTGGCCTATACAGCCTCCTGGGGGTAATGTGTTCCATTAGTTTGCTACCTGCAGGGTAAAATTAGACAGTAGTTTTCCCTTTTCCTGAATTTGTTTCTTACAAGATTTTAAGAAGCCTTCCCCTACTTTTGTGTAATTATCTCAGATGAGTGAATAAGCCTGTTCTCCCACCTGCTTGTTTCACTATTATAGAAATTCAAAAATCCCCCTCTCATCCTTTGGCTTGAAAACTAAGGATTCCTAATATTATTTTAGGACTGCTTCTCTTTCCTCGTGGTGTCCTTTATCTGCACAGCTGCTGCATTCCTTGTGTGAACGTAGCTTGATTTTGTCCACGGACCAGATAATATTTTCTCTTTTGTTTTCAAACTGTTCTGCTGATGCTCTACTCAGACCTGACATTTTTGATTGAAGTAAAACTGTGACTTCGAGCCTCTTTTCTGGCCTGCAATCTTTTATCCCAAGCCCGGGACCCTGTAAATGTAGCTTAGGCAAATTCTGCCTTAAGTGTACTATCTTATATGCGTAAATCTTCCAACCTTCCAGATAGATTCAGAAAGCACCTGCATACGGACATGTCCTTCTGGCTGCACGTGTTTACCAGTTGTATATACACTGAGTATACAGTTGCTTCTCTGTGTATGCTTTTTACAGACTCTTTAAAACCTAGGCTTAGGCTTGGGAAGAAGCCTCTTTCCTCACAGCTGCCAGTTTCTGCAGTGGACAGGCCCAGGACATTTCAGAGTCAACATTTAAATGTCACCATTCTGCTTTTAGGAGAATGTCCAGGCCTATATTCCATGTCTACCTTACCTATAGATCTGGAGGGCAAAGGAGCTGGGGCTGATGGGAAGGGGTGGAGGGAGAAAAGCTATTACCCTCCAAGCATGGTATTCTGGGCACTTTATCCATATTAAACTATTAAATCTTCACGTCAACTTTGTGCCATTCTCATTTTACAAATGAGGAAACTTCCCAGAGAGGTCAGATATCCTTTTAAGGTCACATAGATAGTAAGTGGAAAGACCAAGGTTTGAAGACCAGGGCCCCATTGGGTGCGTTTTGCACCCCCCACCATGAGGCTCATGAGAAAGTGTTGAGGCAGAAGAGACTCCAGCTTCCCTCCCAGTGGCTGCACCCCAGCCCTGCCCCCACTCACGCTCGATGCTGTTGTTGTTGAGGTACAGGTGCTCCAGCTTGTTGCTGATGGCAGGCACATTGCTGATCTTGTTGTGCGACAGGTGGAGCACGAGGAGGTTGGAGATGTTAAAGGAGTTCCTGGGGAGGCCCCTGTCTGAGAGCTTGTTGTAGTTGAGGCGAATGAAGGCCAGGTTGGGGAAGCCCTTGAAGTATCCGCTGGGGATGGTCTCGATTTTGTTGCTGTCCAGGTAGAGCTGGTGAATGGCCACAGGGATCTTGGGTGGCATCTTTCTCAAGATGTTGTGAGCCAGGTTGAGCTGCATGAGGTTTTTAAGGCCCTGGAAGGTGTCGGGCTTGAAGACGCCGTCGCTTAGCCTGTTGTGTTGGAGATCCAGGAGCACCAGTTTCTCCAGCTTGCTGAAGACGCCGGGTGGGATTCTGGAGATATGGTTCTGGCTTAGCCTCAGCTGCTCTAAGTTCTGGGGCAGAGCCGAGGGCACCTCTTCAAGGTGGTTCTTTTCCATGTAGAGGAACACCAGGCTGGGTAGTTTCTCTAGCACTTTCTGGTCCACCTTGCGAATTCGGTTGTTGTCCAGGTTGATCCACCTCAGGCCCGTGGCGTTCTTGAAGGACTCCACTGGGAGCTCGGTTATGAAGTTGTTCTGGAGATAGAGGTAATGGATGCGGGATGGGATGAGAGGGACCTTTCGAAGATTGCGGCTGTCACAGTAGAGGGCAGACGGGAAATCAGGGGGGCAATAGCACTCCCGGGGACAGTCAGGAAAGATAGATGGAGGGCCTGGTGGGAGGGGAGGAGGCAGGTCTGTAGGCTCCAATGGCTCATGGGGCTGAGGAAAGCTGGGTGTGGGCCTGAGTCTGGGTCTGGGCTGGAGCCTTGGTCTGGGTCTTGGTCGTCTTGTTGGCTGGCCTTGGACCTCTGAGGCCAAGATGAGGAGAAGTGGGAGGAGCCAGCAGAGGGATGACCTCATGATCCAGGTGACGCCCCTGTGGGGAGGAATACAGGAAGTCATCAGCCTGCTGGACCTCAGTAATGAGAGGACATGTCTTTGCAGCTAGAGTTGGTCAGGATGGGCTCCAGGGGCAGCTGTGGGAGGGACCTGTGGAAGCATCTCCTTGTTTGCCTGTATCCAGCAGGTGAGAAAGTAACAAGGGCTGGAGGGTCTGGACCCTCTCCCAGAGGCCTAGCCACTGAATGTGTTAAGCCTGCTCTGGAGGGTGTGAGCCATCCTGGCAGAAAGCACATTGGGCTGTGAATCAGGAGTCCCGGGGTTTCCTGGAGAAGACCCTTAACCTCTCTAGCCCTCGGTGTCCCCATTTGCACCATGAGAAAATCATCCCTCCACTTATACTCCCCTTATAGGAAGGATGTTAGAATATGTGAGCCATAGAGTCCTGGGGTGTTACATCTGCAGGCTCCTTACGGATCCCATAACTCGGTGGTTTTCAAACTGTGCCCCCATTTCTGTGGAGTCCTCCTAAGAGAGGGAGACCAAGGGGGTGGCCCTGGGGTACCCCCAACCCACCCTGTGCCAACCTGAGCAGGTCTGTGTTTTTTTAATCTGTTATGTATAAGGGGGTTTAGCCAAAGCATTCATTTGAAAAAAAAGTTGCATTGCTAAAAATGTTTTGAAATCCACCAATCAAGTCCAGACTTGACTAGTTATAAAAATTGAGTACTGGAGGAAAGAAGTAGCTTGTGAAGGCCAGGAAGCTATGTAACAGCAGACCCAGGACAAACCCCCAGGTCTCCATGGGCTCACAGCGCTCTTGGGAAGGAAGTGCTGCAGATACCCTTGTGTCTGACCTTGATCACCCCTCACCCCCAGCACTCAGCTCAGAGAATGCTGGTCTTTGCCAGCAGGATACACACCAAGAATTTCTCCCCAGATGTGGAGGCTCCTGGGGAAATAAACAAGGAAGGAACTGAAAGCTATGGGGAATACAACAAACTAGTGAATATAACAAAAAGGAAGCAGACTCATAGGTATATAGAACAAACTAGTGGTTACTAGTGGGGAGAGAGAAGCAGGAAGGGGCAATACAGAGGTAGGGAATTAAGAGGTATAAACTATTATGTATAAAATAAACTAGGATATATTGTACAACACGCAGAATATAGCCAATATTTTGTAATAACTAGAAATGGAGTATAACCTTTAAAAATTGTGAATCACTGTATTGTACACCTGTAACTTTTATATAATATTGTACATCAACTATACTTCAATTTAAAAAAAGGCTGTGGGGGTCATTTCTTCTGACCTGGTATTGCTGCTTTCCATATCCATTGGAGTTGGTGGGATTGAGGTGGGATATAAAGAAGAACTTCCTGCCTCAGAGACATAGTGGAATAGGTTGCTAAAGGGTGTTTTCGGGTTGCCCTTCCCCTTGGTCCTGATGACACCTCAGACAGGGCCATGTACTTTGAGTTGAATTAAGCTGGGGAAATTGCAGTAGACCCAAGTCTGCAGATGGAAATTGGCTTCTCCCATAGACTTGCTCCCCTGGCCTGGCTGGGTTACCTGTACTTTCCCCTCCCAGGGCCATCATCCCTGTGACAGCCCCTCTGGTCTCCCTCTGGGGTCTCTGTTTCCTCATTGCTCCCAATGGCCCTCCTTGCTGCTGCTTCACAGTTGTGGTGGTCTGTCCCTCTCCTTCCTGGGGTCTGGGACACATTGGAGATGCAGGTTTCTTGGGGTGCCCTGCAAGAGAGTGGGCTGGAGTGTATCCCCAGCTGCATCTGGACCCTGTGAAGCCTCTGTTCCAGGCTTCCCCTCTCTTTCCTTGGAGCCCACATCTTTCCTTGTGTGACCCAGTGCCGGCTTCCTGCTGGCTTTGCTCAAAGGAAGACGATAGAAGCCCTTCACCAGCTGCTTAGTCCTGAGTCCGATGCTCGGGAGGAGCTGAATGCGACAAGAAACAGGAAAGAGGGCACAGCCCACCCTGGAGGGGCAGAGGGCATCTCCCCACACCTTTCACACATACCCCCTGGACACCCAGCCTGCACACTCTCACACACACACCACTCCTCTCCCCGTACCACACACATAAGCAAACGCACGCTCCCCTGTCGTCTGTGTGCATGAGTGAATCCTCATAGAGGATACTGAGTATGGGAAGGAAGGAGAGGAAGAAGGCGGAAGGCAGATGAGGACGGAGGAGGGAGGAGACTGCCCTGCAGCTTCTGTTGCTTCTTCACCTCCCTCTAAGGTGGTCTCTTCCCAGGCAGACCTCTCCAAGGGGTCCCGGAGTACCATGTCCCCTGAGCCTCCCATCACAAAGGACCTTGCAGTTAGATTCTTGTCTTTATCTCCAGTTGAGGATGTAACAGTTTTGGGGATACACCAAAAGGACTGAGAAGAAAAGACATTCATTGTAAAACCAAACTTGAGTCTTGTTGCCGGACCCCACACCACTTGTAACTGGTGAACCATGAATTAATATGTTACAAGTCCTGTAATTTTCTTGAAAATAGCACAACCATATTGCACATAGATTTTAAACAGGTGGTTAAAACATTAGTGTACTAAAATCAAACATTTTTAAGAGCCCCAATTTTTGTGACCTTGAATTTTTTTGCTTTGGCGTTTTTTATTTCCTGATCGCCCAGAAGCCTGACAATAAGCAAGAGATCTCTCATGGTGTGAGAAGCCCTGCCCTGGGGAGGCTTCCCAGGCTGGCTGGGCCCTCTATCCCTTCATTGCCTTTGTCACCAAGAGCATCTACCTGGTGCTGGGCCCTGAGGGAAGCAAGAAAAGCTCGTCCAGAGTGGAAGCCTGCTCTGTGAGGCACTGTGACTCAGGCAGCTGGCCCTCGCTCAGGAGTGTTTCTTGGTGGTTCAGGGCCTGGGCAGCACTTGGCCTCATTGTCAGGGGTGACAGAATCACGGGTTAGTCACAGCTCCACCTGGCAGGCCTGCCCTCCACTCCTTCCATCCACGTGAACACAGGACTTCCTCATCCCCACCTCCTATGCCAGACCTTTTGGGAACTTCTCTTATCTTCCCATGGGTCCTCTGACCCTTCTACACTCTAGACCTCTGGGGCTGGTCAAGCTCCTCTCAGAGATGAGAGGAGGTTCCCACGGAGAAGCTCCTGGGCCTGTTCCGTGGAGAAACTGGATCTGTTCAATTCTCCTTCTCTTAGCCTGTGGCTGAACCATTCTGTGTGTGTCTGTGTGTGTGTGTGTGTGTGTGTTTGCACGTGCACACACTTCCTTCTTTAGGAAATAGTGCTCATTTCTAAGGCTTTTCTCATCAGGCAGTGCCCCGTCCTGCTGGAGTCTGGGCAGCCCCCAGAGTCTAAGTCTCCAAACCAGAATTTGTGACAGACTGGAGGTCCTTGGACTCCAAGGGGAGCCACAGTCTTCCTCACAAAGCCCAGAGTCACACCTTCTTATGTTCCTGTCTTCCAGAACCTTCTGTCCGGTCATAACAGTGCCTTAGGCTGGGTCGTAAGTGTGTGTGAGTTTTAAATTTCGTATGCCTTTGCAAGCACGCCTCCCAGCTTTCTGCCAGGCTGTGCTCACTGCTTGCTCAGTGAACGCATGTGGACCACCTAGAACCACTCACCTCCTCCTGCAGCCTGTTCACCAGCATCGGTTCTCAAAAAGCTGCTCGTTTGTGGGGGGAAAGCAATTGCTTTGACTGACCCAAAATTCACTCCCTCATTTAAGAACATTTTCTTTTTTTCTTTTTAATAAATTTATTTATTTATCTTTTGGCTGTGTTGGTCTTCATTGCTGCACGCAGGCTTTTTCTAGTTGCGGCGCGTGGGGGCTGCTCTTCTTTGCGGTGCGCGGGCTTCTCATTGCGGTGGCTTCTCTTGTTGCGGAGCACGGGCTCTAGGCACGCGGGCTCAGTAGTTGTGGCTCACGGGCTTAGTTGCTCCGCGGCATGTGGGATCTTCCCGGACCAGGGCTCGAATCCATGTCCCCTGCACTGGCAGGTGGATTCTTAACCACTGTGCCACCAGGGAAGCCCTAAGAACATTTTCTAAGAGAGTTTTAAATTCAAATTTCAGTTCCAAGTATTAGAGATTTGGGCTTGAATCCTGGCTCTGACCCTCTTCCTCAGGCCCCAGGCTCCTCAACTGTGTGAGGATCACACGCATTAAGGCATGTTGTAGAGCATAAAATCTCTACAGATGGCAGTGGTTTCGTTTATTCATTTATTTGTTTATAAAAGGGCATATTCTCTAGAGAGACTCTGACCTATTTGTTTATTTTTTTTAGGCCGTGCTGTGTGGCATGTGGGATCTTAGTTCCCCAACCAGGGATTGAGCCCATGCCCTCTGCACTGGGAGCACAGAGTCTCAACCTCTGGACCACCAGGGAAGTCTGAGAGACTCTGATTTTTAAAGTGAGATAGCCCTGTCCCTGCTTAGCTCATACATTCATTCATTTAAGGTTCAAACTCCCAGGATCCTTGCAATGTTTAGCCTCAGGACTGGGGGCAGGGTTGAGGTCCACACGGGTTTGCCAAGTCATTAGGGCAGGTTTACGGATAATTGGCTTTGTGTGGAGAGAGTCTAGGATTGGGGCTGGGCTGGGAGTGAGGTTGGGTGTGTCTCCCCGGGTTAAAGAAGGATGACTCCACGCTACTTCCTGGTGTTCTTCTTTCTTGTCAGATCTCCCATCTAGCTTGTCACCCCTGAGCCTCCATGGCTTAACACAGCCAGTGACCCTACCACGGAGGATGGGGTTGCCCCTGGACACACCCATGGACATTGGGATGACCCTCTTTCTTTATTCCCTTCCTTCTGTCCTAAACTCAGACTTCTGAAAGCTATCCTGTTCCCTTTATCTCTTCCTGCAGCCCAGAAGAGAGTTGGAAGCTAGGGAATCAGGTGGTCTCTGACCAGCTGTTAG
This sequence comes from Aethalodelphis obliquidens, assembly GCF_003676395.1. NCBI lineage: Eukaryota > Metazoa > Chordata > Mammalia > Artiodactyla > Delphinidae > Aethalodelphis > Aethalodelphis obliquidens. The sequence continues at coordinate 667,234 of NW_020837992.1, read as the reverse complement.
CAGAGGAGAGAGGCAGGCCCAGCCAGGCTGCCTGAGACTCTTCCAAGGCCTCCAAGTAGGGCTTGTGGGGTCCTGAGGTAAGGAAAGGGTTGACAAGGAGGCATGATAAATTCAGCACATCACTGATGCACTGTCCCTTTCCTGGGGAGTGAAATCAGAGTAAGGGTGAGCCTGATTGGGGCAGAGGCAGGGAGTGCATCATGGTGCATATTAGACAGGGGACGTGGGGTTGCAGCCCGTCTACCTCGACCTAGTGACGTGACCCTGTTCTCGCCTCAGTTTCCTTATCTGTAAAATGGAGATAACGAAGTTTTCCCTATCCCTATCTTCCTCATCCAGTTGTTTTCAGAAGTGTGATAAGCAACTTTAAAATGTGCTACAGATCAGAAAGTGCTAAAAATCAATATAACACTATTATGGAGAGACAATCTGTCTCCCCAGTGTCTACCACCAGGCAAAGTGTAAACACAGTGTTTTTTTGGCCTCAGGCCACTAGTCCAGAAGAGCAAGTTTTCCATTCCAAGGGCCTGGGGAAGAAACAAGCGTGAGAATGGTTCTAGTCCTCTGACAGCCTGTCACCTCACCGTATCCTTCTCTCTGCCTCCATCCCCTAACATCTCCAAGCCCTGAAAAAAGCATAAAAGAATCTGTCTGATGCACTGGGTACTTGTAGATGTGGGTCTCAACCCTGCAACTCATCAGCTGTTTAGCTGGGTACTCTTGAGAAATCTCTTACCTCTACTAAGCTTCAGTTTCCTCATCTGTAAAATGGGCATACTAACATCTTCTTATCAGATTATTTTGAAGGTTAAGTGAGGAAATGTGTGAAAAGTGAGGCTCAGTGAATGTTAAGCTATTATTGACATTATTTCAAAGTAATGTGGTCTCTTTCCCTCCAGCTTGGCCAGAGGACAGCCCTGCCCTCCACCGAAAGGCTGATCTATGCAGGTGGGCACATGGATTTCTCCCAACCTTCCTACATAGAGCAATTTCCTCCTCTTTGGGGCCTGTGAGGCCACACTTGGGTCTCAGAACCAACAAATTAGAGAGAACACAGATGCCCCCGGCCATTCGGGGAACGTTTACTCTGTCCCTCCAATTCAGTAACCCCCACCCCTAGCATTTCTGAAGCAGGTGAGGGGATGCTGACCTCCTGTCCTCAGCAGGCTGTGGAGTCCCACTGTGACCCATGACTTCCCATCCCAACCTGTTGCACCTGGCCTTTCTGCCCCTTCCAGCTTCTCCCACAGGCCCAATAAATAGGGCTGCCGCCCCCTCTCCCAGGAAGGTGAAGGGGGAGTGTTCAGCCCATCCTCTGTGTGAGCCCGTCAGAACAGACAGCTGTTGGGCAGGGGAGGGGGGCATCTAGAAGGGATGGAGGCGAGCCCCACGCATGCCCCTGGGGGCCCAGGGAAGGCAGATTAGCAGGTAAGAGGAAACATAAACTCTTTGGAGCTACCTTGGGGGAACTTTCTTTCTGGAATGTACCTCCACGACATACCTGTCAGTGCTTACAAGGAGAAGGAGGGTGAGAGTTCACAGGAGGTCTTCCCTGTTCCCTCAGGAGCTTTTTCTACTCCGCAAAAGAGGATGGCCCACTTGGGACCCTCGGGAGCTCCTCCATCAGACAGTCCTTGTCCAGGAAGCCACACAGCACTTCTGCGCAGCTAACTGCCTGGGCTCTTCAATTCCACACAGGTCTCCTCAGGCCCCTGGTTCAGGTTCTCAAGCCCTAGCTGACCTTCAAGTCCTGAGACAACAATAGATTCCTGGGTCTTGATCCAGTGGGTCTGGAGCAAGGGGTCCAGACATCTACATTTTTAGTAAGCACCGGTCTCCCCCTCCCCTGCACGCAGGGCGTTTGGAAGAGCACCCATATTTGGAGACCCTGCTCTTGCCCATGCCCTGCCTGCCTTGGGATAGCACTCTGTGTCGTCACAGAGGAATGAGTTGGGGAGATGGAGAGGGACCACCCTATTTGGAAACAAGCCCCATTCGGTTGGCCACTTCAGTTTTCCCCTCCCTGACTGATTAAGGAACTACTGTCTTGTTTCCTCTCCCACAGGGACCCCTTACCAATGTGGGATAATTTTGAAGTGGCTTTAAAGAGAAATCTTTTCTAGCTGCCTGCAGAAAAAAGAAATGAATTGCCCCCAGAGCTGGGAATTAGTACCTCCAAAGTCAGAGCTACTAGGAAGACACTGTGCAGGTTGGAAACCTGCTTTTCTCTCTCCCACTCAATTATGTTCTGAAGAAAGAAGAAATCCTTCCAGCTCCTGCAGTTGTTCATGCCCTTCCTACTCCGCCTGGACTCAGGACACATGATTTCTTTTGGCTCTGCCATCTCAGTGGGGAAACACACTTTCTCTTTTCTCTTACAGCTGGGGAGGCATGTGAGAGGGCAAGAGACAAGATGCAGCGTGTGTGCACGTGCCTGTGTGTGTCCCTGCCAGTGTCTCATCACTATGTGCTCTAGCCCTGCATGTCAAATGCAGAAGAGTGGAGGTGAATGGACAGGATGCCTTCATATTGTGTGCGTATTCGTGGGTGTGCATGTGGAGTGAGAGTGCAGCCTCTGTGTGACACGTGTGTGTGCCTGTGACAGTGTGTGACAAAACGTGAAAGGTGCAGAGAAATGGGTTCTAGAGTAGGGTTTCTATGGGAACTTGATCTGTAGAAATACTGTGTGCAGCATAACTCTGCGCTACAACAAACATCTGTACCAAGAAAGTTCAGCTTTTGCAACAAGCAAATACATGGGTACAGAATGATGCAGAGAAGGAAGAGGGTGGAGAAGAAATGAGGAAGACTAATTTGAGCTCCTTCGAAAGGAGAAAAATTTGGTGGAAGGAAGGAAAGAAGGATGGAAGGAAGGAAGGGAGGGAGGGAGGGAGGAAGGAAGGAAGGAAGGAGAGGATACAGACTAGATCAATAAACTAGCTTGGATAGAGCAGGAAGAAACTGGCTGGAGGCAGGAGCCTTCCTCCCCATCTCCAGACTGGACTTACCTGCACCACCTGCCTCTCCTCTCAGCTCTGGGTTTAGTCGGCAAGGCTCCCTCCGTCTCCCCCCACCCTTTGGTGGAGCTGTGGCAGCAGAGAGCCAGATAGAAGTTCTGATCTCTCAGTGGTGTGTGCCTGCTTGTGTTTGCCTGGCTTTTCTTTCACCGGATCCTATTGGGGTGGGGAGGTTAGGTTGGGGGAGGGCCGGGCAAATTGTAAGGAGGGAAGGGAGGAGTGAGGAAGGGAGGGGAGAAGGGAGGGAGGGAGGGGAGAAGGGAGGGAGGAGAGACGAGAGGGAGGGAGCTTGGGAAAGGAGGAATGACAACAATAAAGTCTTTATTTAGCAGCCAAGACTCCCAAAGACTTCATCCACACACCATGCCCACTAACGGACCCGTTTTTAATAACATTTCCTTCTGCTGCTGCTGCTTCTGGGAGGGAGATTGTTTGACCCATGTTTGGAAAACAGGCCAAATTAACAGAGGAAAAGGAATGAAAAGCGTCAGACTCTTTCATTCCTCCTCCTAACAATTGCCTTTCTTCTAATGCCCCTCACTCCCCTGCTGTTACGTTCCCAAATGTGAGGGGTGTGGGATGTGTCCTCTGAGCAGTGACAGTCCTTCCCTGGGTCATCTTGTCTAGGAGGTTGCTAAGGGAATGGAGTCTTGCTGCGTGTGAGTTAGCACAAGAGACAGCCTTGGTTTGGCTGCCAGGATGCTCTGAGGGAGAGGGAAAAGTCTGGCCTGGGATCACACTGCAAAGGTAAGGCAGAATAAAGATTTTATGTAAGACCTAAAGTCACTGTCCGTGTGAACAATGTCAGTGTCTTTTTTCAGCTTCTCCATGTATATCACACTCAGGAGAGCGTTGAAGGCTGTATGGTCATCACACAAAGTACATGAGGAAACCCAAATGTCCCCTGTCCATGTCATCCCAGAAGACCCACTCAAGTAAGACCATCACCTCTAACAATTCTCCTCAGTTAAAAAACTGCAACACACTTGTAGCTAAGTGTTAAGTAACAGCCCATCGAAAGTGCCTGCCGCCTCAGCTGATTACTTAGAAAACTTGATGATGTTTACTTTTTCTATCATCAGGTCCCTGGAGAGCTGCTTCATTGGAAGCATTGGCTGGGAGAGCATTTTGCGATTCACTGGCTTCATATAGCCAGACCCTTAGCCTCCTCCAGAAAGAGCTTCCCTTCTTGGAGTCTCGGGGACACCAGTTGTCGAAGCTTCACCCCAAGGGAGGTATTTATCTCTTTTTGGTGTGTCAAGGTGAAGGTGAAGGCTGGGAAAAGTGGTGGGAAGTTAAGATACCTGGGTTGCTGCTGCAGTTGCCGACCCCTAGGATGGAGCTAGGAGGCGGAATGTGGGGACAGAAACGTGCAGGGAAGTTGAGGCAGTGGGGAGGTGGCTCTCCAATGTGGTGGATTACAGCTACATTTCCAGAGGGTCAGGACCTGCTCACACTCCCACCCAGGTTGAATCCCATCTTGGGGGCTCGCTGCTTATTTGATCTGCACAGTAAGTGCTTAAAGCAAGAGAAGAAAGGGCGCGATTGTCTATGACCCTTTCCACAGGGAGGCGGCTCAGGCTCCCCACCTCCCCACTGCCCTGTCTGGAGACTCTGCCAGGAAGGAGAGGTGTGGCCCTGAGCAGTTTGGGCTCAACTGCCCTGTGGTCATCAGGCCCACAGGGGCTGGATCTGGGTCAGACCCTCACCCCTCACAAACTGAGGCTCACAGCCTCGGGTGGCTGGGGGTCCGGGCAAATACGCAACAGGGAGGAGCTGTGGGCGTCTTGTGGTAGCGTACCCCTCAGCCAGCCTGGGGGTCTGGGTCACCTGGGGTGAGTGGCTCCTGGTGGGTAGAGGCAGCATCCTGCCCATCATGGCATAACCCGCAGCACCCACCTGAGGCTTGGCACAGCCTGGGTGCTCAGTAGAAGTCTGTTTCATCACATTTAAGAGGGTTGAACAAGGAAATTCTCTGTCGATCTCTTTTTTTTTTTTTGCGGTACGTGGGTCTCTCACCGTTGTGGCCTCTCCCGTTGCGGAGCACAGGCTCCAGATGCGCAGGCTCAGCGGCCATGGCTCACGGGCCCAGCCACTCCGCGGCATGTGGGATCTTCCCAGACCGGGGCACGAACCCGTGTCCCCTGCATCGGCAGGCGGACTCTCAATCACTGCGCCACCAGGGAAGCCCTTTTTTTTTTTTTAATTAATTAATTAATTACTTTATGGCTGTGTTGGGTCTTCGTTTCTGTGCGAGGGCTTTCTCTAGTTGTGGCAAGCGGGGGCCACTCTTCATCGTGGTGCGGGGGCCTCTCACTGTCGCGGCCTCCCTTGTTGCCGAGCACGGGCTCCAGACACGCAGGCTCAGTAGTTGTGGTTCACGAGCCTAGTTGCTCCGCGGCATATGTGGGATCTTCCCAAACCAGGGTTCGAACCCGTGTCCCCTGCATTGGCAGACAGATTCTTAACCACTGCGCCACCAGGGAAGCCCCTCGATCTCTGTTTTAAAAATGTTATTGCTGTAAAAATATGAAAAACTAATACCTTCTCTTGATTCAAAATCCAAAAGGTACGAAAGATTGCACCGGGGAAAAGTCTTCTCCCCCTGCCTGTTTCCCCGTAACCCAGTTTCCTTCAGGACACAACCAGCATACCAGTTTCTTGCGTGCTGCCAGATTTAACTTAACGCACATACCAGCGATAGGTTCAAGCAACTAAGCCTTTTATTTTTACTCAGTAGGATATCTTGATGATCACTCCATATTGACGCATAAGGCTCTCTCTCACTCTCTGCCCCGTATTTGTCTGAGCAGCCCCTCCTGATGGACATTTGGGCTTGCTGCCACCTCCTGACCCATTTTTAAGGTAAGCAGTGCTGGGCTTGGAGTCTCACAAACTTGGGTCCAATTCTGGCTCTACCTCCTTTCCATGCTAACTGTGGCCTTTAACCTGAATGAGGGCTACTCATTTGCCCTCTCTGAGCCTCAGTTTTCTCATCTGTGTGTGGCAGGTATCAATTGCAGTCCACTGACTAAGTAGTTAAATTATTTTACAATTTAAACTTTCTTCTATAATTTAACTTAGTTTCTGAATCTGAGCACTCTTGTCACTGGGACAGTGGAAAACTCCACCTCAGTCCTGGGTGTCCCTCCCCTTGGGGTTGTCCAGCTGCTGAGGCAGTTAACGTTTTACCTCCAGTGCTACAGGACACGTCCTTCATCCTGGGAGGCCCCTCTGGCCTGACAGCCCTCTGACGCTTTCTAAGGCTGTGTACTGAGGACAGAAACCTTCTGCAAGCTGTCATTTCCTTTCTGCAGACATGCTGGCTCCTGGCACTCTGCCAGGGGCTCAACCCCCCCCCCCCCCCCACCAGACCCCACATTCTACCCTGGCCTGGCCCAACCAGGGACCATTTCTTCTCGGGGAAGAAGCTTCCTTATCCTCTTTACTTCTGGCCAAGACATTGCTTGTATACTCGGAAACCCCCAAGGGCTCTGGTTGTCAACCAAAGGGAGGGGAAAGACAGGGAGGGGAGAAATGAACCATGTCTGCAGCCACACAGGGAGTGCAGTTGTACTGGGGGACCCTGAAATCCCTTTCTGCTCACTGTTCATGATCCTGTCCAGAGGTTGTCAATTTGTGGGCCAGCTGAGCAGTCCTGCTACACCATCAGCTGGCATGACCAGACAACACTGGTCAGGGGGCTGCTTAGTCAGCATTGCTTCCAGAGTTCCTCAGGTCCTCGAGAAGCCAGGCTCAGGGGAGTGGTAATGGCATTTTGCCTTCCAAGGTGAGGTCCTCCAAGGTTCTGGGATGCCTCTTCCACCCTCCAATTACATCATCCTGGAACTCCAGTCTAACTTAACAGATGGCATCCTGCTCCATGCAATGGAATATTGGGTAATGACACTGCCTTACATAGGCACAGTCACACTGCCGCCATGTGATGATGACACGTGGACATATGTAGTTAATTATGCCCCATGTTGCAAAGTTCAGGAGGGCAGGAGCAACTCAGGCCGACCTGGGGCCACCACACATGACCTTGGGCATCCTCACATCCACAGTTGCACCAAGCATCATCTTTAACCTGAATAAAAATTATAGTAATAGCTAAAGCTCATTGAAGTTTACCATACCTCAAGCCTTCTTCTCAGCCCTCTACACGAACAACTCTTCAATCCTAGTACAACTCCATGATGCGGTACTGTTGAACACCCATCTGACAGGTGAGGGACGGAGGCACAGATAGTTCATGTGCCCAAGGTCACACGTCTAGTAATGGTAGAGATAAGACTGGAATCCAGGTTGTTCTGCTTCCAATGTTCTTGTTCATGTATATATCTATGCTGTTGTGATGAATAAGATGCAAGTTCTTTAAAATGGTCTAGCGATCATTTTAGAAATCCACGTAGCTGGCGTCCTTAGGCATTTTCTATTAATGCAAGTTTAACTATCATCACATTTTTTTTTATGTTGAAGAGAAATCCTCACACTCAAAACTGTTGAGAACCACTGATCCAGGCCTCAGTTTCTCATCCCTAAAATGCAGATTTACCCTCAGCTCCTCTCTTTCTCCCCCCGCCAACCGTATGGACTCCCTAAGTTCTGTCAGTCGTATTTCCTTAGTGGCTTTGGCAGCTTCCCCCCTCACCTGCCATGGTACTACACCACTACTGGGGCTCCCGAACGAGTGTCCCTGCCTCACCCCTCCCTCTGGCCTCCACCTTCCACCTGGATCTTCCTAAGGCGTGGATCTGACCAGGTCACCTTTCAGTGACTTCCTGTCCCCGTAACCGTGGTTCTTAGCCTATGGTGTAGGTCAGATTCACCAGAGAGCTCTTAAAAATGTCTGAGCCCCCCCCCCACCCCCCGCCTTAGAGATGCTGATTCAAATAGATCTGTATTTTTTTTCTTTTTTGCGGTACACGGGCCTCTCACTGTTGTGGCCTCTCCCGTTGTGGAACACGGGCTCCGGACGCGCAGGCTCAGCGGTCATGGCTCACGGGCCCAGCCGCTCCGCGGCATGTGGGATCTTCCCGGACCGGGGCACGAACCTATATCCCCTGTATCGGCAGGTGGACTCTCAACCACTGCGCCACCAGGGAAGCCCTAGATCTGTATTTTTAAAGGCTGCCACTGTGAGAGATTGGGATCCACACCTTTGGCTGAGCTCTGACTCCTCCTTACTTCTCCAGCCCCATTTCTCAAACTCTAGACCCTAATCATGTGACTGTCTCACAGCAACCAGAATCCTCCAGGCTATTTCACATCTCCACATCTTTGCTCTCTGACCCTTCTGTCCGCCAGCTGTTGCATCCTCTAGGATGATCTCCTGACAGCACTTTCCTCTCCAACCCCATGGGTAGCCATAAGCACTCTGTCTATGTGTTCCAGCATCCCCCTAGTGTGTGTCCAGCCCAGGACCTGTGCCACTTCCCTGCCCTCCTCTGTTCTCCTCTCTACCTGCTCTACAAACTCCCCAGTGGCCTGTGTCAAATCTGATTCTTGGAGCCCTGGGACCTGGCACAGTTCTGACACACAGTAGGTGTCAGTACCCTGAACCCTGGCCTCAGTGTAATCTGCCAGCCAGTCCAGAAGCACTAGAATACTTTCTCCTCCTTTGTGTTTGCCCGAGCCATTGCAAAATCCTCCTGTGTGTGTTTTTCTGCAGTCTTCTCACTTTCTAATCTATTTTTCATGACCCACAAGTGTGTTATTTCCCAAAACACAAACTTGATCATGCGATCTCCTTGCTTAAAATTCCGTAGTGAGTCTCAGTTTTTTACAGAACAAAATTCAAATGCCTTAGCATGACACGAGGCCCTGCAGTCTGACCTGGTTTTCCTGCCATTCTCATTTCCTTCTATAATTCCTACAGAACTTGAGAGCCAGATTCACAGGGTCACGTATCCCAGGTTTTCATGTCTCTAAGCTTTTGCCCAATCTAGGTTCATATGTCCTTCTTCCCTTATTCGTCATTTGGGGAACTCCTATTCACCCTGCAGGACCCAAATCAAATATTATCTCCTGTATGAAGCTCTCCCTGATTTCCACAGGCAGAGTGAGCTTGCTCTTGTCCATGCTCCCCTGGGCCACAGCTCTCTTACTGCACTTACCGCACGGTGCAGTTACTGCTTGTACCTCCTTTGTATGATCGGAGGGTCTCCAGGGCAGAAACCCAGCTCCTGGCAAAGGACCTGGCAGAGGAGTAATAATGGTCAGAATAGCTAACATTTCCAAGAGCTTACTATGTACCATGCATCTACTTTACAGTGCATTAGCTCATTTAATCCTCATAACAACCAGAGGACTAGGTACTATTATTATTATCCCCATTTTACAGAGTGTTATACAGTCTCTAAGTGTCAAAGCCAAGCAGCCTGGCTCCAGGGTCCATGCTACACTATACTGATAATGCTTGCTGAACGAATGGTAATCCACAGTGTGTTATGTGTGTGTGGGAGTGTGGGGGGGCGGTGTTAGTTAATAAAACATGATATGACCTGACTCCTACCCACACTACTCCCGGTGTCAGGCTGCATTGGAACCCTGGTCTACCGAGAGCTGGTCTGTGGCTTTTACGGAGATAACAGAGCTGTCATCTCTTTTCCAGGAGCCGACACAATGCTCGTCCACTCCTCTCATTATCCCCATAAGCATCAGCCTCCTTTCTTTTTATTTTTCTTGTGTTCTGCTCTGCTTGCCCAGTCAGGAAAAACGACTGGTTGGCCTGCAGCTCAGGGAACGGTGCCCCATCTCCCTCTTGCCTCCTGGCCCTCCTCCGCCTACCTCCTGTGCACACCCCTGGCCTCACTCAGAGCCAGATCACAGGGCTCAGGGGCTGAGCCACGTGGCTGCCCACCCTTAGCTCCCTCCTGATTCCGGCCCCACCAGAGGGAAAGGATCCAGACAGAGGCAAAGATGGAAGCCAATGTTCTCGGCTCCAGTTTTCTCCTTTCTCAGCCTGCAGCGTTCAGAAGTGCTACTGTAGGATGTCACAGCACTGTACGCATGCACTCCCACCCGCTGCCTGAGACTTCTGTTGCCTCCAGGGGCTCTCCCTCTGTAGGCTGAAGCAGAGGGAGAGAGGGAACACCCTCTGGTAGTGGTCTGTGGGCCCCAGCTTGGTTCTCCGGAGTGGAGTCACCATCCTGCCCTGGAAATTGTGTCAAAGCACCTTCCGGAAGGGAGGGCGGCCCACCCGAGCAGATTCCTGGAACCCCTCTGTTCCTACAGTCACCCTGCCTTCTGTTCACGTTTGCGTGCCTGTGGCTTGTTCCTGGATCTCCTTTCTCTTTTCTTCACATGGTGTGGTTCTGCCCCTGACAGAGGATGCATCTCCCCATCAGCCTGGCATTGGCATTTCCCAAGAGCAGTGTGAGAAGGGATTCTCCCAGCTGATGGTGTGGGAAAGAGGAGCCATGATTGGCTTCATCCTTGTTCTCCCTCCCCAGTCAGTGCCCAGGGAGGGTAGCAGGGGAACTTAGGGCTTATTTGAAGTGTTCCATTGACTCTCAGTCTAAAATGGGCAATACACACACAGACAGGACAATCGGGGCAACAAGACCCATAACGACTGTCTGAACCCAAAGATTCACAGTAAAGGATAAATACTTTTTATTTTTTAATAAATACTTTTTATGGCCGTAGCTCATGGAACAGCATCATGGAAGAATCCCGAGCTTTGTTATGAAGTGTCCTTCCCAAGAGACACTGTGTTTCCTTTGTAGTGTTTACACTGGCCTTGGCGGCCATAGACAGAGGATTTAGCCAAGGGAGCTCTGGGCCGAGGGCTGCAGCTGGGAAGAAATTTACTGGGCACAAATGATGCCCCTTCGATCCAGTCACCTCTTGGCAGTGAGCTGATGGGGCCACTCCAGCCAGGTCTTAGAAGCCCACCGTAGATGCTCTTTCTTGGGAGGCACTCTGGGGGTGGCACTAGGGGCTGTGCAGCAAGACCCCAGAGACTCTGAACCATGGCCTCTTGATGCCCCTCCCCCCACGTGGCCCTGGAAGATGCCCCTCGCTGCTTTTGGGGACTGAAGACCTGCTGTCCCACCCCATAAGGCTGTTCTGAGGACAGAGCAGGGCGTTCAGGCTGGAAACAGTGATGTTAATGGTGGAGCATCCCATCTTGGCCTACCCCAGGTGTGGGGAATTTTCAGGCCCAGTTGAGCCAAGCCACAGAATGAAGGCAAAAAGGCAAAACATGTTTTGGAAGGTGGCTGGCAGCCCCGACTGTCTGCTCCATGGGCCAGGGCTCAATGAGAGGCTCTGGAGTTAGCAAAGTGGTGTGGTGAGCTGGGAGGAGGCAGGCTGGGATAGCGGTGGCTCTGCTTTCACTAGATACCCCCAGAGATGAAGGCTTTCCACCCCACCTTGCCTTCATACACCGAGCCTTCATTAGCCTAGCACTTTAAGCTTAAATGACCTTGTGAGGAAGTTCTTCCTTCAGTCTACCTTGCCTCTCTCATGCTGGAATTCAGGTTCCCTTTTTTTTTTTTTGCGGTACACGGGCGTCTCACTACTGTGGCCTCTCCCGCTGCGGAGCACAGGCTCCAGACGCGCAGGCTCAGCGGCCATGGCTCACGGGCCCAGCCGCTCCGCGGCATGTGGGAGCTTCCCGGACCGGGGCACGAATCCGTGTCCCCTGCCTCGGCAGGCGGACTCTCAACCACTGCGCCACCAGGGAAGCCCCCTTTTTTATATTCAGATCCTTCTTGGAGGACGGAGAAGCCCCCTCCCGCCTTAAGCGGAACGTGGATTTGAAAGAGAGCCTTGGGTTCTGGAGACAGGTGCTGGGTAAACCGCGGCGTCGTCATTAGGGCTATTATATCATGAACATTACTCGTCTGTCTGCTCCTTCTGAATGCAGTAGCTCTCTGGGCAGGCAGCCACCCTCCTTCCCGTTTGTTCTGGGGAGCGGAAGAAAGAGGGGAGATGGGGAGGTGTGGTGAGGAGGGGGCAGAAGGAGGAAGGCAAGGACGGGCTCAGAGGGGAGCCAGCTATGCTCTTCTTTTTTTTTTTTTTTTTTTGCCGTACGCGGGCCTCTCACTACTGTGGCCTCTCCCGTTGCGGAGCACAGGCTCCGGACGCACAGGCTCAGCGGCCATGGCTCACGGGCCCAGCCGCCCCGCGGCACGTGGGATCCTCCCGGACCGGGGCGCGAACCCGCGTCCCCTGCATCGGTAGGCGGACCCTCAACCACTGCGCCACCAGGGAAGCCCTATGCTCTTCTTATAACGTGGCTCTGCCCTTAGACTACATGTTCCCCCAGAAAGAGGCTGTGTCACCCCATCAGACTGGCATTTATGAACCTGACTTATGATGGTCACCACCCGTGGAGGTACAAGGGTGTGATATGGGCCATTTGGTCCGTGAGGCTGTCACACTGATTCCTGTTGTCAGGAGACCCTACTCCTCCCTCCCACTCTTCTCTCCCCCTCCTTTCTCCTCTGGTCCTCTCTCCCCTTCACCCATCCCTCCATTTCCTCTCCTTTTCCTCTTCAGGCTGCTCACTTCATTCTCCCATCCTGCTCCCAGCTTCTTCCTCTCTCCCCCAGCCTTGGGCTCCTCTTGTGGCTGAGCTCAGGGAGGAGATATGAAATTCATTAGCTGTCACATTGCCGTGGGATTAAATCATCCTGGCCGCTCCGCTCTGGCAGCACTCTCCTCTCCACCAGGCCCTCACTGAGCCCCAGGCGCCTCCAAGCCCTGCAGCTCCGCCAGGACTCTCCCAACCCCTCAGTGCAAGCTCCAGGCTGCCTCCACTCCACCCGGTCCCTGTGACCCAGAGCTGGGTCCCTTCCCTCAACCCAAGTCCCCGGTGGGTTGGGGTGGAGGTGACTCCAGGTCACTCCCTTTTCAGCCTCCCTCTTGCAAGCTTCACCCTCACCCTCCTGGCCCCAGTCCTGGCTTCTAAGCCCAACGTTGGGCCCCTTCTCCTGCTCGCCCCGCCCCAGCTCATCTCTGGTGCCCCTGCTGCCTCCTTATCAGTGCTCGTGTGCCTGTCATCTTCCTCCACTGCCTTGTCCCTCTCTCCTCATCTCAGGCCCCTTGCCTGATACCTTCTGCTCTCACAAAGAGCTCAGAACTGCCCTCAGAGAATTATTTAAGTTATTCCAGCTTCCCCTTGAGATGAAATGCTCTATGAAGTCTTACAGTGTATCCCAGCACCCTGCCCAGGCCTGGCATTCATCCCACAAATGCTTATTGAGCACCAACTATGTGGTTGGCACTATATTAGTCTCTGAGAACACAGCTGTGAACAAAACAGACATGGTCCCTGCCCTCCTGGAGAGCTCAGTCTAGCAGGAGACACAGAAAATAACCTCAAAAAAATCACATCGTGTAACCCAAATATATATAATTTTTATTTGTCAATCATACCTCAATAGAGCTGGAAAAAAAATAAACAAACACATAAATAAATCTAAGTATATCATAAATGGTGGTTGTACTATGAAGGGGAGAAAAAGATACGGAGTAGGCCCCTTATACATATTTATGTAATGCATGAATGATGCATTAACTCCAATTTTTTTTTTCCCCTTTTCTTGGCCCTACTTGCTTCCAAGAATGAAGGCTGATCTGGTCTATACCACCTAAAAATATCCTTAATTATATCCTAAATTAATCTTTCACTTTTTCCCCTTGTTTTTGTCTTATCATATTAATAATAATAATAATTTTCACACACTAAATGGCTATTATGTGCCGGGCAATATGTTAAGAACCTTCATGTATTGCCTCATTGTCATTTTTATCCCCACTTTAAATACAAAAAAACTGAGACTCAGATTAAATAACCTGTCAAAAGCCACACAGCTACCAGCCATAGGTCTGTGTCTTACAATTCTTCATTGCCCCATAGGCAGGGGTACACAAGATCCCACAAAAGGAGTTGGGTAACCAAGCTGGTGGGGAAGAACGGACCTGGAAGCGTAACTCTGCCTCCGGGCCCCTGCTGAATCCAGCAAGAGTGGGGTTGGCACCCTTCCTGCCCCTTGGAGGGCTCCAGGCCTGGTGCTCTCACACACCTCTGTTAGGAATGGAAATCAGCCACCACCCTGCAAGAGCTGGTTGTTCAGCCTTTACTAGCACACCACTGGGCTTACCCACAAAATATGTCCAGAATCTGATCACTTCTCACTACCCTGACAGCCAGCACTGGGACCCCAGCCACCACGATCTCCTTACCCAGATTATCACACTGGTGTTTTAAAAGCTCTTTCTGCTTCATTCCTTGCTTCTCTTCAACTGATCCTCAACACTGCAGCAAGAATGACCCTGTCACTCCAATGGCTTCCAGTCTCACTCCAAGTGAGACCCAAAGCCCTAGGTACTTTGGCTTTCTCCTCCTCACTCCTCTTACCTGTTACCTCTCTCACCTCTAATACTACTATCCACACCTCTCCCGGCCACTCTTGCCCCCTTCCTGTTTCTCAGCCACTCTGGTACTCTCCTTGGGCCTTAGGGCCTTTGTACGTGTTATTCCCTCTTTCTGCCTGTTCTCCCTGCAGATATCTACATAACTCCCTCACCCCTCAACTTCAAGTCTTTATCACATTTCACCTTCTCAGTGGCTGTCTCTGGCCACCCTGTCTGAAATTGAAATACCTGCACAAAACTTCGTAAGTCCCTTTTCTGCTTTCTTCTTCCCCTTAGCAGTTGTTATTAACACATTATAAATTTTACACATTTATCTTTATCATATGTCTCCCAATTAGAATATAACTCCATGAGTTTGGTGTTTTTTTCTGTTTTTGTTGAGATACATCCTGTATCCCTAAAACAAAGTCTGACATACAGGCATTCAGTAAATAATTCCTCACTCACTGGTTTGTGTTGACTTACATGGGTATGACCTACTGGGGCATCTGAACATTTTAATTCAATTGGGGAGGATAGGGCTTATCCCAGCCTTACTGGCATCTTAAAGGCAGTGTGCTGGCCCAAGTCTGCAAATTGGCAGCCTGAGTCGAATCCAGCCCAAGAATGTGTTTTGTTTAGCCCACTAGACTTTTAAAAAAATATTAATTAATTAATTTGTTTTTGGCTACGTTGGGTCTTTGTTGCTGCTCGCAGACTTTCTCTAGTTGTGGCGAGTGGGGGCTACTCTTTGTTGTGGGCTTCTCATTGTGGTGGCTTCTTCTCTTGTTGTGGAGCATGGGCTCTAGAGCGCAGGCTCAGTAGATGTGGTGCATGGGCTTAGTTGCTCCGCGGCATGTGGGATCTTCCCGGACCAGGGCTCGAACCCATGTCCCCTGCATTGGTAGGTGGATTCTTAACCACTGTGCCAGCAGAGAAGTCTGCTAGACATTTTAAAGTAAAAAAAATTAGTTGCCAACATAAAAAAATGGGAAATTTCACATTTTAAAAATCCAGATTTCCAGCTTCTCCGGAAAAAAAACCCAAAGATCCTGTAATCCTGAGGCTGCATTCCCACCTGGCAACGATCAGAAGGCACTGAGCAGAGCCTGCTCTCCAGTCTCTACGCCACTCCCCACCAGCATCACCTGCTCATATATGCGTCTGGAACCTGCCTGGTCTCCTGGCTTAGGTTTGTGTCGTTCAACGGTGAGGTTAGTAGCAAGAGCCCTAAATTGGAGACAGGAGCTCTGAGTTTCAGTTCTTCACTTGTAAATGGAGATAATAACAATATCTACCTGAGAGGACAGTTATGAGACTTAGTGAGGCAACATCTGTGTTGAAGAGACTGGGTGAGCTGCAAAGCCCAGGACACCCTGAAGGGATCAGCATTCACGCTACAGCTGATAGGTCTCTGTCCAGGTCTCTCCTGTCTGAGGATCCCACCCAAAGCTTCTATGCAACATCATTCTGCCTTTCAGATAGCATCTGGCTCCCATGCAGAGCAAGGTCCTCAACCTACCCTCTGTCCTCAGCCTGTCCAAGGACACCTACCCAGCCACCTTCCTGGCACAGCAGCTCTACCAAGCTGCCTCAGGGGCAGAGTCCTGTGTTCTAGGACATCCCCCTCTGACAGGCTCCACTGCACTGGGCCCTGGGCAGCTGCGTCAGCAAAGCCTGGCAGGATGACACCAGGAGATAATCTATAGGATCCTGTGTAGGTTGTGTCCTGGGAGAGCCAAATGAGGACCGTGGTTCCTGCCTGCTCACAGCACCCACCAGCACTGTCAGCTGAGCCCAGAGCGGTTCGTGAATGTCTCTCTTCCCATGATCAGAAAGGTAGGAGTGTGGCGGGCGAGGGGGACACCATTCCCCCAGCCCACAGTGGGTTTGGGGTGGAAAAGCCAACTGTTATTGGGAAGCTTCAAGAATGTGTGGGAAGGCCACAGGAATGCCAGGGGAGGGGAAGTTGGAGGGACGGTAGGGACGCCAGAGTTGAGGGCTTTTTTATGCCATGTCTGTGGAGCTCAGAATCCTGGCTTTGAGTAACCATGTGCTCATGTATTAGCTGTGTTGTCGGAGGCAAGTAACATAACTTCTCTGAGACTGGTCTCCTCTTCTGTGAAGAGGAGAGATCTTTCCCTACTTTCTAGTGTTGTGATAATCACAAGAGGTCATGGGAGAATCACATCAATTTAATTAATGCGAGATCACATTAGGAGCTTCTGCTTGTGTGGTAGACACTGTCCTAAGTGCTTTATACTAACTCATCCACTCCTCACACCAGCCCTATGACTAGGTGCTATTTTTATACCCATTTTAGGGATGAGGAAACTGAGGTACAGCAAGGTTAAGGACATTGCCTGTGAATTTACAGCTAATAAGTTGCAAAGCTGGAATTTGAACTCAAGGGATCTAGGTCTAGAATTCAAGACCATTTTAAACTCTTGTTGTGTTACATCTCTAAAAAACTGTGCTGGGACAACTCTAAAATCTATGTTAAAATGTAAGGGCAAATTGTTCACTCAAATAACTGGATGTGATTTTACTGGGAGGGTTTTAATTTTTTAAGACTTGTTGGTAAGCAGAATAGTCAGGCTGTTTACTCTTGAGCTCCCAGTGGGGTGCTAGCTCCTATGGGAGGTCTGTGATGTCTGAGGGGCTCATGGCTCCCTGGGGAAGCTGGGACTAGCAGCCTGGGAAGAGAGAAGTGTTATGAGGGAAAGCCCTGGGGTTGAGTTGGGAGTGGATGCCTGAGAGAGGACACAGTGTGCAATTTCTGGGAAGGCTTCTGGAGGGTTAGGGTTAAGGTGGTCCCTGAAGAGCAGGACCTTGAAAAACGGGACGAGAACAGGGTTGGGTCACCCCAGTGCCATGGTTGTGGTGTGACTGAGGTCCTGCCAGCCACCCTTCTGCGTTGTTTTCTGAATCCTACTTGCCCTTTCTGGATGGGAGTGGTCCTCCCATCACTTCCGTGGTAAGGAGCAGAATTCTGTGATCTCAGAGGCCTTGTTCAGCTTGCAGGTGGCTGTGAATGGACACAGAGGCCTGCCTCTGATTTAAACTTCATGATTTAAACTATACTCCCAAGGGAGCAAATGGCAGCTAGAGACTGGGCCTTGGGGCTAACGGCCATGAAAAGGAGGAGGCAGGAGACAGGAATGCTGCCCTCCCTCCCCTGGTGGCCCTCTTAGTCTGCCCTGTGCCAAGCCCCTCATGTTTGAGGAGAGGCAGACTCAGCCTGGGCTGTGTTGGGGCTTCTTGCATGAGTTTCTGGCAGCGCTGGTCTGGTTCTGCCATCACCCGAGTAGTTCTCTTTTCCAGAAAATCATCACATCTCTTCCCGGATTCTCTCTTTCTCCCGTCCCTGGACATGATCAGAACAGAGTGAGACATTTCTTGCCCCTGTAAAAAGTCATGTTTATGAAATAAATCATATTCAGATTTCTCTAAACCAATCAGCTTTCTAGAAAGTATGATTCACTTGTTCACTCATTCACAAATATTTCTTCATCTCTAAAGGGGATCAATGATGTAACTCATGGGAAAATTGTAGGTGCTGAATGGCAGTATATGGAAATCTCTAGAATGTTACCTGGCACCCAGTAGACCAGTGTTGAGACTGGCTCATTTTACTGTGCACTGTCACTGTTTTAAGTGCCACGGGGATTGGGGAAGTGGCTGAGACAAGATCCCTGCTCTCAAGGAGTTCATAGTCTGGTGTATCCGAGAAAAAGGCCCTACAGCTGTGGTTTAGCATGCAGCATGTGCCTCAGAGTCCCCTGGGGGGCCTCTCTCCTTCACAGTTTTGATTCACTGGGGAGGAAGCAGGGCTGGAGCATCTGTATTTCATTAAAAGATGCGCAGGGGATTCCGAGGCACACGCAGGGTGCAAGAGGCTGTCCTACAGTATGACGGATGCCACGTGGAGGTGGGGCACTAGGGAAGGGCTGATCAGCTCTGCCTGGGTCAGGCAAGGGAGGCTTCCCAGAGGAGGTGCTGCCTGAAGGTTGCAGACAAAGAGGGTGGGAACACCCTTCAGTAGAAGAACCAGCATACATCAAACTGATGGCATTTTCCAGGAACTCCAGGAGTCAGTCACTGCCCACGAGCATAGGTTCAGGGGATGTGGGGCTTGGGGCTCAAAGCAGGACTGCCAAGAGATGAAGCCAGAGAAACAGACGGGGGCTTGACTCTCTAGTTCAGGGGTCACAGTCAGGTTCTGAAAAACCTGCCATCTCTTTCTGCAGGAAGAAAACACATGTACACACAAAATCTTGCATAAAATTTCAAGAGGTTCATAGACACGCCCTTTCCCCCCCACCCATCCATCCACTGACATACATGGACCGAAAACCACTGTCAAATGTGATGCATCAGAATATGGGACACAAAGGAGCCTCAGGTTTATGGAAGAAATTAAGGAGTTCACTTTTGGAGAACTTGAATTTGAGTTGTTTCAAATTTGACCTCCAAGTGGAAGGTGGGTGCTTCGGCAGATGGGTGGTTAGGTGTGGGGTTTAGTGAGACGTGTAGGCTGGACACAGAGACTGGGTCATCTGCAGATAGGTGGTAGCTGAAGTCATGGGAGTGGCTGGGATGACCCTGGGGCGGTGTGGGGGGAGAGAAAAGCAGGGGGGGCTTGGGTGTGACTCTTATACACATGACACTTACCTTTATTACTCTAAGAACATATTAGGTAAACCAAGCCCTGATTATAAGCGATTTACATACTAGGAAATGCTAGTATAGGATGCTATACTTGAGAGGAAGGGACAAGAAGAGAACAAGATGAGTGGAGTGTGAGAGATATAGTTGTCACTACTCCAAGTTCAGGCACGAGCTGCTTGGGAGATCATTTTGGAAAGAGTCCTTGAAGCAGATAGGATCCTACAGTTCTCTGGATGCGGGCTGCCCTGCTAGGCTTGGGGAACCAGGGAACACATGCACTGTCCTTTGGGAGTGGGAGGTGCTCAGGGACACTCCCCAATTCTTTGGAAGTGTTTCTGAGCAGTGTCTTATTCCAATCCAGACGGCACAAGGGGACTCTGGACACCTCCACTTGGCCATGATGCATTCCACCTGCAGAAGAAAGTGAGGCAGACCTCAGGGTCCTCCCACCCTCTCCCATCTTTAATGTATCTATATGGAAAGCCCTCCCAAAGGATGCAATTTAAAACAAACTTAGCTACAGATTTAACAATGAGTCTCCTTTTAAAGAATAAAATTACTCAAACTGGGGACTGTCATAGGAAATACTGGACATATGGTCAACACATTAAAGAGCTGTGAGTCTTTATGCTGAGCAGGAAAACTTTCAGAACTATTAACATGTCTCCCCCTGACCCCCCTTGTTTCCATCTCCTCTTTGCCCTTCCTCTCCAAAGCTAGGGCTTTTAATTACCTCGGGCAGTGTTGTATCAGCAGAGCAAAAATCACCCTCTGCAAAGTTTTGTCCCCTTGACTAGAACATAGATTAGATACAAGACTTGGGAGAGAAATATATTAATAATATTATATATTTTTATGTAAGAAATATAAGACTCTCCTCACCCTGCTCAGCGGGACAGCTCCTAAAATTCAGAAGTATGGGGTTGGGGGAGGGGGACAAGAGAGCACAGACATTAATGAGTTTTGGAAAAGCTGACCCTGCACACATTTCTTCACTCAATGACCCCAGAGAGGGGAAAATACCAGGGAGATAAGAGGAATCCAAGAACAGGGGGTATGGGCCTCATCGACTGGGGCAGCTCCAGGCAGCAACAAGTGTGTAGAGAAATGCTGCCTGGACCGCCTAGGCAGGTAAAGGCCTTATAGAAGCTCCTGTTTGTTCCAGCACATGGTTGGAGCTCCAGAATCATTGGAGAGTGGCAGAGAATAACGGAGAGAGCCATCAGCCTGAAGGGACCATGGGGCAGAACAAAGGACATCTACTCACTACCTGAGGGTCCCATCCACCAAGACCAGGTAGGGTGGCTGAGGTCTCAGAGGAGGTTTCTTCTGCAAACAGGCCATGTTGAGAATCAGATCCAGGCACATTAGACACCACCCTGGGGAAGGGAGGTGGTTCTTGAAGATTCTGCCAACCCAACTGAATAAAAAGTCAAAACAGAAATGAAAGGAAATGAGTCACACTTCTCATACACATGAGTTTGTGAATAATGATTCATAAAATTTAAATCATATTTATGTAAAGATTACACAAATTACATTTTAAAAACTGGGGCTTTCTGAGAAAATATAAGACAGGTGGTCACTGTACTACAAATCTAAATCTCTAGTACCTTTTAGAAGAAGAAGAAAAAATTATTCCAACCCCACTCCCTTAAAAAATAAATAAATAAAAGGGAGAAAGAGGATCATTGTAGTGTTAGCAGTAATTTTCCAAACATTTCACCAAAAAAACAAACAAACAAAAAAACCAAACAAAACTCCTGAATCTAGTCATTCATTCATCTCAGGCAAATATGGAAGAACTAGAAGTATTAGCCACGAAGAGTGAAGTTACCAGAACAGGGCTGAGGATGGAAAATGTTTTGCAATTTCATAGCTGTCGCCACCTTGGGTGGTGAAATGGGTCATGAACACAGTGTGCCTTGGTGCCTGCTGCTCAGGGGAGCCCAGAGGAGGCTCCAGACACAGGCTCCGTTGACCTTTATGTGTTTAACGCCCTAGCAGCCTTGATGTCTGGAACAGCTGCCTCACCCGCTCCTCTGAAGGGGGCCTGGCGAGTCCTGTCCCCACCCCTCCCCCAACACTTTGTGAGGTGGAGCCGTGGAACCTCCTGCCTTCAGCGGCTTCCCACTGGGATGAGCTGCAGCCATGGACTTGGAAAATGTTCTTGCTGAGGAAGAGGGGGCCCTCTGACTGCCTGCTCACTGTCTTGACCTCTTGGAAGGAAGAATAGGGCTTAGGCTGGCTGCAGGAGGAGGGATTTACATTAAACATCGGGGAACATTTCCACATCATCTGGGCTAAAAAATACTGGCTCATGTCCCAAGGGAAACTGGGGATTTACCTATTTGTCGGGAGTCAGGTCGGAGTGCCTGCAAGCAGGGGGTGACTCAGTTAATACCATCATTCAGTTCTGCATTTTTTCAAGTGTCTTCCACTTTTAAATACACCCACAGATATGGACATGGGCATACAGTTTTATTCTCCCGGTTCTCTAAATTGTGCTCAGTGCTCCAAAGCCAGCTCTCTCTAAGCCTTCCCTTGAGAAATTTTCTCCTACCCTGTGGAGTATGAGACTGAGGCTGGAAGACTTGTCACTAAAGCAGAGAAATGAACAGAACAGAGAGGATGACAGCCTACCCCAAGCCCCAGGGTCTCTTGTCAAATTCAGGTATATTTCTGAACACATTAGCCCACCCCTCTGACCTTACCCACAGTGGAAATGGAGAACAGAAATGCCTTGGGTCGAGGTCCTTCGTGCCTATCTCCCCATCTCCCCAGATTCTTGTCTTCTCGATAAAGAACCAGGGAAGAAGTCAGTTGTGTAATGACTTATTCAGAGCTAACCAAGCAATGAGAGTCTAAATAACAATTGCTACAGCACTTATTATATGTCCTTGATGTGGTCTGTCTTATTTAATTCCTCAAATAGCCCTATGAGGTAAGGAAAATAATTCACTCCATTCTTCAGAAAAGGAAGCCAAGGCTTACAGAGGCTAAGTAACTCACCTGCATAGCTGTTAAGAGGCAAGCTGGGATTTAAACCCAGGTCTATCTGACTCCAGAGCCCACAGCCTTAACTCCTAGACTCTGCCATTTCCTAGAGAGAATGCAGAGTGACGCATAACATATATATATGGGAAATAGCTAGACTAGTGCATGAAAAGAGGGGAGGTGGAAAACCTATTTTTAAATTATAGATAGCATCTTTTGGGAAAGGTGAAAATTTCATTGTTGAAAATGGTGAAGCTGTGTTCCTACATTTGGCAAATATAGACATGGAGGTCCTGGCCGTAAAGAGCTTGTAGAAAAGGGAAGTTGGAGTAAATGAGTTGGAAGGTTTGGAATGCACCAACGCTTCCTCTCAGTAAAGGCAGGAGCTTGTTCCCTTCTCCCTCGTCCCAGTCCAGCTCCAATTCTAGGCCCTCTAATTCCCAGACCTTCTGTTGAACAATACTCCCCACCCTGTCCAACCCCAGCAAACTCTAGGCCTAACCCACTGGCTGCCAGGGAAATGGCAGGCTGGGGCAGAGCCTGGGATGACAGCTCCAAGGGAAGCAGTCAGTGCTGCCCTGTCTCCAGAAGCCAATGGAAAGAATGATACAGACAGTAGGAGAGCCAAGCTGTTACTTGGGTGGGAAGATGGACTCTCTGTCCAGTTAATCAGTGGGCACTTGTCCAAAGATTTGATCTGGGACCCCCCCTGCAGGGTGTGAAGGGACTAGGGGAGAGGGTGTCCGTAGACATTTTGTTAAAAATTGAGCCAGGTAGCCAGCTGCCTAGGAGATAGGCCTGCCTTAAGACAGGAGCTGGCCGCTAGGCTCCTAGAGCGTGTTTTGAGAGACCTGAGAGGAGGTAAGTTTTCTTGTTACAAGCCTTGAAAGTTCCAGAATGTCACTTCTGTCACATTCTATTGGTCAAGCAAGCCACTAAGGCCAACCCAGGTCTCAAAAGGAGGGGTAGTCAAGGTCTGTGGCCAGCTTTAATCTACCACGCGTCCTCATTTGCCAGAAGAGTAGGTGAGGCTCATAGTGTGGCACCTGACTGCTTCTAGGGCATATAGCTGTTAGACACTACATTAGTTTCCTAGTGCTGCTGTAACAAATTACCATAAGCATAGTGGCTTAAAACAACTAATCTTTTCTCTTATATTTCTGGAGGCTGGAGGCTGAAATGTGTCTTATAGGTGAAAATCAAGGTTTCAACAGAATGGTGTTTCTTCTGGGGGCTCTAGGAGAGAATTCTTTCCTTGCCTTTTGCAGCTTCTAGAGGCTGCCTGCGTTCCTTGGCTGTGGCTCTGACCTCCACGGCGGGAACACACACTCAACCTCTGCTGTCATCACACCTTCTCCCTGACTTTGACCATCTTGCCTCCCTCTCATAAGCACCTTTGTGATTAAGTTGGGCCCACCCAGATAATGAAAGATGATCTCTCCATCTCAAGATCCTTAACTTAATTCCATCTGCAAGGTCCCGTTTTCCATGTAAGGTAACATATTCACAGGCTCTGAGAATTAGGATGTGGACATCGGGGGGCCATTAATTCTGTCTACAACAGATACTGAGCCTGACCTAGAACACAGGCTCCCAGCTCATGAGGTGCTTTCTGTGATAGTAGGAGAGGGCTATGTCAGTTACTTATTGCCTCAAAAATGCAGCATAGGGCTTCCCTGGTGGCGCAGCGGTTGAGAGTCTGCCTGGCGATGCAGGGGACACGGGTTCGTGCCCCGGTCTGGGAAGATCCCACATGCCGCGGAGCGGCGGGGCCCGTGAGCCATGGCCGCTGAGCCTGCGCGTCTGGAGCCTGTGCTCCGCAACGGGAGAGGCCGCAACAGTGAGAGGCCCGCGTACCGCAAAAAAAAAAAAAAAAAAAAAATGCAGCATAACTGACCAACCCCAAAACTCAGGCCTTCAAACTAGAAGTGTTCATTTAGCTCACAAGCTTGTGGGGTTCTGAGTGGTTCTCATCTTCCCTGGCCCTGCTAACATGTTTGTAGGTCAGCCCTCCTCAGCTGGGACAGCTGAGACAAATCGGTTCCTTTCTGCATGTCTCGTATCCTCTGTAGGCTAGCTCAGACTTATGTTCACGGCAAGGGCAGAAGTGCAAGAGCCCCAGGAGAAACATGCAAGTGCCTTATAAAGCCTCTGCTGGATTCACGTCTGCTGACAACCTGTTAGCCAAGGCAAGCCATGTGGTTGGGGCCAGGGTCAGGGTAGGGAGGACACCAAAGATTTCACGGCAAAGGATGTGGACACAGAGAGCAGTGAAGAATTTGGACTCTGAATTAATTTCCCCCCCCCAGTGACATGGTTGTTTCAGTTCCAAGTGCCCCTGACTACAAAGTCCACACATGAGCATTTGTTTTGGGCTCACAAGGGCCAGAGACGTGGTCGCACTCTATTATCCCAACGTGGCTACATCTGTATATTTATCCCATCCCATGAGCTCTCCTTACCAGCTGACTAGAACCCAGTGAGAGGCAGGTTTTATGTTCCCTCCCCCCTTGAATCAGCAGGGTCTTGGGATTTCCCTGAACCACAGAACACAGCAGAAGTGATGCCGTGTGACTTCTAAAGATTAGGTCACAAAAAGCTTCAGCTTCTGCCTGGTTCACTCTGTCTCAAGATGTTTGCCTTTGGAACCCAGTAGCCATGTTGTAAGGAAGCTCAGGCCACATGAAGAGGTCCCCTTGAAGAGGAGCTAAGGCCTTCCCCCAACAGCCAGCACCAATTGGCCAGCCATGTGGCTAGGCAACCTTGGAAGTGGATCCTCCAGACCCAATCACACCTTTAGGAACTGCAGCCTTGGCTGACATTGTGACCACAACCTCATGAGAGCTGAGTCAGAACTACCCAGCCAAGCCACTCTCAGATTCCTGATCTGTAGAAACAATGAAAGGTAATAAATGATTGTTGTTGTTTTAAGTCACTAATATTTGAGATGATTTGTTATGCAGCATTAGCTAACCACTAGCTAACCACTGTTCATGAGGCTTAGGACAGAATGAGAATAAACATGGTCTGAGACCTTAAGGAACCTACAGTCTCCAGGTGACCAAGCAGACACTAATGGAATCAACAATGTATATGTCTTAGTCCATTTGGACTGCTATAACAGAGCACTATAGACTGGGTGGCTCATAAATGAGAATTTATCTCTCATCTTTCTGGAGGCTGGGAAGTCCAACGCCAAGTTACCAGCAGATCTGGTATCTGATAAAAGCCCACTTCCTGACTCACACACAGCTGTCTTCTCACTGTGTCCTCACATGGCAGAAGGGGCAAGGGAGCCCTCTGGGGTCTCTTTTATAGAGACACTAATCTATTCATGAAGGCTCTACCCTTGTGACCTAATCACCTCCCAAATGCCCCACCTCTAAATACCATCACATTGGCAATTAGGATTTCAACATATGACTTGGGGCAGGGGACACAAACTTTCAGTCTATAGCAATATACAAAGTATTTAATACAGTCAGGATATATTAGGGTCACCAAGAGAAAATGTGGGTCAGAGATATGGTGACCATATTTTTCCAACTCAGAATTGGGACAACTGACTAATGGTAACCCATTGTAGCTTAGAATTGGAACAGAATATTTAGATCAGGGCTGACCAGGATAGTCAGGTTGGTATGGTCCCTTTGTCCAGCAATTGTCCTGCCCAGCTGTGGCTTGGTGTGATCTGTAAGGGCTATCTGTAGTGACAGCTACTGTGATGGGGAAAAAGTGATGACCGCATGAATATTTCCAACCTTCACCCTTTCCCCTGCCCAGGAGAGAGGGCTTTACCCAGTCATCTTCTTCCCCTCCCCTCTCTCCAGGGGTGGTCTCTGTGTTTGGGGCTTTTGTGTTACAGAATCAAGAGGAAAGTGGAGATAAGACGAAGAGCTGGAAAAGGAGTTTGGGAGGTAGGAATTTTGGAAAGGAGAGCTACAGGAGCAGATTTGGTATATAGAGAAATAAATGGGAGAGGGGAAACAGGATTTTGAGAAGTATTGTTTTGAGAATACTACAAATAACTTGAGTTATTTTGAAACATTTTTTGGTTGTCAGACTGAGTTTACTGATGGCAACCGCTTTGAGCGTGGACCATGTGGGTGATAACTCTCTGGGGGCTGCGCTGTGATTTCACAGCAGAGCAGGAATGGGGTGTGGTGAGTGTTTCTATGTGTAGGAGACGGTTGGGTCAGTGACTGTGAAGGGAAGAGGCTCAAAGCCAAAGAAATGTTCATCTGTTCCAGGCTTAGAAGTCTGTGTGACTTATGGCCTGGGGAATTTAGGCTGCCCCAGGCCCAGCTGTGTCCAGATATGTGAAAGGAGCTCAAAGACTCTCGGGGCTTTTAGAGACCTGTCTGTCTGTGGTGTCACTGACTACTCTGGCTGTAGCCTCTGGAGCAACTCTGGGAGAAGGGGAAGGAGAGGCTTGGCCAGAGCTTGACCATCTGTCTCTCAAAACAGAGGGAGCTGGGCTGGGGGGAGAAGCAGGAGCTTTGCTGGGCCCCCAATTAGGAGCTCAGAAGTAAAGACCAGGAAAGATTGTCCTGAGAGTAAGGGTGTGTGTGTAAAGAGCTGCCTCAGTTTCCTGGAATTTCTCAAAGGATTGTGAGTTCCCCAAGGGAAAGGCTGGTTCTTAGTTGTGTTTGTTCCTCAGACTTAACACCATGCCCGACAGGTTGTAACTGCTCTATAAATAATGTTAGAGGCAGGAAGGGAAGGAAGGAAGGTTGGTTGATTCTGTGACCTCCCTTCAAAATTAATTGGCTACCTAATTAAGACATGACACTGTTCTCACTGAAATCTAATTTCTCCTGGAGGCAGAGTTGTTGTAGAAGACGTCGATGTCAGTCCTAATTTTCCAGAGTTCTGGAGTTCCTTTTGTCTGCTCTGATCCAGCCACGCCTCCTCTCACAGCGAAGACAGAGTGATGGGGAAGCCATCTGCAATCTGATAGACTGCATTCAATCCCCGCTCCACCACTTCAGCCATGGAGCCACAAGCAAGTTACTGAAATTCCTTACAAAATTTCAGTCTGCTGTAAAAGAGGTCATGTCCTGGCTGAAATGAGGGTTAAATGATATGTGTCTAAAAGGCCCTGACGCAACCCCTAGCACATGGGTCTCAGGACACTCAGCTCTTCCTT
Source organism: Aethalodelphis obliquidens (assembly GCF_003676395.1). Classification (NCBI taxonomy): domain Eukaryota; kingdom Metazoa; phylum Chordata; class Mammalia; order Artiodactyla; family Delphinidae; genus Aethalodelphis; species Aethalodelphis obliquidens. The sequence goes on along the minus strand of NW_020837992.1, from coordinate 640,027 downwards.
TCTCTGGTGGATAAACTCAGTCCTGTTCACTGACTGATCTGACCGTTCCTTGTACTTTATCTCTTCAAGCTGCCCTCCTGCACTTTCTTCCTTGTCTTTGACCTTGCTTCCTCCTGACGTCTTCCAGTCTTGGTCACTGCTCCCTGACCCTGTTTCCCTTCAGCATTTCTCTCACTAGCCCTGCTTGGTCTCTTTGGTAGGACTGTGGCGGTGTCCCTCCAGGAGGCTCATGCCCTGGGAGGTGAGGGGCCAGCACAGAGTCACAGAGATAGGACTGTCCACTCCATGGCTCTGGAAGGTTAACGCCTTTCTCTTTCCGGCAGCTGCACACAGCCTGTTATTAGGGGGGAAATTAAATTAAAATTAAAAAACGGATGCTCCTACATTCCACAGCATTCTGTCTCAGCCCCAGGAGAACCCCATCCTCCTCCAGTCTTCCGCCTCACCTCAGTCGCCATCCCCCCTGACTCTGCCCTCCATCCTCTGCCCAGATGGAGGTGGCAAGCTGCAGGCTGGCCTTGGTTTCTTGTCGGCATGATCACTCTCATCTCCCCCACCCCTGAAGGTGGGAGGCTCACACAGGGTGCCCCAGCCCTGCTGTGGGCATTTGGACTGACCTCCGAGGAGCCTGTTTTTAATTTAAAATTGCATTGGGATATGCCCTCCAGCAGGTGGTGGGTCTGTGCCTGATTGAAAGGAAGACAATACTGGGGTGGGGGTCAGCCTATCCTGACAATGAGTTTGCCACACTGTCAGGAAAAACCCCAGAGAGTCCAGGTGAGTGGTCAGAGGTCAGTGTGGAGAAAACTCAGGGGCCATGCCCAAGGCTCAGCCCCATGCAAGGCCTTCTGAGACCTCTTCATCAGTGATACACAAACCCTCAGGAGGGAATGAGATCAGGGCCTGCTTTCTGTCCAGCATGGGGCACCAGTGCACTGCGAGGAGGGCCCAGGAGGAGCTGCCAGCGTGGCTCTGTTCAGGGTGAGGAGCCAGTGGCTTTTGGGGAGGAGCTGCTCCAAGCCACCCTGGCAAGCCCTTGCCACATTCCAGAGCGCAGAGGACCAAGAACCCCCAGCTTGGCCCAAGGCATCCGGGCTGGCATCCAGCCCAGGCGTTTCCTCCTTTCTCTGTTCTCTTTCTGCATCCTGGGGCTAAAGGTTCAGCTGGAGCTTCCATCTCTTTTTTCTGCAGAGGAGCTGTGCTGGAATTGGGGAGGATAGGGAAAGGGTGGGTGTCAGCCAGGGGAACTTTCCACTTTGCTTAAAGCTGTTGGAAAGCCAGATATTTCTACAACGCGGGCTGAGCGTCTCAAGTGCCCGGCACTGTGCCAACCACCTCCAGAATACAGAGATGAGGAGGCCTGGTCTCTGCCCCGAGTTGCTGTCTGTCTAGGAGGGAGGGGACTTCTCATGGAAGGGTCCTTGACAGCCTCATTGGCAGGGCACCTAGAGAAGATATCACTGAGGTTTCCAAAATATTGTGCTCCACAGACTGCGCAAGGATGGGGACCATATCTGCTTGCTCATGGCCAGTGCCTAGCACAGTGCCTGGCCCACTGGAAGACCTTAATGCACATTTGTTGAATGAATGAATAAATGAAATGAGGTAGTCCAAGAAGGCTTCCTGGAGGAAAGGGAATCTGAACAGGGCCTTGGAGGATGGGCAATATTTAGCCAGGCCAAGCTTAAAGGAAGTTTATCCTAGGCACCTGGGAGCCTTGTAAAGAAAGGCAGGAAAGGGAAGTGGCCACAGAAGGGCTGTTGTGGACAAGAGCAGGAGGGACAGCTCCCCTGTTACTCTCAGGATAAAGTGCAGACCCCCAGCATCACCTCTGAGCCCCTTTGCCGCTGGTTTTGCCTTCCGCTTCAGTACTATCTCTACCCTCCAGCCCACTCAAGTATTTATTTGCAATCCTTGGAACAAGACTCTTGCTTTCTCTCCTCCAGGCCTGTAAACATTCTCATCCCCTCTGGCAGGAAGGCCCTCCACCTCTACCTCTGCATCAGTGGTCTCGTCCTCCCAAGGTCTTCCCTTCCACAGTCAGGTTGTTCAGCCTTTTGCCGACCAGGGTTCTTGGCCTCCTTAATCAATAGAAATTGATCAGAGGCCAGACAAGAAATTCAGGCAAGGCTTTATTGGGGCCCCTCCTGCAGCAGGGGTAACGAGAACAAACAACAGGTTCCCTTGATTGCCCGCTCGCTTGCTGGGGTGGGGGCGGGGCAAGCTGTTTCCTAATATGCGGTGAGGGTAGGGGTGTGTCCAGGGGTCAGGCCTGAGGGGTGGCTTAAGCGGTTTGCCCACCACTTAGGTGGTGGTGTGTGCAGGGGTCACGCGCAATACCGGGCTTTTCTCCCAACCCCCTGATTTTGCTCCCGGCTCTTTGGAAGTGGCAGTTGGGTTTTTTGGTCTCTTTATATCTCGTTGTCCAGAATTTGCCCCAGTTGTGCATGCACACATTTATTTTTAGTCCCTTATGGTTTCTTTGTGTTCTGTTGCTCGAGGAGACGTGTGTCCAGGTACAAGCACTGCAGCAAAGGGTCCTTCCTGGGTCCCAGCCTGTCTCAAGCCCTCCTGAGTGCGGCCACACTGCTCCATGCTTGCCCCTTATCACCGTCCACTGGCCATGAACAAGTTGTCCCAGGTTCCCCCAGAGACTGCCAACCACAGTCAGAGACAATTGACTACAATTTCAACGTGGGTGCCAATGTCAGAGGTGGCCAGCATCCAAGAGGCCGAAGGTACAGCTGACAAAATAGAGAAGGTGTGGTCCCAAACACCCTTGACCTTGGCTCACATACGTCTCTGAGTGGAGGAGCCTGGGCTGAAATGGGCATGGCTTACCAAGCTTTTCCATAAAGTGTTAGTGATTTCTGATCACATTCGGCCAATATCCCTTGTGGATGTGGGTTTCCCATTAGCCCGTAAGCTCCATGGACCTGGAAGTCAAGTCTCATTCCCCTTTGTATCACCAACTAAGCACCATGTCAAGCACATGGTAGGTTTAATACATATTTGTTTATTTATTTGGTTAATTAATTGATCACACCACGTTAGAAAGTGTCATCATAATTTCTAGTCTCTGCCCTCAATCTCGAATGGGCTGCAGGAAGGGGTACCCACCCCTAGTTCCCATGCCCAGAATAGAACATAATACCAGAAGTAGGAAAAAGAAGGCTACTGTGGTAAATGGAAGCAGGTTCCCAACTAAACGTTATGTGCTTAGAGACAGTAAAGGCTTTAGAGAGCACCTAGCCCAAGCTCTCACTTTACAAGATGCGAAACTGAGACTAGGAGATGGAAATTATTTGCCCAAGGTCATAAGACATCTCTTGCACGTCAGATCCAGATATTTGACCTTGGTCTTTGAGGTTCAGCATTCTTTCCACTATAGCAGGCTCTCTTCCTCGACTCCCACTAAGCCTCCTCCTACTGCCTTTTCCCAAGAAGTACGTTGGTGGAAAGATCGTGGGCATTTGTGCCAGACTCGAGTTCAAATCCTGATTCTGCTACTTAATTGCCATTTGACCTTGTATAGCATTCAGATTATTCCCTTGTGAAAGAGAGATCTAGCCCCTGCACGGGGGCCAGTGTCTGCATTCAGTGACAGAATGTCAGCAGACAGCCTACACTGTGGCCTTCAATTAATGTCAGTTCTGCCCTCCTTCCTCCCAGTTCTTGCTTCTCTCTTCTTTCCCTGGCTCTGAGGAAACTGTGAAGTCTACTTAGAACGGCTTCTGGAGGTCCCTAAGCCCGTTTCCCTGGATGTATTCAGAACCCATCCCTCTTCCAGCTTCTAAGGAAGACGTCTCACTGTGCAACCATGCCAGTGGATAAAAGTGGGTGGGTGGCCCCCCCATCTTGAAATCTAAGATCTAACCCAATGCTTCTTGCTGAAGTTTAGCAGTGAAGCTATCTTCTCTATTTCGCCCTCCAGGAGGATGCAAAAAGCTCGTTTTTTTACTTTCTTCCTTCCTTTTTCTACTCTCTGTGTTTATTTTTTCTTCACTGTCCTAATTTAGCTTCCCTTTCTCCTTCCCCAAGGCTTCAGGAGCCACCTCCATCCCTTCTCTCCATCCTCCCCATCCCTGTAATTTGTCTTTAGACGGCGGCTACATAATGTCTCCTGTACACAGCCCCTCCTGGACCCAGACATCTTCCCAGCCACGCTCCATACTGCCTCTGGCAGAGAGCTTATCTCTGTCTACCACACCGCAGCTCCTGAGGCAGTCAGTCAGGGACAGATGGAAACAGAACAACTGAAGTGAGTCTGCAGGCTGGGCCCTGGAGCTGTCTCACCCAGCTGTCAGCTTGGGGAGAAGTAGGAATCGAGGCTGCCTTCCTGGCTCCTCTGACAAAATGCCAGAGACCCCCCGGGGCCTTCGCCCATGATGCAAGGTGGGTGCTACTATCTCTTCTTGCCCCAGGCCCTCTTCCTGGTCTGTACTGACCCTTTGCTAGAAAAGTTTCAGGTCAGGCTGAAGTGATCTGCTGGGAAAACAAACCCTGTGCCCGGCAGGCAGGATGGGCCAAAGGGTTTCAGTTTAATCCAAAAGCTCAGCGCATAGACCAAACCTCTAAGTCAGGAGGGGACTTTTGGTTGCCGTTTTAAGGGCAGCCTGTCTTTTCTTGTGTTGACTGCCTCCTTACTCCTTTCTGCCTCACTCTCTCCACTCACCCTTCTGGAGTTGGGGAAGGGCAGGAATGGAGAGCAGGCAGGCAGGGCCAGAAGGGAAATAATTTCCCTGCCTCTCAGTGTCCTTGACCTTCAGTCTCACTAGAAGACCTCATTGATATTCCAGTGCTGGCCAACCTGCGGAACGGCATGACCTTGTATTTAGGGAGCACAGCCCAACTTTATCAAAGCACCTTCATTTCCATTAATCCATTTTAGACTTCTAGCAGCCCTGGATAGGGCATAAGGTGAGAGACAGTCCTCGGAGGTCACAGAGGTCAGCCATGTCCATGCTTAACTCCCTCCTAGCCCTTGGCATCTTTGACCATCCCCTTAGAGAGCATGTCTTCTGTGACCCAGAGAACTTCCTGAAGCTTCCACACAGTGGCCTCACACTGAGGTCCTTGAGAACATGGACTCTGGCTCAAAATCTGACTCTGCTGTGAGTGACTGTGGAGCCTTGGGCAAGTTACTTAACCTCTCTGTACCTCAGTTTCCTTATCTGTAACACATTGGTAATATTGTACCTAACCCATGGGGCTGTTATGAGGACTAACTGGTTACTATATAGAAAGTGCTTAGCACAGTGTCTGACACATAGTGAGTGCCATGTTAGTGTTTGTTCAAGAACTTAGTCCCGGGCAGGACAGGAATAAAGACGCAGACGTAGAGAATGGACTTGAGGACACGGGGAGGGGGAAGGGTGGGCTGGGACGGTGTGAGAGAGTCCATTCTTCCCACTAGTCACTCCCTATGTTCCAGCTGAACTGGAATATTCGTGGTGCCCCAAACATGCCTGGCACATTCCCACCCTGCGCCTTTGCTCCTGCTGTTTCCTCTGCCTGGAAGTCTTTCCACACTTCATTCTAGCGGGTTCTACTGATTCTTTAGGGTTCTGGCAGGCACTGCTTGCTGTCCAGCCCGTACCTGTGCTCCCCTTCTGCCTCATTTACAGTACATTGATTTTGTTTGGAGAAGGGAGATCAATGGGCCATCCTAAAAATAATGATTTTCCAGGCTTCTTTGTTGCTAGAGGTGATAATGTGACACAGTTCTGGCCAATGAGATAGACATTTATTTTAACAAAAAAGGAGGAGGCAGAGCGGTAATATATCTGGCATGTGTTTTTGCTTTTCACTTTCTTGCTGCCTTGAAAGTCTATGATGTGATTGATGCCTGGGGGCGGAGAAGCCAACTTCCAACCCAAGAAGGCTGCATATTAAGGATGCTGGCCCGGAAGACAGAGGGGGCCTGGGTCCTTGATGACATCCTTGAGACCTGCACGGGCCTCCCTCCACACTTTTTGTTACAAGAGAAAAACAAACACCTATTTGTTAAACCTCAGTAATCAGGTTTCTGTCACATGTAGCCAAAGGCTGTCCTAACTGATGAGAAGGCTCATCCCAACAGCTGCTCTCTCCATTTTTAACCATTCTGACTGGGTAGGCTCTTCCCTGTCTCTGAGCTTTTTGTACCTCTCCCAGGGAAGTTATCTTACTCTCCCTAACATTCTCACTGTGTATTTGTCTCAACAACTTTAATGTGCATGCTTTGAGGGGAAAGGAATACTTCCTCTCCCCGGGAACTCCAATAGTAGCACTGGGCTTAGGAGATCCTTGGTAAAGTTTGTTGAACAGACTTGATTGGTGCTGGCCTCTCTCCTCCAGGATCTACTAGGATTATAGCTTCACTGAGGATTATTTTATGATGATCCCACCACAGGCTCTCCACTAACTGCCCATGCCTTCTGAGCGTGCCACTCATCCTCTGTCCAGGCCTGGACTCCTCTAGAGCAGTGAGGTGTCAGGGTCAGAGAGGGTGGGAGGAACAATCCTTATCAGTCCCTTCTAAGGAGCAGGAATAGAGTGGATATATCCTTGCCTCCTGAGTGTCTGCTCCTTCAAGACAAGACATGTCTTATTCATTTGTTTCTACCACCTAAAGGATATCTGACACAAAAAAGATGCTCAATAAATATTTATGAGAGGAAGGAAGGCAGGGAGGGAGGGAGGCCTTAAATAAAGTTGTCAGGCAAATGAGTTAGGAACTAGCATGCAAGCCCCGCCCTTCCTCAGCCCAACCCAACCTTCCTTTGTGGCACTGATCTTCAAATGTTGCCCTGGCTCTCCCTTCACCCTTCAGGCTCTACTCAGATACCACCTTCTCTCCCACCTCTCTCTGGCCTTCCCACGTCCAAGCAGAACTGACCATTAAGTGCTTCAGCAGCAAATTGGATTCTCCATGACAGCATCTACTCAACTGGATTGAGAGTCTCTGCCCCTCTCTCTTCAGCAGCAGAGGGAGCTACTTGAGGGAAAGGATCAGGGCTCATTCCTCAGACTGGCTGAGAGGGTCTCCAGGTCTCTCAGGTCAGAAGGTTGCACAGCAGGGTAATCGAGATGAAGGTTTAGGTGAGACAGCTCCCTCCTGGCATGAGGAGGAAGGTGGGGTAAGGTAGAAAAAGATTACCTTTGAGGAGGGCTGGCAGACACTCAGGGCAAATGAGGTACTCTCAGGCCAGCAGGAATGGGCCATTAGGACAGGCTTGTTTTTCATAAAGGAAATAAGATAGCTCCTGGCACTGGAAATCAGAACTGAGCCTACGAGCAGAATGGAAAATGTACCTCCACTGGCTGCTAAGGGGCACAGGGCTCCGGCATCATGGGAGAGGGAATTGGACCTCAGAGCTCTCCTAGGCGAATCCCTAGATTATGACGAGTCCTCAAAGATAATAATGTGGACCCGAGAAACATTTACAACTTTCTAAAGAACTAATGGAAATTTTATCCTATGATAAGACTAAACAGGCTAAATTTAAAAGTTGTTTTTCTTTGCTTTTGGCTGGAATTATATCAAGAGTATTCTCATGGGAATATGAATAGTTTGATAAATGCAGTTAGGTAGATCGAAAGTCTTTCAAAAAATATAGGGTTCTTCTTCCTTTTGGTAAAGTTGAGAACCACTGATCTAGCTCAAATCCTTCATTTTATAGGCTGAGGCCCAGAGAGGTCACACAGATAGTGGCAGGCTGAGGGCTAGGACCAGGATAACTAATCCCAGTCAACTGCTCTTTCTGCTACACAGCGTGTCTCTCTTGCCTTCCCTACTCCCTTCCAAAGAGAAGCTCCTCTAGGTCTGCTAACCCAGCTCCTTCCACTCTCCTGTCGTACTTATACAGGAGTCTTGATACCCACATGTTCTATGGCATGGCCCAGTGAGCCCCAGCATCTACTGCCATTAGTATTGTGTCCACAGCTGTCAGGGGAGTGCATCCAGGAATAAAAGGAGGCAACCCAGAGGCCCCAGGGGTATACATAAACCAGGTTTATGTTTAGTTATCAGTAATAGTAACCCTGACAGATAATGGCTTAACTAAGAAAGTTGTTTTCTTCCTTCCTTCTTTCCTTCCTTCCTTCCTTCCTTCCTCAATGAAACAAAAAGTGTGGAGATAGATAGTACCAAGTGCAGCTGCTCAAGGAGATCATTAATGTACCAGGCTCTGTCTTCCTGTTCCATCATCCTTAGTGTGTGAACTTTCTCCTCATGGTTGCAATATAGCTGCTGGATATCCAGGCATCAAAGCCAATGCCCAGTCAAGAAAAAGAGAGGAAATAAAAAGGTGGGAAGGAAAAGCCCACTGCTAGAGATGCTTTGCCATTTTATTCAGGAAGGGAAAGCCCCCTCTAGGATTTCAGCTACTCCCATTGTCTAGAACTCTGCAAGGGACATCAGCAATTTTAGTTTTGCTCTTTCCAGCCTCTATAACAGAGTAAGGTAATATAGAAAGGTATTGAAATGGGGTAGAGCAAGCTGACATAGACATATACAATCTTCCTTGCATCCTTTCCATTCTCTCTTCTGGCCTTCCTGTTACAATGGACGGCAGCTTGTGAGGCCAGTCTTTCCATTGGCGCTACGGATCCCATGCTCTACCGCCTTCACACCTCTGTTTTCTATATCTTCCATCTTTTCTGCTTTCCTGGATCTTATTCATTTTTTATACATGCTCAAATCATTCCCATGATTTGTTGTTGACAAAAGTCAAACAACTCCAGGAGTGGTGATTTAGGGGGCTTGATAGAAAAATGTTGGGATGTTGACTTGTGTTGGTCAGTTCCTGCTGACCTTCAGTGAGTTGTTGCAAGAGAGAGACAATCATCGCTCATGCTTGTCTACATGACAACAAGAAGGAGATAATTTACAGCTTCGTTGAAAGGCCCTTTCTGCCCATAGCTAAAGGTCTAGGAGCTCTGAGAGTCAAAGGTTCATGTCCCTTGCAGACTGCAAATCTAAATTCCTTTCCCTTCTTGAGTGAGGACAGGACATTTAATCTTTTAGGCTTTGATTTTTCATGTTTAAAGTGGGGATAATAATATACCTGCTTCAAGGGATAGTCATGAGGATATAATGAAGTAATACACACAGAAATGGTTTGTTATCTTATAAAAGATAAAGTGGGAGCTGGAGGGAAGAGAAAAAAACCAACTTCCAGATCTGAGTATCAGTATTAGATGCTCTTGGACCATAATTTAGCCCCATCCTATGTTTTTCCTGCTGTGTGAGCCAAATTTGTTCTTTTTCTCTCCTTAACCTTGTTTGAGTTGTATTTCTTTCTGTGTAACCCAAGGCATCCTCTTAAATAAACCCCTTTACTCCCATGGCTTCCAATGATTCCCAAATCCATATCTATAGCCCAGACCTTACTTCTGTGCTCCAGAGTGATATATCCACCTACATACATGATATTAATACTTGGATATATGCAAACTCCTCAAACTCAAAATGTCTAAAAGTAGACTCTTCATCTTCCCCACATCTGTGTTTTTTCCTCATATTTTCTGATGACATTATAATCCATTGGCTGCCCAAACTGGCAGATAACCTGGAAATCAACCTTTTCCTCTTTCCCTCCTTTATTCTCCTCATCCCATCACCAAGTTCTGTAACTTCCACCTTTTAAATATCTCTATCTCCAATGTATCTTATCTGGGGCCCTCTTCTCTTGCCTCTGTGACCATTGCTGTTTATTTCCTACTCAACAGTCATTTCTCTTTTCACCTGGCTATGAGAACCCCAATTTTGCTCCAGGCAGCAATGTTTCTAGCTTCAGGCACTGAATTATAACGTACAATCCAGATTTTCAATTTTGCAGTCTTGCTTGCAGTTAGAGGGGCATTGTGATCCAATTCTGACAAATGAGATGTAAGGAGACATCTGTGATAAGCTTCTGGGAAAGTTTTGCTTTTCTGAGAAAAGGAACAGATGGTGGCTAGCACTGTTCCTTCCTCCTTTTCTCTGCCTTCAATAAGATTATTGTGTCTTGAGGTAAGACAATCATCTTGCAAACATGAGGGGACAAGCAAGAGAATAAAAAGCCAACACATGGACAGTGGTGGAGTGGAAGGATAGAACAAGCTTGGGTCTTTAATGATATTATTGAGCTGCCCAACCATACCTGGGGGATGCCTGATTTCCTGACTTCTTGTTGTTAAACCAAGGTTTAAACTATGTTGGGTATTCTCTTACTTGAAGCTGAAAGCATTTCTAACTAATAAAACCTCCTAATTAGTCTCTCAGGCTTTATTCTCTTTCTCTCCTTTAATGCATTCCAAAGTATTCCATGAATACTTTGAACTCACCAGCATTCAAAGTAATCTTTTACAAACGTAATTCTGATCTTTACATTTCCTAGTCTAAATGCTTTTGATGGTGTCGCATCAAAAACATTTAGTGTAACTTGTATGATTAATGTTACAAGTTTGGAATAAAAATAAGGACTTGCCTCTGTTTACTATTCACACTAACCACTTGAGCCTCAATCTGTACCCATTTTGGGCCTAAGGACCATAGTGGTCGCCTAGTCCAAGATAGTCAATCTGCATTCAAAGGCCAAAAGAAGGGGGGAACTTGAGAATATGCCAGGCCACCATCGGGTCCTTTCTTTTGGCCACCTTTGAGTGTTATATGGCGTCTTATTTGTAGGATGGTCACATTTGACTGATGCATTCCTATCTGATGCTGCGTGACATCTGTGTTGATCCATGGCCCTGTACCAGCCATGATGGTGAGTCTTTAAGGGAGGAGAATCCCATGCCTTCATGTGACACAGCTACAGTATACCAAGGTTGCAGCTCTGTTGGCTTACACTTGTATTCTTCCTAGACCACATCTCCCATACCAAGTGACTGGATGCAGAGGAGCTCCCAGCCCAAAGCTCTTTAATCTCATAGAGTTGAACTCAACTCATAGAGTTAAACTTCAGGCTCTGTCTTCTTAGTGTTCCCCCTAATTCTGCACACAGCCATATCAGGAGGAAGTGTGTGTGTTGGGGGAATCCCTTAATATGTCTGGAACCTTCCTACTTCCTTAGCCTCATTTCATGGCACTCTCCTCCGTGTCTCTTAGCATCTCTTGCTGTTTCTCATAAGCATGAAACTCTTTCTCACTTTTAGATTTGAACATGTTCCTTCCTCTGCCTGAACACATTTCCACTCTTTTTCACCTAGCTAATGCTTATTCTTCCTTTAGGCTCAGCCTAAGTGTCACCTCCTTAGAGAGGTTCATCTCACTCAGCTTCCCTTTCCAGAACACTCCCATGTATATTAAAGTTTCCATTAAAAGTAAAGTCTGGGGCTTCCCTGGTGGCACAGTGGTTGAGAGTCCGCCTGCTGATGCAGGGGACACGGGTTCGTGCCCCGGTCTGGGAAGATCCCACATGCCGCGGAGCGGCTGGGCCCGTGAGCCATGGCCACTAAGCCTGCACATCTGGAGCCTGTGCTCTGCAACGGGAGAGGCCACAATAGTGAGAGGCCCGCGTACTGCAAAAAAAAAAAAAAAAAAAAGTAAAGTCTGTCTGTCTTGTTTATTGCTTATCACAGTCCTAAAAATTAGTGAGTGAAGGTATGAATGGATGAATGAATGAATGATGGCTTGGTTTGGTCCCCAATGACAACTCCTCTTTTTTACGTGATGAACTTTTACTCATCTTGCACACCTTCTCCATACTTCCACTGCCAAACTGATTAAATTACCCTTCGTCTGTATTCCAGCAGCACATTTTACTTCCATATCACAGGCATAATCTCATTAAATCATGATTACCCTTGTACTTATCTGCCCCCCGCATCTATGATTTGAGCTCCTATGTTCCATGGCTTCGTTTCATTCATCTTTGTATCCCAAGAAGACTGGTTGGCATAAACAGACTCTCAGTGATGTTGACTTTATAAATTAATAAGTCCACGGTTAGAAGAGCCCATAGAACCCTTGAAGCGGGAAGTGGGGAGGGGGTGGGGGAGGAGGCAGAAGGTTAGACTTAGCTTACTGACCTGAGCATGGCAGAGATGACTTCGTCTTCTGCCTAACCTGTCTGGTGACATGGACAGAGAGTTCTGTGTTTCTGTGGCTAAGTGTGTATTTGCATATTTAAGTTCAACTAGAAAAATATAAACTACCCTTGAGAGGACCTTCAAGGTGGCAGAGGAGTGAGACGTGGAGATCACCTTCCTCCCCACAAATACATCAGAAGTACATCTACACGTGGAACAACTCCTACAGAACACCTACTGAAGGCTGGCAGAAGATCTCAAACTTCCCAAAAGGCAAGAAACTTGGGTAGGGTAGGGTAAGAGAAAAAAGAAAAAACAGAGACAAAAGAATAGGGATGGGACCTGCACCAGTGGGAGGGAGCTGTGAAGGAGGAAAGGTTTCCACACACTAGGAAGCCCCTTCACTGGCAGAGACGGTGGGTGGGGGGTGGAAAGGGGGAAGCTTTGGAGCCATGGAGAAGAGCGCAGCAACAGGGGTGCAGAGGGCAAAGTGGAGAGATTCCCGCACAGAGGATCGGTGCCAACCGGCACTCACCAGCCTGAGAGGCTTGTCTGCTCACCTGCCGGGGCGGGTGGGGGCTGGGAGCTGAGGCTTGGGCTTCAGAGGTCAGATCCCAAGGAGAGGACTGGGGTTGGCTGCGTGAACACAGCCTGAAGGGGGCTAGTGCGCCACAGCTAGCCGGAAGGGAGTCCGGGGAAAAGTCTGGACCTGCCTAAGAGGCAAGAAACCATTGTTTCGGGATTTGCAAGGAGAGGGGATTCAGAGCACCACCTAAACAAGCTCCAGAGACAGGCGCGAGCCGTGGCTATCAGCGCGGACACCAGAGACAGGAATGAGATGCTAAGGCTGCTGCTGCAGCCACCAAGAAGCCTGTGTGCAAGCACAGGTCACTATCCACACCTCCCCTCCGGGGAGCCTGTGCAGCCCGCCACTGCCAGGGTCCCGTGATCCAGGGACAACTTCCCCAGGAGAACACACAGCACGCCTCAGGCTGTTGCAACATCATGCCGGCCTCTGCCGCTGCAGGCTCGCCCCGCATCCATACCCCTCCCCCCCCCCCCCCCCCCCCCACGGCCTGAGTGAGCCAGAGCTCCCTAATCAGCTGCTACTTTAACCCCATCCTGTCTGAGCGAAGAACAGACGCCCTCAGGCGACCTACACGCAGAGGCGGGGCCAAATCCAAAGCTGAACCCCAGGAGCTGTGCGAACAAAGAAGAGAAAGGGAAATCTCTCCCAGCAGCCTCAGGAACAGCGGATTAGATCTCCACAATCAACTTGATGTACCCTGCACCTGTGGAATACCTGAATAGACAACAAATGTTTCCAAAATTGAGGCGGTGGACTTTGGGAGCAACTGTAGACTTGGGGTTTGCTTTCTGCATCTAATTTGTTTCTGGTTTTATGTTTATCTTAGTTTAGTATTTAGAGTTTATTATCACTGGTAGATTTGTTTATTGATTTGGTTGCTCTCTTCCTTCTTCTTTATATGTAGATATATATATCTTTTTCCTTTTTCTCTTTTTGTGAATGTGTATGCTTCTTTGTGTGATTTTGTCTGTATAGCTTTGCTTTTAACATTTGTCCTAGAGTTCTATCCTTTTTTTTTTTTTTTAGTATAGTTTTTAGCGCTTGTTATCATTGGTGGATTTGTTTTTTGTTTGGTTGCTCTCTTCTTTCTTCCTTTCTTTTTTTTTTACTTTTTTATTTTTAATAAATTTTTAATTTTAATAACTTTATTTTTTTTTTTCATTCTTTCTTATTTTCTCCCTTTTCTTCTGAGCTGTGTGGCTGACAGGGTCTTGGTGCTCTGGCCGGGTGTCAGGCCTGTGCTTCTGAGGTGGGAGAGCCGAGTTCAGGACATTGATCCACTAGAGACCTCCCAGCTCCTTGTAATATCAAATGGCGAAAGCTCTTCCAGAGATCTCAATATCAGTGCTAAGACCCAGCTCCACTCACAACCAGCAAGCTACAGTGCTGGACACCCTATGCCAAACAACTAGCAAGACAGGAACACAACCCCACCCATTAGCAGAGAGGCTGCCTAAAATCATAATAAGGTCACAGACACCCCAAAACACACCACTGGACGTGGTCCTGCCCACCAGAAAGACAAGATCCAGCCTCATCCACCAGAACACAGGCACCATTCCCCTCCACCAGGAAGCCTACACAACCCACTGAAACAACCTTAGCCACTGGGGGCAGACATCAAAAACAATGGGAACTACGAACCTGCAGCCTGTGAAAAGGGGACCCCAAACACAATAAGTTAAGCAAAATGAGAAGACAGAGAAACACAGAGCAGATGAAGGAGCAACATAAAAACTCACCAGACCAAACAAATGAAGAGGAAGTAGGCAGTCTACCTGAAAAACAACTCAGAGTAATGATAGTAAAGATGACCCAAAATTTTGGAAATAGAATGGAGAAAGTACGTTTAACAAAGACCTAGAAGAACTAAAGTGCAAACAAACTATGATGAACGACACAATAAATGAAATTTAAAATTCTCTAGAAGGAATCAATCACAGAATAACTGAGGCAGAAGAACAGATAAGTGACCTGGAAGATAAAATAGTGGAAATAACTACTGCAGAGCAGAATAAAGAAAAAAGAATGAAAAGAATTGAGGACAGTCTCAGAGACCTCTGGGACAACCTTAAACACACCAACATTCGAATTATAGGGGTCCCAGAAGAAGAAGAGAAAAAGAAAGGGACAGAGAAAATATTTGAAGAGATTAGAGTTGAAAACGTCCCTAATATGGGGAAGGAAGTAATAAGCCCAGCAAGTGCAGAGAGTCCCATACAGGATAAATCCAAGGAGAAAGATGCCAAGACACATATTAATCAAATTATTAAAAATTAAATACAAAGAAAAAATATTAAGAGCAGCACAGGAAAAACAACAAATAACATACAAGGGAATCCCCATAAAGTTAAAAGCTGATCTTTCAGCAGAAACTCTGCAAGCCAGAAGGGAGTGGCAAGACATATTTAAAGTGATGAAAGGGAAAAACCTACAACCAAGATTACTCTACCCAGCAAGGATCTCATTCAGATTCGACGGAGAAATTAAAACCTTTATGGACAAGCAAAACCTAAGAGAATTCAGCACCACCAAACCAGCTTTACAACAAATGCTAAAGGAATTTCTCTAGGCATGAAACACAAGAGAAGGAAAAGACCTACAATAACAAACCCAAAATAATTAAGAAAATGGTAATAGAAACATACATATCAATAACTACCTTAAATGTAGAGGATTAAATGCTCCCACCAAAAGACATAGACTGGCTGAATGGATACAAAATTAAGACCTGTATATATGCTGTCTACAAGAGACCCACTTCAGACCTAGGGACACATTAAGACTGAAAGTGAGGGGATGGAAAAAGGTATTCCATGCAAATTGAAATCAAAAGAAAGCTGGAGTAGCAATTCTCATATCAGACAAAATAGACTTTAAAATAAAGACTATTACAAGAGACAAAGAAGGACACTACATAATGATCAAGGGATTGATCCAAGAAGAAGATGTAAGAATTGTAAATATTTATGCACCCAACATAGGAGCACCTCAATACATAAGGCAAATGCTAACAGCCATAAAAGGGGAAATCGACAGTAGCACAATCGTAGTAAGGGACTTTAACACCCCACTTTCACCAATGGACAGATCATCCAAAATGAAAATAAATAAGGAAACACAAGCTTTAAATGACACATTAAACAAGATGGACTTAATTGATATTTATAGGACATTCCATCCAAAAGCAACAGAATACACTTTCTTCTCAAGTGCTCATGGAACATTCTCCAGGATAGATCATATCTTGGGTCACAAATCAAGCCTTGGTAAATTTAAGAAAATTGAAATCGTATCAAGTATCTTCTCTGACAACAACACTATGAGACTACATATCAGTTACAGGAAAAGAAATCTGTAAAAAATACAAACACATGGAGGCTAAACAATACACTACTAATAACCAAGAAATCACTGAAGAAATCAAAGAGGACCAGAAAATACCTAGAAACAAATGACAATGAAAACATGATGACCCAAAACCTATGGGATGCAGCAAAAGCAGTTCTAAGAGGGAAGTTTATAGCAGTACAATCCTACCTCAAGAAACAAGAAAAATCTCAAATAAACAACCTAACCTTACACCTAAAGCAGTTAGAGAAAGAAGAACAAAAAAAACCCAAAGTTAGCAGAAGGAAAGAAATCATAAAGATCAGATCAGAAATAAATGAAAAAGAAATGAAGGAAACAATAACAAAGATCAATAAAACTAAAAGCTGGTTGTTTGAGAACATAAACAAAATTGAGAAACCATTGACCAGACTCATCAAGAAAAAAATAGAGAAGACTCAAATAATAGAATTAGAAATGACAAAGGAGAAGTAACAACTGACACTGCAGAAATACAAAGGATCATGAGAGATTACTACAAGCAACTCTATGCCAATAAAATGGACAACCTGGAAGAAATAGACAAATTCTTAGAAAAGCACAACCTTCCGAGACTGAACGAAGAAGGAAGAGAAAATATAAACAAACCAATAACAAGCACTGAAATTGAGCCTGTGATTAAAAATCTTCTACCAAACAAAAGCCCAGGACCAGGTGGCTTCACCGGCGAATTCTATCAAACATTCAGAGAAGAGCTAACACCTATCCTTCTCAAACTCTTCCAAAATATAGCAGAGGGAGGAACACTCCCAAACTCATTCTATGAGGCCACCATCACCCTGATACCAAAACCAGACAAGGATGTCACAAAGAAAGAAAACTGCAGGCCAATATCACTGATGAACTAGATGCAAAAGTTCTCAACAAAATACTAGCAAACAGAATCCAACAGCACATTAAAAGGATCATACACCATGATCAAGTGGGGTTTATCCCAGGAATGCAAGGATTCTTTAATATACTCAAATCAATCAATGTGATAAACCATATTAACAAATTGAAGGAGAAAAACCATACGATCATCTCAATAGATGCAGAAAAAGCTTTTGACAAAATTCAACACCCATTTATGATAAAAACCCTCCAGAAAGTAGGCATAGAGGGAACTTACCTCAACATAATAAAGACCATATATAACAAACCCACAGCCAACATCGTTCTCAATGGTGAAAAACTGAAAGCATTTCCTCTAAGATCAGGAAGAAGACAAGGTTGCCCATTCTCACCACTATTATTCAACATAGTTTTGGAAGTTTTAGCCACAGCAATCAGAGAAGAAGAAGAAATAAAAGGAATCCAAACTGGAAAGGAAGAAGTAAAGCTGTCACTGTTTGCAGATGACATGATACTATACATCGAGAATCCTAAAGATGCTACCAGAAAACTACTGGAGCTAATCAATGAATTTGGTAAAGAAGTAGGATATGAAATTAATGCACAGAAATCTCTTGCATTCCTATACACTAATGATGAAAAATCTGAAAGAGAAATTACGGAAATACTGCCATTTACCACTGCCACAAAAACAATAAAATACCTAAGAATAAACCTACCTAAGGAGACTAAAGACCTGTATGCAGAAAACTATAAGACACTGATGAAAGAAATTAAAGATGATACAAGCAGATAGAGAGATAGACCATGTTCTTGGATTGGAAGAATCAACATTGTGAAAATGACTATACTAGCCAAAGCAATCTACAGATTCAATGCAATCCCTATCAAACTACCAATGGCATTTTTCAGAGAACTAGAACAAAAAATTTCACAAGTTGTATGGAAACACAAAAGACCCTGAATCGCCAAAGCAACCTTGAGAAAGAAAAACAGAGTTGGAGGAATCAGGCTCCTGGACTTCAGACTATACTACAAAGCTACAGTAATCAAGACGGTATGGTACTGGCACAAAAAGAGAAATATAGATCAATGGAACAGGAGTGAAAGCCCAGAGATAAACCCATGCACATATGGTCACCTTATTTTTGATAAAGGAGGCAAGAAAATACAATGGAGAAAAGACAGCCTCTTCAATAAGTGGTGCTGGGAAAACTGGACAGCTACATGTAAAAGAATGAAATTAGAGCACTCCCTAACACCATACACAAAAATAAATTCAGAATGGATTAAAGACCTCAATGTAAGGCCAGACAGTATAAAACTCTTAGAGGAAAACATAGGCAGAACACTCTATGACATAAATCATGGCAAGATCCTTTTTGACCCACCTACTAGAGTAATGGAAATAAAAACAAAAATAAACAAATGAGACATAATGAAACTTAAAAGCTTTTGCATAGCAAAGGAAACCATAAACAAGACCAAAAGACAACCCTCAGAATGGGAGAAAGTATTTGCAAATGAAGCAACTGCCAAAGGGTTTATCTCTAAAATTTACAAGCAGCTCATGCAGCTCAATATCAAAAAAACAAAGAATCCAATCCAAAAATGGGCAGAAGACCTAAATAGACATTTCTCCAAAGAAGATATACAGATTGCCAACAAATCCATGAAAGGATGCTCAACATCACTAATCATTAGAGAAATGCAAGTCAAAACTACAATAAGGTATCACCTCACACCAGTCAGAATGGCCATCATCAAAAAATCTACAAACAATAAATGCTGGAGAGGGTGTGGAGAAAAGTGAACCCTCCTGCACTGTTGGTGAGAATGTAAATTGATACAGCCACTATGGAGAACAGTATGGAAGTTCCTTAAAAAATTAAAAATAGAACTACCATATGACCCAGCAATCCCACTCCTGGGTATATACCCTGAGAAAACCATAATTCAAAAAGAATAATGTACCACATGTTTATTGCAGTTCTCTTTGCAATAGCCAGGACATGGAAGGAACCTAAGTGTCCATTGACAGATGAAAGGATAAGGAAGATGTGGCACATATATACAATGGAATATTACTCAGCCATAAAAAGAAACGAAATTGAGTTATTTGTAGTGAGGTGGATGGACCTAGAGACTGTCATACAGTCTGAAGTAAGTCAGAAAGAGAAAAACAAATACCATATGCTAACACACATATATGGAATCTAAAAAATAAAAATTAAAAAAAATGGTTCTTAAGAACCTAGGGGAAGGACAGGAATAAAGTTGCAGATGTAGAGAATGGACTTGAGGACATGGGGAGGGGGAAGGGTAAGCTGGGACGAAGTGAGAGAGTGGCACGGACATATATACACTACCAAATGTAAAATAGATAGCTAGTGGGAAGCAGTCACATAGCACAGGGAGATCAGCTTGGTGCTTTGTGACCACCTAAAGGGGTGGGATAGGGAGGGTGGGAGGGAGACACAAGAGGGAGGAGATATGGGGATATATGTATATATGTAGCTGATTCACTTTGTTATAAAGCAGAAACTAACACACCATTGTAAAGCAATTATACTCCAATAAAGATGTTTTTATATATATATATATGTATATATATATGTATATATATATTACCCCTCTAGAGGAAGATGGGAGAGGCAGATGGCCTTAATCAGCAAGCCACCAGGGCTATTTTAGAGTTTCCAGTGAGTTTTTGGCTATCTTAAGGGGGTTCAGGAGCCAAGGTTGGGGACAGAGGTTGGAGACAGCTGAGTTGCTCCATGCAAGAAAATGAGAGGAATTTGGATTTTGCCCCTGAGAATAAGACAACAGAGAAGAGGGGAAAGAAGATTTGCTGAATAAGGTGGAGAGTGTCTGGATCTGGAGTTGTGAGAATGACCAATAGGTTTTTAAAAATAAGAACAGAAATATCTATTATTTGAGTTTTTTGCATTGTTATAATGTACATTTCTTCAAATCTTCCTAAGCTTGCCACATCATGGAAGCCTTGAGAGTGTTTCTGCCGTGTTCTCTGTCTGCATGGAGGTGATGTGGAACAGAGATTGTCGTGAGGAATGGCCGGGGGACCCTGGCCTGTATGATTCATCAAAAGCAGGCATGCCCTCTGGAAGTATGCAGAAAACTTGAGATGGGCGTTAGGCTTTGCAACATCCAAGGGGTGATGATGGTTCAAGGCACGTTGGTCTTGATCTGTAGGGTCAGCAAGACTCCCTCTGGTCTGGATGAACGTGGCTGCCTGTGCTTCAGAGGCAGCATGCGTGTAAGTAAGATGCGTGAGCTTTCATTGTACGTACAGCTGATGGCTGCGTTTGCACATATACTTGCAGGCGTATGTGTTTACGGACTTCTTTGGGGTTTATGTATGGGTATGGTTGCCGGGTTTGTCTCTGTTGGAAATGCTGCTAAATGTTCATGTGATCATACTTTTCTTCCTCATCGAATCTTCACATGAGGAAACTGAGCCCCCTCCCACTCTGTAAGGTGCAGAGGCCTTCCCAGGATCAAACTGGCTCTCCCTGTCTGAGCCCAGCCAAGTAACGTACACTCCCTGCCCCCATCTTCCCTTCTAGGGCCTCATCCCATTTTCCAGACTTCTTCCTCCAGCCCCAAGCACAGCAAGAGCCCTCAACCAAGCAAGAGTAGGAAAACAAAAACATCAGGTCACCAGATGTGTTCCATTCCATCCTCTCTCTCCCCACCCCTGCTTACCACAGGCCAATAAATTCTGAGTATATATACAGCAAGCACCTGGCTTCCCCCCAAACCCAGCTGTGCCCCTGCCTGGTGACAGACCCAACGGAGGTGGAGGCTGAGCGTGTACTCCCAAGCCCACCACGCAGCCCACCCATGTCTCTAGCACCAGGGTCCAGTTCATTTGCTCTGTCTAGTCAGCCCAAGCAGACCCTAGAATGAGTTTTCCCATCTGAACAACAGGTGATATATTTGTGCCATCTGTACTGTCAAACCTTCTTCTCCCTGTGCCTGTCTGGGGACAGGAGGAGACTGAGATCTCCTGGGCAACATACCTATCTGGATATGGGAGGGGCGAGAGGCCAGGAGCTCTGCCTCAGCTCATGCACAGGTTCCCTCTAGCTGGCCCCCACCTGGAGCCCAGGATGAGTGTCTGGGTCTCTGCAATGAACCCGGCATCTGAGATTCTCATTGGAGACTGTTTACTTGTCGATTTGCATTGCAGATTAACAGCCTACAGCAGCCCTCTTCCTGCCAGGGACTTTCAGGAACAATTTCTCCAAAGCCAGCGTGGCCCAGCCTGGGCATGAGCCCTCCCTCCCTCCCCACATCAGCCACGTGGACCGGACTCACGCAGGCTCTCTAAACCCCGGCCAAGAGCAGACAGAGGACTGCCTGGATAAAGTTGGTTGGGCTACTTCGGGAGCAGAGAGCAGTCCAGAGCCCCTTTGGAATCCTGTGCGTCTCCATATCCTCCTTCCACTATTGCTCCCCAAGTAGCCTACCACCCAACCAGCTGAGGCAGCGTGTCATCTCACTGTTCCGGAGAGCGTTCCCCCCTCACCACCTGGTTCATTCCTTCCTCCAATACCGTGCAATACGATCAGGCCCCACTGGGGGAGGGCCTCTGGGCTTTTCACGGGAATATTATACTAATAACTCACACCTAAAGCAAGGCACTCATGTACAATATATTACCACGTTTTATCCCCATGACCACCCAAAGAAGAAGAAATTGAGAATAAAAAGACCAACAGAAGGCAAACACAGAGAGTTTTTTGGGCAGTGAAACTATTTCTGTAATGACAGTGTACTGGTGGCTACATGTCATTACACACTTGTCAAAACCCATAGAATGTACAACACTGAGAGTGAACCTGAAGGTAAACTATGGACTTTGGGTGATAATGATGTGTCAGTGTAGTTTCCTCGACTGTAACAGACGCCCTGCTCTGGTGTAGGATGTTGATAGTAGGGGAGGCTGTGCCTGGTGGGGGAGGCAGCTGTACATGGGGAACTCTTTGTACTTTCTGCTGGATTTTGCTGTGAACCCAAAATGGCCCTAGAAAAAGAAAATCTGTTATAAATAAATAAAAGATTAGATGACTTGTTATGATCACAGAGAGTGGTAGACCTGGGATTTGAATGGGGGGCAGCCTGCTCACACAGTCCATGTTCTTTACCACTGAGATGTCTCTGCCTAGGATAGGATAGGAGAGATGAACGAGCCAGGCGGCATGGATACACACTAGAGGTTCTCTGAGTTCTGTCTCCTTGATCCCAGATTTCCCTGTTTTAGATGTACTGCCTAAGACTCTGAATGTACCTGGAGACTTAGCAGTCAACTCTCTTTGCCAACTGTCACTCCTCCCCCCAGCCTGTCATCTGGGTGCCCCACCCTCCACAGGCCCTAGACCGTAAAGGCCTTGAGCCTTGACTTTTTTACTCTGTATTTTTAGCTTATAGCACAGTGTTTGACATACAGCAGCTGCTAAAGCAATGCCCACTGAGAGAATGCATGAATGAATGAATTCATGAACAAAGAAGGAGAGGGACAGAAGAAAACAGGAAAGAAGAGAGAAAGAGAAGAAGACAAAAAAAGGGAAAGAGATGAAGGGATGGTGGGTGGAGAATCGGGTGGGAGGAGAAAGGCTCAGCCCCCTGGCTTGACCTCATCCCCTCGGTCATCCTTGGGGGCTGGAGAGCCCTCTCCATTGCTTCCTCTTGCCTTCCCTCCCAACAGGAGAAGGGCTTTGGCTGAGCCCTGCCCATCCCCCAGGTATTCCTCAGAAAATCTTTAACCCTTAGAAGAACTGCCCCATCCCTTTTCCACAAAATGAATGTGTTATTTGGGCAAAAGAGAAAAATTGAAGTGGAAAAAATCTGTTACTTGGAAATTCAGCTGACTGCCCTCATTTGGAATAAATGCTCCTTCAGTCCCTGGCTGTGCTGTAGGCAGGCAGGCAGAGCCAACGCAGTAACACCGGAAGCCGGGATACTGGGAGGAGACCTGGGGACTTTTCAGAGGAGCTGCCACAGTGGTATGAACTTGGAGTCCAGGAAGACAGTGATGGGGCTCATCTCTGGGGGCTGAATCCCAATGTCCTCCCTCATCTCCATCATGACAGTGGTCAGTCAGATGGATCAACAGAGTACCATCCTGGGGGTAGGAAAAGGACCAGAAGAGGGAAGCCAGGGACTGCATCTGCCTTATATCCTTAGCACCTCCCTCAGTGTCTGACACATGGAAGGTGCCCAAAACACACCAGCTAGAAAAAAAAGAGTAACCCTTGTTCTGAGGGGTTGATGGGAGACCCAGGCCCTACCCTTACCCTCAGGTTGCTCACAGCCTAATGGTGGAGACAAAACAGCTATAAAGAAAACAGACATGAGATCCAAAAGTTGAATACCTAGTCAAATAAGAATAATATAAAACAGGGGCTTACTTTCAGAGTAGCACCGTGGACTGGCTGGCTTGGAGGCAGGCGAGGTTAACTGAGAGAGTCTTCTCAGAGTCTATCTTAAGTAGGCCTTTGAAGGAGTAAATGAAAATTATTGGGCTGAATCCAATAGGATGGGTATGAACTTGGAGAGGGAAAATTTGGACTAAAACAGAGTGCAAGGAGAGCCAGAGGCTGAGCGGGAAGGCTGCGGCCAGGTCTCCATGGCAGCAGAGAGGGGCTCACTGGCCCTGACAGGTGTCTACAGATGTGGTATGTGTAAGCAGGGCTGGAGTTTACATGGGTTCACTCATCACCTGGGTAGCTGGGGAAATATAAAAGGATGTGTTTCAGGCCCCAATGTAATCTCCCAGATTCTTTGTTTTCAGCCATGGCTGTGCTTATAGGGGTGATGGGTAGAGGCCTAGACTTGTAAAAGCCCAGAGACCAAATCAATTTCCACAAGAAAGGGCACAGAGACCAGTGAAGGAAAACATGGAAACATAGGACAGGAGGTCAGAGGTGTGAGTGAAGAGAGACCTGTTTTACTTTGTTTAGCAAGAGAGGGAGATTGGAGCAGTACTGAGAGGAGGTAGATAATAGCATAAAGAGGCTTGTAGAAAAGGTTGGCTAGATGTGCCGTGTGATCTACTGCACCTGTGCATGGAGGTTTCAGTGAAGACCCATATAGATGTCAAGGTTTCTGGATCTGGACTAACAGTTCCTTCAAACGTGACCTGGTGAAGTAGACTTTAGAGATAAAGGGAAACAAAGAGGCTCAATTTTACTCATTATGCCTTCCTGGCAGACAATGTTTCTTACCAATTATCCATTCTTTCCTTACTAATAAATCACAATTTGTTGCTCAGACACAACATATTTCCCAGCCTCCCTTGGACCTAGGAGCTCTGACATAGCTCTGACCAATGAGGCATCTGCAGAAGCTACTGGAGCTTTTGTGAGAAAGGTTGGATTTCCTGATATAGGCCCACCCCTTCCTTTTTTATCGTCTTTTTTCTTCTTCCTGCCTGGAACATGTGATCAGGAGGCAATCATGAGGATGAAAGTCATAAGCAAAGGATGATGGAGCAGAGAGGCTGAAGGAGGCTGCCTCAGGCAACCTGATTTCCTGCTACGTCAAATCGAAAAGCAGCCTCACTGACATGGGTGTGTTACCAGCCACTAAACACAGTCCTACCTGACCCAGTGGCCCTCACCAAGGCTTAGGAAATGAAGAATAGCCCCCAAATCACAACAGCAAAAACAAGTCAGAGTGTTGGGGCATCTCCCTGTGACTGGTGACTGGGAGGGCAGGACCTCATGCAGCAGAGGGGGGCACCCCAGCGGAGTTGTGAGAGGCGGGACCTGAGAGGCTCAGCAGGTGTTCTGTGTTGGGACTGTAGGCAGAAAGAGGAAGATTTGCAAAGTGCAGCTACTCACCTCCTCTTGCCTCACGTGGGGACTCCCTCACCCCTCACCCCCAGGCGGTAACCTACTCCTGTTCTCATTTTTCTCTGGGGTTGGAAAGGAAGGCAGCAGTAGCGAGACCTCCTGGTGGCTCTTGACCGACCTCATTGTGCCCCACTAAAGTGCTAGCTCCCTGCCCATCCCTCCAGACACTGGACAGATGCCCAATGATTCCAGCCATTTGCCAAATTCAATTTTTTCTAGGAAACTTCAGAGATACATCATACTTGGTCAAGAGACTTGAGTTCTACTCAAGTTATTCAGTATGTTCAGTAACTGGTCATGGACCTTAGCTGGACAAGTCACGTCTACTCTAGACCAGTTTTTCCTTACCTGGAAGAGGAAAGGGATGCTCTATCTGCAGTTCCCAGAGGCCAGTTTATGAAGACTTCCTGGTCTGTGGAAATATAATAATAATGACTGTTATTTACCAGGTGTTTCCTTTGTGCCATGATGAAAAGCATGTGTGCATTTGGATGCATGCACGTCCACACACGTATTCTAATATATTTGTGTAACGTTGGTGTAAGCTTGACACTGACCTTCTGGGAAAGAACTGGGATATAACCTTTATGTTAAGAGTAAGAATAAGTCTTTCATATTTTTATGTTAAAGTGCCTTTTTTTGAAATGATGACAGAAGATGAATATTTTATTTGTTCAATAAGCAAAATAAAAATTGACAACCTGTTATTGTTTAAACTATTTCCCTCCCAAGTCCTAACAGACCATGAAATTAAAAGTCGGGCAGACCCTGGGCTACAGGGACTTCAAAGTCCTTTCTGGCTTGAACAGTTTGAGAGCTTCAACTTTCAGATAAGGTGATTTAGGCCACATGTTCCAGGAGACATCGTCCCTGATACTGAGCCACTCCACCCTGATGCCCTGGTGAGCTTAGCAGAAGGAAGCAGTCAACAGAGGGGCCTGTTGGTACCACGCCTGCTTGAAACTCTGCAAATATTTTGATCCATAAAGAAATTTCCCTTTCATGTCCTGTCCTGGCCCCAGCTTAACTCCAGCCCTCTCTGCACTTGTCTACTTTTTGGGATAAGCACCATAGAAAAAGTCTTAAATTACTCATTAACTGCGTAGAGATATTTCATTTGAGATCAGGTCCCAAACATAACCTCCCCCGACCCAGTCTTGAATTCCAGGTGTCAAAGACGACCAACCTGTAATCAGAGTACTAAGAGAGAGGAAGCAAAAGGAAAAATTATGGATTATCTTGAGGATATCTGTTCAAAGCAATTGTTCTCCACTTACATGGATTCTGCTGATGCCTGGAGCTGATCAGAAACAGAACAAGCAGTACTGTGGGCAGTCCACTGGTGCTTTCTTTAGCACAAAGCTGGTGAACACTTATTTTGAAGCTAATATAGAACAAGTAATTTGGAAAAAAGGAATTTGTGTATCCCAATGTTGTTATCTACTTATTTATTTTTTCCTTACTAAAAGTCTCAGAGACCCTTATGAAGGAGGGACATTGCTAACGTCCCAACAGCAGCCAGGGACATTCTTAGGAAAGGCAGTGGAAGCCACAGTGCTGCTTCTGCTGTGAGGCCCACATGCCTAAAACCCAGCAAAGAATTAGCCTTTGTGGACTGGGCTAAGACCAGACAGACTTAGGGTTAGGAGTTGAGGAAAGGGGGGTGCTTTTTCCTTTCTGTCTCACAAGCATAGAAACAAAAGAGTCACGAAGGCTACCAATCTGGCAGAAATCTAAGGAATTAGAGGAAAATGAACAAAAATAAACAAAAAGACATCATTTTTCCAGTTTTTCAAACCAGATGTGACCCTGGAATAGGGTGTAATGAGGAAGAAAAACAGCTGTTGAATATATTATGTGGTGACTCCAATGCTATCAATCTTTCATCATCAAAAGGGGCTTTGACAAATTCACCATTCACAGTAAGATTTAAAATAGAGAAAAAGAGGAGGGAGGAGCTGGGTTACAGCACTAATCTGATTAATTTGCTTCAAAAACTCAGGCTTGTGGCCTGAACTGGTAATGGAATCTAGCCATTAAAAATGATTTGCTCTGGTGATGGGATTTTGAGACACGAAGTTGACAAAGTGGATTCATCTATTTAGAAAAATGTTTGCAACTATGGTGGTCCATTAAAACACCAAGAAAAAGAACAAAATAAAAAGATTTTTACTGGAAAGAGTCTATATTAAACCCACAATCCTGTAGTTTCAAAGTAGCAGCAAACAACTTGCAAATTAAAATTGGAAATTTGTGTTTCCTGAACTTTTTGTGGGATGGAGGGCTGGGGAGGGACTGTCTGCTTTTTATGGGTGGGAAGTGATTTCTCACCCTGGCTAGAGGCCCATGGTTTACATAATCAATTACTCCCTCAACTGTGTCCTTAACCTTTCCCACTATGGGCTCTTTCCCTTCAGCCTACAAACAGACCACAGGAAGTGTTGTTGTCTGCTCTACATGCTCAGACAATCCCATCTAGACATAATTTTCCGTTGACCTGGGTCCCCTTCCATCTATGGCCCTGGTACTCATCTTTTATTCCCAGCCACGTTGCTTGAGAGAGAAGTCCACATGCCACCCTGTTAGGATTACTACACAAAGTACAGAATGCCCAGTTAAATGTGAATTCCAGATAAACCACGAATAATTGGTTTATTCTACTAATACTAAAAATATTATTCATTGTTTATCTTAAATTCAAATTTCAGATAAATTCAAATTTAACTGGGTATCCTCTATTTTTATTTGCTAAATCTGGCACCCCATTCACCCTTCCTCACTTTCCATTTGCTGCTCAGCCCATTGATCCTGCTCTCCCCAATTTCCCCAGAGATCTCCTAACAATCAAATCTAAAGGAGGTGTTTCCAGGCCTTACAGCAGGCACCTCTCTGGAGAATTCAGCAGTCACTCTTGGCGTTCCCTCTCTCATGGTGAAACTGTCTTCACATTTCTTGTTTTCTCCATCTTTTTCTGACAGCCCTTCTCTGCTTTCTTCATGCACTCCCCTTGCTAAACTTGGTGCTCCCCAGGGTTCTGCCTTTGAGCCTTCATCATTCTCTACACACAGAGCTGTGTCGCTGCCATATTTCTCTCCCTGCTCAGCCCCACTGGTCTCAGCCACCCTGAGCAGCTCTCTTGCCTCCTCGTCCATCATCCTGGCTGCGGGGCACCAGAGCACATCTCACAGAGAAACCTTCCTGCCCTAGGCCTCCGAGGAGAAGGGCTCAGCTGTCAGAGAAGAGAGCAGTTTCCAAAGGGGTCAGAGCACTGGGCCCTCCAGGATTGATCGGCTATGAATTACAGACTTCATGTCCCAGTTGGTCCTGGTGTTGCAGAGCCAGCAGGGGTGTCCCTGCCTTCCTTCCGGAGTCAACCTCTTCTCTCGGGCATCCCTTTAGCATGCATTCATTTGACTTTAGGTGTCTTCCTGATTTGCTTTTTTACATTTGTTGTTTTTTAGTGATTATTATTTCTGCATACACACACACACACACACACCATCTGATTGGGAGCTCCCTGGGCCCTCCTCCACCAGACTGTGCCCTGCTGGAGAGCAGGGACTGACAATGCCCCATGGGGAGTGTTTCGTACACAGCTATGACCGTGTGACTATTAGGACTGAGAGCTGTGAAGGGCGAGGAAGAGTTTTTTGAGGGAAGAACTAGGAGACTGTGAAGGAAAGGACGTCTTCAACCCACTGCAGTCTGGTGCCTCCAGCCAACAACAACCTGCACAAACTGCTCTCAATGTTGTTAGTCCTTCCAGCTGCCCAGTCCAATAGACGTTTTCCAGTACTTACCAGTTTGGACTCCTCTAATGCATAAATAAATAAAATAATTTATTATATAGCCAATGGTAGTAATTCTCAGTCATGCTGTCATGGTACATTCTAGTGGGGGTGGGAGGTGGGGCTGAAATAGATAATTACTTAATCAACAACTTGGCAAGTGGTTATAAATGTTTACAGATGAATAAGGCAGGAAAGATGATACAGTCTCTTTGGTAAG
Source organism: Aethalodelphis obliquidens (assembly GCF_003676395.1). Classification (NCBI taxonomy): domain Eukaryota; kingdom Metazoa; phylum Chordata; class Mammalia; order Artiodactyla; family Delphinidae; genus Aethalodelphis; species Aethalodelphis obliquidens. Next base: position 611,326 of record NW_020837992.1, on the reverse strand, counting down.
GTGACATGTGAGTAGAGACCCAAATGAAGTGATGGAGTAAGCCATGGGGATAGCTGGGGGAAAAGTGCTCTGGAAAGAGGAAATAGTAGGTGCAGGTGAACAAGGAGGGAATGTGCAAGAGGGTAAGGGTGGTAGAATCAGAGTGAGCGTGGAGGAGTAGGAGATGAAGTCAGAGAATTAGCAAGGGTGACTAATCGTGAATGGCCTTGTGAGCCATAGCAAAGACTTTGAGCCTCTACTCTACGTGGAATAAGAAGCTGTTGGAGAATTTGGTGGCAGTTGAGACTACTGCGTACGGTAGAGGTGGTAATAAATTATTGGACTTGAAGGTGCAGCTGACAGAATTTGCTGGTGGACTGCATGTGAATGTGACAGGAGCAAAGACTAGCCCCAATATTTTTACCTGAATAACTGGTAGCGTGGCGATGCCATTTATGGAGAAGGAGAAGACTACAGGGTACATGGATTTGAGGGGGAAGATCAGTTTAGTTTGAGACTTGTTTAATAATATCTATTGAATATCCAGTGGAGATGTATAATAAGTAGGCAGTTTAAGAGAGGAGTTAAATGCAGGATAAGGGGTGGAAATAGGGATGTAAAGTTGGAAATCATCAATATATAAATGGTATTTAAAGCCATGGACTTGGTGGACCATCTAGGTAGTAAGTATGGGTAAAAAAGTCAGGAAGATGAGGAGGAGCTAGCAAAAGAGACTGAGAAGGAGCTGCCAGTGAGGTAGGAAGAGAGTGATGAGAGTGATTTCCCAAAGGCCAAGGGGAAAAAAAGGTTTCAAAAGAGGGCATGAGGGCTTCCCTGGTGGCGCAGTGGTTGAGAGTCTGCCTGCCGATGCAGGGGACAAGGGTTCATGCCCCAGTCCGGTAAGATCCCACATGCCACAGAGTGGCTGGGCCCGTGAGCCAAGGCATGTAAAGAGACAGGAAAATATAACCTTTAATGAAGAGAAAAGTAAATTTATTGAAACAAATTCAGAAATGACACAGATGATAGAATTAAGTGGACAAGAACATTAAAACATAATGATAAATATACTCTGTGTGTTCAAGAATGTAGAGGAATGAGTGTACATGATAAGGAGAGATATGGAGGACATAACAAAATATCTAATCAAATTCTATAGATTGAAAAACGTACTAGGTGAGATTATAACATATTATTAGACTCTCTACAAGAAAAGACTTTAAAAACCGAAAGTCATAGCAATAGAAACAATTAAAAATGTAACACCAAGAAAAAGTCTGATAAAAATAAACAAAGCATCAGTGAACTGAGGGACAACATCAAACTGCATAATATACATATAATCAGAGACCCAGAAAAGAGGAACAGAAAACATATTTAAAGAAATAATTACTAAAAATTTTCTGAATTTGATCAAAACTGTAAACTTACAGATCCCAATGAACCCTAAGCAGAACAAACATGAAAAATACATCAAGACATATCATGATCAAATTGCTTAAAACTAGTGATAAACTCTTAAAGCAATGAGAGACGATCACAAGCAGACCAGCAGTATAAGAAATGTTAAAGGAAGTACAAAAGGAAAATGATACTAGGTGAAAATTTGAATCTACATAAAAGAATAAAAGAAATTCCTGGAAATGGTAAATACTTGTGTAAATATAAATTTTAAATAATTAAAAATATACATTTAAAAGATAGTTTACTGTTTAGTGTAATAATAATAATAATTTATTATAGGGTTTATGACATATGTTGAAGTAAAATATATGACAACAATAGCACAAAAGTTGGGATGGAAGAAATGCAAATATACTTTGTACAGATGGTATATTTTACACGAAGTTGTAAAGATAGACTGTATAAGTTATAGATGAATACTATAAACCCTAAAGCAACAATCGAAAAGAATAATACAAAGGAGTATAGCTAATAAGCTAATAAAGAAGATAAAGTAGAATCATTAAAATTATCAACCAAAAAGATGACAGGAAAAAAAAGGATAAAGGAAATTAAGAAGCGACAAATAGAAAACAAATAGCAAGATAATAGATTTAAACCCAACCATGTCAATAATCACATTAAATACAGTTAGTCTTAACAGTCTAACCAAAAGGCAAATTGTCAGACTGGATTTTTTAAAAAGACAATTATTTTCTAAGATACCCATGTTAAATATATAGGAAAAGACAGATTAAATGTAAAAGGATGAAAATGATGTATCATGTTACTATTTCAAAAGAAAGCTGTAGTGACTATACTAATATCAGACAAAGTAAGTTTCAGAACAAGAAATATCACCAGGAAAAAGAGAGTCATTTCATAGTGATAAAGGGGTCGATTCCTTAAGAGGAAGCAATAGTCCTAAAATATTTATGTACCTAATATTAGAGTTTCAAAATACATGAAAGAAAACCTAATAGAAACACAAGAAGAAATGGACAAATCCACAATTACAACAGGAGTTTTCAACATTCCCATTTCAATAATTGATAAACAAGTAGATAAAAAATAGCAAGGATAAAGTAGAGTTGAACAAACCTACAACCAATTGGACCTAACTGATATTTTGAGAACACTCTGTGATACAGCAGCAGAATACACATTGCTTTCCAGTGCCCATGGAACAAATACTAAGATAGATAATTTGGGCCATGAAGCAAGTCATGAAAAATTTCAAATGATTCAAATCATACAAAATACGTTATCTGGCCAAAAAGGGAATATATTAGATATTAAGAATAGGAAGATACCTGAAAATTTCCCAAGTATTTGTAAACTAAGCAACACTTCTGAAAACATCTCATGTTTCAAACAAATATTCACAAGGGACATTAGAAAATACTTTGATCTGAATGAAAATGAAAATAAGACATATAAAAATATGTGCGGTATAGTTAAAGCAAGATTTAGAGGAAAATTTATAGCACTAGACACTAATGTTAGAAAGGTATACAGATTTACAATCAATAACCTCAACTTCTACCTGAAGGAATTAGGAAAAAAGAAAAATTAGACCCAAAGCAGAAGAAAGGAAATAAAGAGCAGAAAATAAATTGAAAACCAAAATATAACAAAGAACAATCAATGGAACCAAAAGCTGAATCCTGGAGAAGATCAATAAAATGGATAAATCTCTAGCCAGATTGATCAGAAAAATAACAGAGAAGACATATATTACCAATATCAAGAGTGAGGGAGGGGTAAGCACTGTAGATCCTACAGACATTAAAGCATTAATAAAGGAATATTATGAATGACTTTACGGCAGTCAATTTGGTGCCATAATGACTTTATAAGACAGCTTGGTCCTAGCTAATGCAATAAGGAAAGAAAGAGAAGTAAGAGGCATACATATCGGAAAGAAGGAAGTGAAAATGTCTGTACTTTCAAGTGACATGATATTCTATATAGAAAATCCTAGGGAATCTACCAAAAGAAAAAAAAAGCTACAGAACTTTTTAGTGAGTTCATCAAGGTTGCATGATACAAGGTTGAAATCAAGTGTATTTCTATATATTAGCAACAAAAAAAAAGAAATTGAAAATTTAAAATACCATTTATAATGGCATAAAAATACAATCCAGGGATAAATTTGCCCAAAAATGTACAAGATATTTAAACTCAAAAGTATAAAACATTGCTGAGAGGACCTAAACAAATGGAAAGATACACCAATTCATGAATATTTGGGGTTCTGGGACCCAGTTCCACTGCAGGCGTGGAGGTGCTTTCCATAACAACAACAAACAATTCTCAGACCCCAGTTGTCTACAATTCAACTCAATTCTGACACTATCCACCTGTAGAAATCATCAGACTCCACAGATTAAGGGCTTAGTCTCACAAGACTCCCCACCCCCACCCACTTCAGATGCAAGTTGCAGGCCGAGGTTATCATCTGTGCTTCTGACCAACCCACTGTAGATTGGAAGTTCCAATGACCCCCTCCAATTCAGTGTATCAGTCACAAGTCCACATTGTCGTTACCTGTACTCCTGAATGATTGGCTATACATCAGAGGTTCCCAACACCCCCTCCTTGGGTTCAATTAATTTGCTAGAGCAGCTCACAGAGTCTGTTTGCTACAGGGATATTAATTTATTGGATTGTGCCAATGACTTTATGGGTATACACCTATGTTGAAACTCAACAAAGTGTACATGTTAAAAATGTGCAGGTTTTGTACATGTAACTTAATAAAGTTGTAAAAAGCTAAGAAACAAAAGACTTGACAAGCTGATTATAAAATTAATATGGAAAAGCAAAGAGCCAAGTTCAGCCATGACAAAAGGAGGAGAGTCTTGCCCTAATAGATATGAGGACTTGTTTCTAAAAACTACTATAATTAAGACAGTGTAGTATTCATACAGGGAGAGACAAACAGTCCAGTGGAACAGATTAAAGAAACCAGAAACAGACCCACACATGTGGAAACCTGGTAAACAACAGAGATGGCATCCTAAATCAACAGGGAAAAGACAGACTTCTAAATAAATGATGCAGAGACAATTAGGTATCCATATGAAAAAAAATGAAATTAGATATTTACCTCGTAATATTCACAAAAATAAATTTCAAATGAGTAGATACTTAGATGTTTCAAGAGCAAAACTTTAGAACTCTAAAAAGAAAATACAGATATATCTTTATGCCTTTTGTGTAGGGAAGACATTTTTAAACAACATGCAAAGAATGTAAACCATAAAAAAGTAATCAGTTTGATTGCCTGAAAATTATAATCTTCTGCGCAACAAAAATACCATCTATTAAATGAAAAACACAAGCCACACAATAGGAGAAATTATAACTGAGCAAAGAATTTACATCCATTTCATACTTTGAAAAATTCCTCAAACAGTAAGAAAATTATAAACTCAATAGACAGATGATATGAACAGATAATTCACCAAAGAGAAAACCCCAAATTCTGTATATTTATGAAAATATTCTCAACTTCACTAGTAATCAGGGACATGTAAATTAGAAAATTAATAAGAATATTTACACACATCAGACTAGAAAAATTTTAAAAGTCTGACAATACTAGACACTGGCAAGGAAGTGAAAAAACGTGAACTCAATCACCCCTAGTTGGAATGTAAACTAGTAAAAACCATTTTGGAAAAATACTTAGGCATAGTTGAAGATGCACATAGCTTATTCCACTGCTAAGCACATATTCTAAAGAAACATGCACAATTGCATAAAAAGACAAAAATGTTTATTTCAGTAATGCTTTTATTTTTATTTATTTATTTATTTATTTTTGGCTACGTCGGGTCTTTGTTGCTGTGCGCAGGCTTTCTCTAGTTGCGGCGAGTGGGGGCTACTCCATTGCGGTGTGCAGGCTTGTCATTGCGGTGGCTTCTATTGTTGGGGAACACGGGCTCTAGGCATGTGGGCCTCAGTAGTTGCAGAATGCGGGCTCAGTAGTTGTGGCTCACAGGCTCTAGAGAGCAGACTCAGTAGCTGTAGCGCACGGCTTAGTTGCTTCCTGGCATGTGGGATCTTCCCAGACCAGGGCTCGAACCCGTGTCCCCTGCATTGGCAGGCGGATTCTTAACCACTGCACCACCAGGGAAATTCCAGCAATGCTTTTAATAGTGGAAAATTGTGAACAACCTAAACTGTCCACCCACAGTATTTGGGTAAATAAATTGTGGTATATTCATACAACATATTATATAGCAATTTCAAGGAATGAACTAAAGCTATGCATTGCAATAAGAATAAGTCTTAAAATCATGAAGTAGATAGAAAAAAAAGAAATTTGCAAGGTCATGCTTTCAGTATAATATTCATAAAATTTAAAAGCATGCAAAGTTATACTATATGTATAATGAAAGTACAAATATATGCATAGGAATAACTTATACCAAATGACTATAGTGTTTTCTCTGGGAAACACAAGAAAAGAAATGAAAACAGGGACAGTTCACTGTGGAGCTTAACTGTATCTGAAGAGTTTTGCTTGTGGTGTGTGGTGAACTTATTTGCCTGAGTCCTGGTTCCATCACTTATGAGATGAGTGACCTTGGACAAGTCACTAAACCTCTCTGTTCCTCAATTTCTTTATTTATGACCTAGATATTATAATTATGCAACCTCCTATAGAGGCTGTGAGAATTACCTGAGTTCAGTATACAGTGTTTAGAACAATGCCCAGCACCCAGTAAGCACCATGAGCATTAGCTATTATTAGATCTCAAAAAAAAAATCTCAGTAACTATGTAAAGATTTTTAAAAGCAGTCTTACTCCTTCCCCTTCCTGAGCAATTCAGTCCTGAAGCTGTTAGGTAAGGCAGAGCAAGGTAGGCATCCATGGAGAGGAGCGATCTGGCATGTGGTGTCAGAGCCAGAGCGGAGTAGCGAGGCATCCACAAAAGCAGGGGAAATGCTGATGTGGGGAGTCAGCACCCAAGCAAAGTGAGAAGGGTATCCATGTGGGGATAGCCCAGAAAAGGTGCTGGAGTCCAGGGGGAGGGGTGTGAGGAAGACATTCATGATGTGAACCGTAAAAAGGTAGCATCCATCCTGGGCTGTCAGCCCAAACAAGTGAGTAGAGGTTCCAAGTAAAAGGGCAGCTTGTCATGGGAGTCAGAGCCTGGGCATGATGACCTGACCTCCACACACAAGTGTGGCCCAGGGAAGGTTATCAGAGCCTGAGCAAGATGAAGGGAGCATCAGTAAGGGGCAGGGCTGGGAACGGGAATGGGAAGGTGGTTACTTACAGGGGGCATTGATTAAATGAGAAAGTAATTTAATTATAGTGGGAGCCAGGTTTCTCTCTGTTAGAAAAAGAAGTTGCAAGTGTGGAAAGGGAGAAAAAGTAGAAACACCCCTGTGGTATTAGATTGGAATTGGAGGCATTGGTAAACACACATGTATATCCTAGCTCTGCCCCCTGAGAGGGCCTGGGAAGAGTAACACCCCAGGAGCAATGAGCATCCCTGGCACCCAGAGCTCAGCTTCTGAGTATCACTCTGCGCTGAAAGACACTAGGGCTCTGTGAAGATATGGTTGCTTTCAAGGCTGGGGCAGAGAACATGCAAAAGGAGCCTAGAACACCTTGTGCCAAAGGCAAGGAAGTGCTCAAAGTATGATGGGGATGTGGCAAAAGGACACAGAGGCCAGCTTGACGGAGTTTGCACCAGTCAACTCAGAGAAAATTTCAACGTCAAAATTCATGTTAGCAACAGAATGTAACCCACTGAGTAAAAGACAAATCCATGAGTTAGCAGACGATGGCCTGTGGACCAAATCCAACCCTCTGTTTCTGTATGGCCCACAGGCTCAGAATGATTTTTGCAGAGGAACATTTGTAATCAGTTTGATAATTGGGAACACTGACCTTGACCCCCAGTTAAGTCTAATCTTCCCTCCACCCCCAAAAGAATTCTATTCTCATTAGGATATCTGCACTACAAAAAAATTTGTACTCAATAATTATATTTTTAATTTCATCAGTGAAAATGTTCTGGAAAAAGTTTTTCCTCTCATTATGAAAGTACCTACATAATATCCTCAACTTGGCTTCCTGGCCTGCAAATCTGAAAATACTTACTAGATAGTAATAACTCTGGCCCTTTACACAAAGAGTTTGTTGACTCCTGGTCTAAATTAATTAAATGTTTGTTGAAGAATGGGATTCAAAATGGGATTTTTTTTTTACATCTTTATTGGAGTATAATTGCTTTACAATGGTGTGTTAGTTTCTGCTTTATAATAAAGTGAATCAGTTATACATATACATATCTTCCCATATCTCTTCCCTCTTGCGTCTCCCTCTCTCCCACCCTCCCTGTCCCACCCCTCCAGGCGGTCACAAAGCACCGAGCTGATCTCCCTGTGCTATGCGGCTGCTTCCCACTAGCTATCTACCTTACGTTTGGTAGTGTATATATATCCATGCCTCTCTCTCGCTTTGTCACAGTTTACCCTTCCCCCTACCCATATCCTCAAATCCATTCTCTAGTAGGTCTGTGTCTTTATTCCTGTCTTACCCCTAGGTTCTTCATGACATTTTTTTTTCTTAAATTCCATATATATGTGTTAGCATACAGTATTTGTCTTTCTCTTTCTGACTTACTTCGCTCTGTATGACAGACTCTAGTTTCAAAGCGCTGCCTATAAAATACTTTTTAGTTACAAAGGAGAAAAGAAAAATGTCATAGCGGAGAAGCCCAGCAGACACCAACGTAAGTAATGAAAGCCTCTTCAGTAACGGGATAAACTGATGTCAAGCCTCACCTATTAGGGTGCAATGAAAAAAACAGGTCACTCCTGTGATATTCCTGCTGAAGATGCATAACCTGAAAATAATCAGGAGGAAACAATGAGGGACATCTACAAAATAATTAGCCTATAATCTTCAAAAGAGTCAAAGTCATGAAAGTCAGGGAAAAACTGAGGAATTGGTTCAGATGGAAGAGACTAAAGAGAAGCAGCAACTAAATGCAACATGTGATTCCAAAGTGGATACTTTTGGTATAAAGGAGATTCTTGGGACAAATAGCAAAACATTAACAATATCTAGGGATTAAAAGGTGGTACTACACCAATGTCAATTTTCTGATCTCCATGGTTGTGTTGTAGTTATACAATATGTAGGAGAATATCCCTTTTTTGTAGGAAACACACATTAAATTTTTCAGGGGTGCTGGGGCATCAGTTGGCAACTTACTCTCAGCAGTTCAGGGAAAAGAGGTTTTTATACCATACTTGCAACTTTTCTCTAAATTTGAGATTATTTTAAGAAAAAAAAAAGTAAAGGCTTTGACAAAGTTAGAGAGTTCTATATTATTCTCACTACCCCAGACTCCCTCAGAGCTAGGGATGCACAGTTCTAGCCAACGAGACATAAGCAGAAGAGTGTAGGGAATTCATGGAGAAGCTTGTGTTTCCTTCACACAGACTCAACCCCTCCCTCCTTCCTCCTACCTGGAACATGGATGTGGTGCCCCAGTGTAGAGCATCCTGGGTTTTATAGCACTGTGGTGACAAGTGTGAAGAAGAAAGCTGATACCTTAAAGATGCCAGAGTACTCAAAAGATGCTGGGCTGCCCCAAAGCAGGACAAATGTTAATTACAGAGCGACGGGGAGTCATTTCAGGAGCCTCTGAGGGTGCCTGCAGAGTAGCTCAGAAGGACAGGAGGAAGGTGGCCCATCATCCCCTTGCATTGTGTGGCCTCTTCCAATTGCTATCATTCCTGCACCCACCCCTCTTGCAGGCTATGATAGAAACAAATCGTAAAACTAACTATAAATTTAAAAAACAGAGGAAGAGATGAAAATTAAAATAAAAAATTTAAAGCCAGGAACAGAAGTTGGAAAAGGATAAAACAGAATAAATAAATAAATAAATAAACCAAACCTTAAGAATTATTATTTTTAAAACTAGGTATTTAAGAATGTTTTAAATGAAAATTAAATATTTTACAAGGAAACAAAGTAAAATTATGTACAAAAAGTAAACAACATGAAAAGTAACGGCAAATAAAAGCTAAGACCTTCAAAGGAGCAAAAACACAACAGGGAAAAGATAATAAAAGGATAAATGTCCGTAGTAAACCATCAAGAACAAAAAAGCTAGATATAGACAGGCAGGGAAAATACTTCCCGTCAAGAAGAAGACTAGAAAAGACAAAAACTGCTAAAGACCATTGAGTAGAGTCAAGGGTTAATGCCACCAAAAAGAGGAGGAAAAAGAAGAAAATATAAAAAGTAGAAAAGGGTCTGAGGAACAAGCAGCATCTTTCTGGCCTGCAAGGAGAAACTAACGCTTGTCTCAAGAAAGAACTTAGTATCTACTCTAACTCAGGAAATGAAATGCATTTTAGGAAAGCCTTCTGGGAGGACAGCCTGGGGGAAGACACGCTCCTCTTGTTTCACCACCCTCCAGAAGGTTCCTGCCCCTGCCCTTGAGTGTCACTTGGAGATAGTGGTTTCCTATCAAGTAATCAGGAAATACTAGGCAAAGAGGTTCCAACCAGCCCGTTGGAGCCCTGAAAAGTTGCTGCATTGTTGTTGGTTTCAGGTTTTAGCTCCTGTGTTTGATGCCTCCCTGGTTGTCCCCTGGCCTGGCTTTGGAGGGCAGGACTGAATGAGATGAAATCAGGGGTTGCTGGGGGAGCAGTCCTACAGAGAAGTATTTGATGAGAAGCAAATCTAGTTCTAGAAAGTTCCCTGGATGGGCTTTTGAAGGCAAGGAAAAGAGGTCCGTTCAAGTTGCCTCAAGAAACGTATGCAGGAACCCAGGAAGAGATTAATGGCCAGATCTCAGGAGAAACAGAAATTGGAGGGTGTCCATGCCCCTTTGCTCTGGTGGTCCACCATGAAAATGGCTGCTACAGACTGAATGTTTGTATCCCCACAAAAGCATATGTTGAAATCCTGACTCTCAATGTGATGGTGTTAGGAGGTGGGGCCTGAGATAAGTAGGTCATGAGGGTGGAACCCTCATGAATGAGATTAGTGTCTTTTTAAAAGAGACCCCAGAGAACTCCCTCACCTCTTCTGCCTTGTGAAGACACAGTGAGAAGGTTATCTCTGAACCAGGAAGTAGGCTCTCACTATACACCGTATCTGCCAGCACCCTTATCTTCGACTTCCCAGCCTCCACAACTGAGAAATAAAATCTGTTGTTATAAGCCACCCCAGGCTGTAGTGTTCTGTTATAGCAGCCCGAGCAGACAAAGTCAGAGACTTTACAGTTACTCTCACTACTCAGTTTGTGTTGTCTTTTCTTTCTCAACCGGCGAGCTTTATATAATGCGACATCATGTGGATTTCATTACAGAGAGATATGGATATGTGTAACGAGATGCTAAAATACAATTCTTTCTCCCTCAGTCTTGACTGAGAGCCCAAAGGCTTTGCACAAAGCCATGGGTGCAAAATGACTCCACATTCCAGAGTGAGGTGCTAAACCATTTATACAGGATTTGCAAAGGAGATATCTTAAAACCCATTTTGCAATTCTAAGCACATCAACAACCTTAAGGGTACTAAAGGGTTGTGACTGAAGTTGAAGGGGAGGTGATTTGATTTTTTTGGAGAAAGTTATAGAAGTGTTTTGGAGGTGGGGAGGAGAAGCTTGACCTTCACATCAAACAAGGTGATTAGGGCTTAAGGGATCACTTGGAGAATATAATAGACATAATAGACTGGTGCTGGACCCATGCCTGTAAAGGTAATAAAGAGACTGTGGCTGGCTAGTGCCTTGGCATAGTGGAGTAGAGAGAGCTGTGTTGGGAAGTAGCTGTGCTCTCATGATAGTAGGACCAAAATGCGGACAGGAGCATTATGGATGCTGATCTGTGACTTATAAGGATGGTGATCTGTGACTTTATATACAGACCCTGCCCATGATGACTTCCCAGAGGAACTTTGGAGCCCCAACAAGAGTATGTGTGGTGTGGACCAAAAGATACCCATGAGCTAAGGGAGCAATGGTAAATGGGCAGCCAGAGGAAAGGCATGGTCTGTATCAAGGAAGCTGCCATCAAAGGACCACAACAGGGGCATCACCAAGAAACATATGTTAGACCCAAGAGAAGAAAGTCAGCTTTAAACATCCACTAAGGCCAGAAAATATCAGCACTATACTAAACAGTACCAGTCAAGTAAGAACTTGCCTGCTCCTTGCATCTCCTCTCTCTCCTTGAGCAATGGCCTTGGAGAACTACGCAGCCTAGTGAGGGAGGGGAAAATGAGGAGACACACAAGGTGGGGACATAGAATATAAGCTGATCACCATCCCTTCTGCCCTCTGCAGCTTCTGGCCTGGAGCAGAGGAAGAAGAAGTACTGAGAGAAAGAGAGAGAGAGTTTTATAAGAAATTTAGAGTTTTGATCAAGTAGAGAGGAAATAATTGATGTTTCAGGAGAGAGAGGGGAGAACTGCAGGACAAAGGTCTTTAGTAGACAGGGGGAGATGGAATCAGCCCAACATTTGGGGAGGGACCTGCCTCAATAGGAGTGGGGGCTATACATCCACTGTAGTTGGGAATTGGGGAGTGAATTTACTAGGGAAGTATAGCTGGATCTCCAGGCAGTACTGAACCTCATTAAAGCATGTTGGAGAAAGACAAAGACATACACAAGGGATGATTACACTGAAGGACCATAGAATCCCCACTTGGTTAGGAGGGACATGAAGACAGGAGGGGAATGAGGGTCATTAAATTTCAGGGCCAATGTAGCTAAGATCCTGATGAGTGTGAAGAATTGTGAGACTGACTGTGCCGGCAGGCGGCCACCAGAGACAACCCTAAAATGGAAGACCCAAACCTATTACCATTGTTCACTCCCACCTCTCCACACTTTAAACACTTCTGAGGCAGCTGTCTGCTGTCTGACCTGCTGTCCCGGGCACATTTTGTACATCCTTCGACAAAAAATCTACCTCAATTCTTGGCCCTATAACCCTACTAATAGGATTTTTCTCTTCCAGTTTCAATCCTTATACTCTTTTTTCCTTACACTGCCACTTCTGGACCTGAGTACTTTGGATAAAGCTCAGCAATTTTTCAGAAGATCAGAGGCTGGGGCCAGATGTGTAGCCTCCCTTGACCCCAGTTGAGTAAAATATTGTCTCTCTTATGCATGAAGTTTTCCCACAAGAGAGTTTTGGGAGACAAGTAGCATCCCAACTCCTATAGGTGGGGTCCAGGAAGTAACAAGGAAAAGCATATAGCCACAGACACCTCCAGGATCCTCCAGCTAAAGTGGCAAAGGTCTGAGACCCAGATAATGCTGGGGAACTCCAGCCAGAGAGCTATCCTTAGAGCACACAGATCTTAAGGGAATAAAACTAGAAGTCATCAAGCTATCTCAACTACGTTAGTGGAAGCACATACAGTTAGGAGCTGCCTGGGTAAGATGGAACCCCCTGACCCATGTGTCAAATACTCAGAGTGGGTAGAACAACAACAAAAAACCCACATGGTGTTTGTCAACCTCTGTTCTCCCCCAAGCAGTTGTCTGTTCTGTCTCCTGAAGTCCGAACCTCCTTAAGGAAATGGAACCCACTCTAAACCTCTCCCCCGGTGATGTGGCCTTTGCTTCTAGTGGGAGTGGTTTTAACACCAATGCATTTATTCCCTGACTGTAAGTAACAGAGGGATCCCAGCAGTGGTGCCCTAAAGGCAGCCCACACTGGCCTGCAAGAACTGACTGTTCAATTTTCCAGAACTTTGTGAGCAGGTTGTTAAAGGCATTCTACATCATTTGAAATTAAGTTATAAAAACTGACAATTACATCATATTAAAAACAAAGGTGGGAATTCCCTGGCGGTCCAGTGGTTAGGACTCAGCTCTTTCATGGCCGGGGCCCAAGTTCGATCTCTGGTCAGGGAACATAGATTCCCCAAGCTGTGCGTCTTAGCCAAAAAAACCAAGAAACCAAAAAATGAAAACAAAACAAAACAAAAACAAAGGTAATAAATACTCAACACTCATCACTCACTAATTATCTTACTGCGTTTTATAATTACTTACGTTCTGGAGGTTACGTACATCTATTGTATCAGATGGTAGAAATATTATGAAATGGAGTGCCAGTGCACATCTCTTCCCAACTCCATGTTCAGGGACTTCACTTTTGGTAGCTCCAAATAGGCCATGGAAATCAGCAGGCACTACGAATCAGCCCCCCGCCCCGCCCTGCCCCGAGAATTGGCTGTTAAACATTTACCAGCACGCCACTGGACTCCACGGACCTGAGGGAAGTCAGTTAGAACAGCCCCAGCGTCAGCCCACCTCCGGAACCCAACGTTTCCACTGCCTTTTTCGTACACCCTCCTCTGCTCAGGGACGGGGCAAAACTGTATTTACTTACTTAAAGGGCATCTGGGTCAGATGGTCTCCCTCAGACAGCAGTGCTGAGGAGCTGGCTGAAGAAATATTTTCCCAATTCTGCCTGGTTTCCATTTGAACAGGAAAAAAACTGGTTCTAAGGAATGCAGCCAGTAGGTAAGTAAATAGGGCAGCTGTGATGTGAGTTCCAGCTGAAATAAAGAAAACTTATGAGTCTGGTTTATATAAAAAGAAAGCTTATAGATTCAGATTTTCCTCCCTTCCTGCCTCTGGTCTCTCTCCTACAACAGGGCACAGTCTGTGCTTGCATTGCCCTTTCCTTCCCCCAGGGATGTAATTGGCACCTGGTTGCTCCTTGGCTCTAGCACAGGATAAACTTGCTGTTTTCTGGACACTTGTTTTCAGTGGTGGAGTTATTCATTTCTCTTTTCATAGTAGACATTACTTAGACTCCACTGGACTCTCTCAAGGGCCCATGTTCAAGGATCCACTATTCTGAGTTGGAATAATCCTCCGGCCTCAGTTCCGTTCAAAAACTCAGTCATTTCCCTTGAGAGCCAAGGACAGAAGGAGGAGATGGGGAACCCAGCAGGTTTAGGAATTCAGCTAGATTTCTGAATCTCCCTGAAAAGATGCAATTTTCTTTCCTACCCCCAAACCTGGTAGTGAATTAGCCACACCAAAGATGCATGTGTATATGCACTCCATGTCAGTACAGGCAGACCTTGGTGATAGTGCAGGCTGGGTTCCAGACCACTGCAATAAAATGAATTAACAATAAAATGAGTCACACAAATTTTTTGGTTTCCCAGTGCATATAATAGTTATGCTTACACTATATTGTAGTCTATTAAGTGTGCAATAGCATTAGGTCTAAAAAAGTACATACCTCAATTAAAAAATACTTTATTGCTAAAAAAATGCTAAGCATCATCTGAGGCTTTAGCGAGGAGTAGTAGTCACATCAAAGACCACTGATCACACATCACCATAAAAAATATAATAATAATGAAAAAGTTTGAAATATTGAGAGAATTACCAGAATGTGACACAGAGACATGAAGTGAGCAAATGCTGTTGGAAAAATGGTGCTGATAGACTTGCTCAGTGCAGGGTTGCCTCAAACCTTCAATTTGTGAAAAATACAATATCTGCAAATGCAATAAAGTGAAGCACAATAAAATGAAGGATGCTTGTATATGGCAATAACACTGCAGAAATGGCTCTATTTACTAGTTTCTATTTGTTCATATGTATGTGTGCCATCTATTGTGAATGAATGTTTGCAGGTACGTGTGTGTGTGTGTGTGTGTGTGTGTGTGTGTGTGTGTGTAGACAGGCATGTGTGAGTGTCATTTCGTAGATACCTGTGTGTTTGAACGTGTATAAAATCACGTTTTTGTGTTCCTCTGTCTGTATTTTTGCATATGCAGATGTGATTCGTGTGAGCAGGAGTGAGACTTTCACAAACCTGGTTGAAATGCTTGGAGAATGTCATCATCTTCTAAAAAGAGAGGAATGAAACATTTTGAAGAAAGGATTAAAACACCCAAACATTTCTTTTTTAAGACTCCCTATGTTTTCTCTATGTGTAATGGAAAAGTACCAGATATTTGCATTTTTCTGTCATGATAAGGATGGTTGATTTCATCTAGAGACAGGATTTCATCATTAAGTTTAAGCTAAAAATTCTTTAGAAGGAATGTTGTAAGAGGAGAGATGAGAGACCATGGCCCCTGAAGGGGCAAGTTTGGACATATCAAGCTTCCCTTCCCCTCTCTCCAGCTGCTGCTATCTGCCTCTGAAACATCGTGGCCCTCTTCCCACTGTTCAAAGGGAAAGGGCTGTTCTCTAGCTGTGGATCCCTTTAGCACACGGGCAAGGGGCCAGGGGCCATGCCCTTCTTCCTTCTAAGGACAAGGAGACACAAAGAAGACATGAGATTGGGTTGTAGCAGAATGAGCAGGGGAAAATGTCTCTACTTCTTTATGGGCCATGGGATACAATAAGGCCTTTCTGAAGTGTTTGTGAATTCTCTTCCAGGTGATTCTAAGGGGAGAGGACTAAGTTCTCTGAGGTGAATTAGAAGTAGGATCATGGAGGGGCATACAATCAGCAGGATGACCTCTGGAAGTTTTAATAATACAATAACTTATGTTTATTGGGTATTGTTATGGTGCCATGAGGGCTTTGTGTGTGTCAACTCGTTTAATCTCTGCCACAACCGTTTAAAGATAATTATTACCCTTACTTAACATATGAGGAAAAAGAGACACAAAGAGGTAAAGACACTTGGCTAAGGTCATATAGCTAGTAAATGATGGATTCAGGATTCACACCAGGTGGTCTGGCTCCAGAGTCCACCCAGTCAACCATTAGACTGTCCTAGTCCTGACAACCCTGCTCTAGGGCTCTGCATCACTTCAGAGAAGTCAGTGCCTCTTCTTATTGCTGACACCTGGAGGGTTAGGGCTAAAACGGGTGTGCATCAAAGGCCCAACTACCAGGAATACTTTCAGATGCATGTGTTCATTCCATGAAAACTCAAAGCTGGAATAGAACCTCAGGAAGCCACCTGCCCTCACAAGTTTGGGGTTGGAAAATTTCTGGCAGGAAGAAAACTCACATATTTAGCACTGTGTGTGTAACAGCTGCTGTGCTCCTTGCTTGTTATAATCACCATGTCCTGACACACTGGTGTAACAAACCCTTTACCTTGTTGTTTCCCCTAGAGTTTTAAAGTGTTTCTTCAGTGAAAGCTTACCATACCCACAGACTTCTTCTATGGAAAATTGCCCTGCCCAAGGCCCCTGTAACTTTGTGATTCTGTCTTCTTAGATACAGCTGACTGGGGCAAAGGTGACCCAGTGGCCGCCAATTCACAGACTGGCCAGCCCTGGCTAGAAGATTAACCAGGACCCTCAGATGGTTGCTTTCAGAAACCCAAGGTTGAAACTATTGGAAGGAGGAGGTAGTTAACAGTGGATGTTGAGGTGGAAAGATATAGAGAAGGGAAAGGCCATGAAAGTTGTGTGCAAGGTGAGGTTATGAGGAAGCAAAACTGGGAGTGAACAGAGGCTATAAGGAAAAGGAGGCATGCACAGGGAGAGAGAAGTGGCTGAATCCCACCAGCCTTCTGGTTTCAGAGCAGCCGCCAGCCTGCCTGTGCCCTAAAGCAGCTTGAATGAGCTCCTTGCTATACAAAGACCTCTTAGAATACCAAAGTTTTCAAATTATTTACATTTTTTATATTATGTTAGAATTAAAACAGAATCAAGGTTATCACATAATAAGTCTTTTGCTGATTTCTGTTCCAAAATGCCATTTTGGGTGGGGGGAAATATTAGTAAAGGTAGGCACATTTCACATAACACGAGATTTATCTTATCTGTGCTTGTAGTAACTACATCTCACATACATTAATAGTTGTAACAAATACAGACTACTGTAGTGCTTTACTTCCCTGTAAAATTGTTTTTGGTATTATACACATCTGGTGTGTCATTCATGTGAATATCATCTATTACAATTTGCAGTGTGTGGCAGTGGGAAATGGATGGGAAAAACTGCAAGGTATTTTTACACATCTTTTCACAGAGAGTCAAATTGAGACTCAAAAGGTTAAGTTCCATGCAGCTAGCACATGTCAGAGGCAGGCTATAAATTTAAATCTCGACTTCATAATGCAGCAGTTTGATGGACTAAAAATTCTGAAGATTTCTGCTACGAAACAACTAGACCCTATACAAAATATAATTGTTATTTCAGTGCCAGACTTGTAATAAATAATTCTACAAGGACGAAAAAAGGCCTTATAAACCATGAACTAAAACCAGTACTGTGAATGGTTAAGCGTAAGTAAAAGGTGAGGGTTGTCCAGAGGATAAATGCTGATATCAGGGCTGCTTTTAGGAGACTAAGCCTTGGGCCATCAGCAAAGTGGAGGAGCTGAACCCAAGACCCTGAGGTTTAGCCAAGGATCCACTAGGGTATAAAGCTTTCTGTGGTCCGTAGCGGTCCTAGCTTCCATCAAAAGCAAATGCAAATTCTCACTGAGGAAAGAATCTTCATTTTAGTTCTCTAGGTTTTTCAGAAATAAAAATCAAATATGACCTTGCCATCAAAGATCAGTAAACACACAAGAAATAAACCACCACAACAAATGTAGCCCCCTGCTTCCCAACAAGAGCTTCAGGTACTGAAATTATCAGACACAGAATATGAAGTCATGATATATGAAATGTTTTAAAAAATTTTGAAGTGGAATGACAGATATGAAATAGACATTACCAGAAATGACAGGCATACACATTTGAGGGAGTTCCAGGGCCTAAACTCTTAGCAGCTCTCCTTCATGAGAAGCCCCGAAGAAGTGAAAGCATCACTGCTGTTCCCTAGTGGCGGCCTGTGGCTGAGAGGGAGCTGGAGCTGAGCAGAGCTGGAAGCAGTCATGGAACTCACTGTGAAGGCCCCTCAACCCCTTCTAGACCTTTCATGCTACCTCTGAAGCCACAGCTTGGTAAACACTATACATTTAAATACTGTCTTACTGGAGTGAACATAACCTGCAGGCATAGCAATAATCAACTCTGTTCTCTCTAGGCCTGGGGAGGGGGTGCTTAGGGGGAGCTGGATTTTGCCTTTTATTTTTCCAAGGTCAGAAATTACTTTGTAGTTCACTTGGCTCAATTTCCCTTTGGATCAGCACTAAAACAGCTTTTAACTAAAAGTTTTCTCCCCATTGAAGTGCACCAAAGTCAGCTAAGACTTCTGGCCTTAGATCATAATTCTCTTCCTTTTCCTCCCCTGAGAAGCAACCTTGAAGGGTCATTGATTTGCTTAACATTTGTTGGTGCAGATATGAAAGGCAGCTGCTTCTCCTCAGCTAACATGCTGTTTCTTTCTAGGGCCTGGTATTTCTTGAAGGTCTTCTCTGGCCTTCCTCCACAAAGAGGCAAGATCCTCCTCTCAACAGGAAATGGGAGGAAACACAGGAGCAAAAAGGGGTCAAAATGTTGAAGTTGCAAAGAGGAGAAAGGAGATAGCTGTCCAGGGGACACAAGAAGCCAGTGGAACGACTGCTCGTCCCTCCCAGGATCTGCATCTCAGCTTCCCTGGCTTAGGGCTGGTCTATACTTCTGCTCTGCCCCACCTTAGCACCCCCGGGTCCTCTTCTTCTTCTCCTGGACCCCTGGACAAGAAAAAACTTTCCTTTTGTAACCTAGACCTTGCTACACCATCCCTCCTTCACATTTAATCAAGGTCTCTCAGGCTTGGGTCCCTGGAAGCCCTACCCTCACTCCTAAGTGTTATAACAAATAAACCCTTTGTTCAGATTGTCCGTATCCCTTCCTGATTGCCAATAAGATGCAAATACATTCGAGTCTCCTCCCCAGGTATGCTTCTCTAAGGTAACAAAGTACCCAATTAATCCAGCCCTGAGGGTCAGGAGCAATAGAACAAGAATGCCCAGTCCCTAAACCCAAAAGAGGGAACAATCAGCCTCTGCAAAGTTCACCATCCTTGGTGTTCATCAGAAACACCCAGAGAGATTGATAAAATTACAAATTCCTGGGCCCCAACACAGAATCACTGAGTTAGAATCTCCTGAGACAGAGACCCCCGTGACTGCACCAATAGCTCTTCAGGTAATCCAGATGCACACAAAAGTTTGGGGATTACTGGTTTAAGGGTATCAGTTCTATGGAATCTGGAACGAGAGATACTCCAAAGAGACCCTGAGATATCATAACTTAGAATCCTGTAACAATAGTAACAGAGGTGGGAATAGTAATGATTGCTAGCACTTATAGCTACTCTCCATGTGGCAGGTACTATTTCTAAGTGCTTTGCATGTTATTTCCTTCTCACAGTAACCCTCTGAAGGAGGCACTACTATTATCTCCATTTTATAGATTAGGAAACTGACACATAGAGGGGGTTGTCCTAAGATCACATAGCTAGTAAGTAGGAAAACTTAAATTCGATCTCAGACAGTCTTACTCCAAAGTCTCTGCTCTGAGCCACTATACCATACAGTTGCCCTACCCTAACTGTCCCCCTCTCCTTGTTTAATAGGTGGGGGGTGGTGTTGAAAGGGGAGAAGGAGTCTAGAGAAGAGCTGGGAGGAAGATGGAAAGACCATGGAGCTCCATCTTCCCCACCTGTCACCAATCCCTGCCACACTAATAAGAGGAGGACAACAAAGGGGTCAGAGAGGGGATGCTGAGAAAGAACGGCCTCCCCATTCAGTTTGACCACTCTGGTAATAACTTCCTGCCGGCCCATCCATGCGTCTGAGGAATGGCCAAGTCTGCTCCCTTTGTCTGCCATGTCCTTTCTCTGCATCAACACCTGACAAGATTCTCCTGATCCTTCAAGGCTCTCTGGAAAAGCATTAGTAACTCTCCACCCTGACAGAGTTTATGATGACATCCTCTTTTGCAATGATATATGTTCATCTCTTTCTTCAGCCATGTGTTCCTTAAAAGCAGGGACTCCACAGTCCTGTTTATCAATGTAGTCCCTATGCTTGGCACCTAAGGACTCTCAATAAGTGTTGTTGAAAAAAAATGAATGAGGGACCTACTGTGTGCAGGCACCACTAGACCCTGTGGATCATTGAGGACCGTGCATTGCCCCTGATCGCATGGAATATATAACCCTGTTAAGAGGAGCAGATGTGTCCCCAGGCATCACTGGCCTGCTGTGTCACAGCCACTGCCCAGTAGAAATTCTTTCCTGGTAGAAAAAATTTATAAAACTTTTGGGGATATCTTCCACAATTCTGTTACCTCCTGTCTGTTTCCATGTAGAGACATCTTTAAATAGAAAGACCCGTGTACTTGTGTACTTGTGGTTTGGAGGATGGGAGGGAGCCAGAGAAGGGGAGCTGAAAAGGCCACTTTCCGACTGTACTGGGGGAGGGTAGGTGGTGGCACAGTGAGGAGGACAGGGAAACTGACCGAGGCCCCAGGTTGCTGGTGAAGAAATGAGGGAATTCTCAGGGAGCCAGCCTGGGCAGAGGCAATGCTCTAAGGGGTGATTTTTACGTCTGGGTGCCGGTCCAGGGCTGTCCTGCACAGTCTTGCTATTTTAGGTGGGGTGTAAGGGGCTACCTTCCTATTGCTCCCTATTCAGAGCCCAGAAACCCTGGGGCCAGATTGGATCCTCCGCACGCTGCCACACAACATTTGTTTGGGACTTGCACACTAACTGGCTCCACACTGCGGTTCCAGGACTTAATTGTGAGCCCATCACGACCCCTTCTGTCCTCAGATAGGAATGTGCACAGACTCATAGCAGAAACCGGGGTTGCACAAGTACAGGAGGCTGGAGGGGGTGGGGGGTGGGAGATCTTGGCTGTTAAACTTTGCCTGAATGGATGCACGGTCATCTTCTGAAGGATGAGAGGAAGCAACAAGGTCAGGAGGCCCAGCCAGGGACACAGAGGTCAGGAAGGAGGCAGCGGCATCCCATGAATTTCCCCAGTGGAAAACCAGGTGTCCGAGCACAGGGTGGAAAGTTAATGCATCTCCCAGATATGGGCTATTTTCTTTTTCTTCTGACCTCAGACGCTTCCAAATGACTTGTCCAGGCCTGGCCAGTCCCTCAGCAGAGCCTGGATGGATGCGGTTAGGGACGGGAGGTCAGCACTGCCAACAGGACTCAGGAGCCCCAAATCTGTCTTCTTTCCAGAATGAGTCAGTCCAGGCTGCCCGAGCAGGCTGCCTTGCCTGGTCCCCACTCCTTCAGGGGCCCCAACACAGTCTGGTGTTCCAGTCCTGGACCTGGGCAAGAGGGATTAAAGGTGTTGGAGCCCTGGATTTGTGCATCAAGCCCTTGCCTGTTCATCCACCTCTGACCTCAGGCCCCAGTTCTGACAACCAGCTTTCTTGCTCGCTGTTGAGGGCCAGTTCCTCACATCCTGAAGATCTCAGCCTCTCCACCAGAATTATAGTAAAGACTCAGTCTGGTAAACCCCTGCCTCTGGGGGCTGCCAGCTACCCAACCCTCCTGCTCTTGCCCAGGGACAGCAGATCCTCACTAGGCACCCGCGGTAGCCACTGTTAATCGATCACATCACTCTTTCCTACTTTTTCTGCTGAGTTCAGACTTAAATCCCCCCCTTGACTCAGAGCTCCAAAGAGTCACTACCAATTCATCAGACCTGGCATGGGAGTTCCCATTCCCTCCTAATCTCAGAGGGATACTGACATTATTCTACCTATTTTAGGAAGAGGAGAATTTGGTAGAGAAAGAAGATACAAGAATCTTATCTGGTTCTTAATCCAAAGTGGGAAATATCCTCTAATCAGGCTGAGCAAAGTCCCAGAATGTAACCAGGACCACTAGCTTTATTCAATGTCTCCCTCATTAAAAAAACAAAGTGCGTGATCTCCATTTACCCCAGGGGAAGTCCTAGCTTTCACTCAGCAATAAACTCTCATTTCACACCTCTTTCATGCTGCTTGCTTCCAAATACATACAGAGATGTCTCTGTATATGACACTGTCCTTGCCCTAACTGTACACAAAGTCCACTTCCTCAGTATCCCCTGAGTGTGTCTTTGGGAGTCCTAAGCCCTGACTTACAATGTTGCTCTAAGGCATTGATTTCCTAAACCTTGTGCTTCAGAATCACCTGCAAGTTTGTTAAAAATACAGATGTCTGGGCCCTACCTTATTCTCACTAAGAATCTCCTGGACTGGGCCCGAGATTCTGGTCCTATACCAGTATTCTTAAAGGGTAGTCACAGACCAGTGGCATCATGAACACCTGAGAACTTCTGATAAATGCAAATTCTCCCTCTGTACCACAGACTCTGGAGATGGGGCCCAGCAATCTGTGTTTTAACAGCCCTTCAGGTGATTCTGGTGCACACAAAATTCTAAGAACCACTGCCCTAGGTCATTCTGAGATAGATTCAAGTTTGAGAGCCATTGACCCGAGGGGCCTTCCAGAATTCTGATTTCAGCCACTGTTCCTTTGGGCACTTCCAGTGCAGCCCAAGAGGTAGGGAGAAAACACTGGAACATCTTTAGTCTTCTCTAGGGGAGCAGCATATTGCAAGGGAGAGGCTGGAAGGGACAACTTCTCCAGGCTATTGCTATACCTGGCATTAGTTTCTGCTGGCTGCTAGACCACTAGCCAGCCAAAGGCCCTTCTGAAAGGTTCTATTCAAAATTGTTAAATGAGCAAACACCATAATTTTTTCCTTTCCTCTGCACCTGGAGCTGTGACCAGATGTGTTGGCAGCTGCATCTGTGGCCCCAGAAAATGGTCAGAGCAAAAGAAGATCAGTCCTCACCTGCTGGGGAGATGGATCCCTGGGAAGGAGCTGGCCAGTGGGTTAGAAAGAGAGAATGTCTGCTGGAAAATTGGGCCAATTCCTTGGAGTGGGAAAACCAACCCTTGTCTGTATCCCTAGCACAGTGCTTACATTTGAAAGGTACCTGAACAGTGAGCTGTGCTGAATGCTTACCAGATGGTCTCTGGGGATCTCTCAGTCTGAGGGGGACACATGGACAGGCCAAGCACCCACAGACAATCCAACAGCAACATTATAACCAAGGTAGGAACCTATGCCATAGCCCAGTCAGGGGTCAGGGCACTTTGGGGTGGGAGCTGTGGACCTTTATAGTTGCAGACAGAGCAGAGATTTGAATCTGTCCTGTCCTCCACAGCCCATATCACGTGACCAATGCAGGACTCTGTGCTGAGCTGGCCACTGAGCAGAGGGAATTACACAGCTGTGCATCCTCTCTCAGGGGTCTACACTCATTTCCACAAGGCAGTGTAAGTCCTGGGTTCTGAGTTCAACTACAGTTTATTTTTTAACTTCCTATCCTTTGATTCACTTGGGGACCAGGAATAAACCCTCTGGTGTTTTATAAAATCATATGGCTTTGACTTGTTGAATTTGAGCCCCAGAAGGGGTCACCATGCACTTCCTCTCCACTCATATCCCAGAAGACCCTTCTTACTAGCAGTGGGATCGAGTAACTTCCATGCCCTTTCCCAGCCTCAATCTTTTTATCTGAAAAATAAGGATGACATTGTCAACCTCACAATACCCTTACACCACGTTACAGGCATTTAACAAATTCTAATTTCCTACTTATTTTCTCATTTAGGCTGAAGAAGCCAGTGCCCAAGTCCACAAAGTGGTAGAAGTGGGGCCTGAGTCCAGTTTCTCTATCTCTCCATCCAGAATTCCATTGCAATGGGTTGAATTGTGTCCCCCAAGAGGATATATGGAAGTCCTAATCCCTGGTACCTGAGAATATGACCTTATTTGGAAATAGGGTCTTTGCAGATGTAGTCAAGTTAAGATGAAGTCATATTGGACTAGAGTTGGCCCTAAATCCAATGACCTATATCTTGATAAGAGAAAGGAGACTGAAATTTGGACACAGAGACACACAAAGAAAAAGATGGTGTAAAGATGAAGGCAGAGACGGGAGTGACGCAGCTGCAAAGCCAAAGAAATCCAAGATCTATGGGGAGCCAGGAGAAGGTAGGATGAGGCAAGGAAAGGCTCTTCCTTGGAGCCTTCAGAGGGAGTGTGGCCCTGCCAATACCTTGATTTCACACTTCTAGGCTCTAGAACTGTGGAAGAATAAATTTCTGTTGTTTTAAGCCACCCAGATTTTGGTAATTTGTTCTGGCAGCCTTAGGAAACTAATACCTCCATCCTCCCCACAAACCCGAAGCATGGCTGCTGACCTTTCCTTGGCTGGCCCAGTCCCATCAGCGGCCTCTGCTCTCCTGCTGATCTCCACCCTTATCTGACCCTCCATAAAATAAAATAATATTTTACATGTGAATCATGCTTTATAGTTTACTGGGTCTCAACAATACACAAGTTTTTCACTCAACTCTCACAGCCACCCTGAGAGCTTTAAGGTTTGCTGACCCCATTTTACAGATGTGGAAACTGAGGACCAGAGAGATTAAGTTGACTATACTATGATCTCATGAAAAATAAGTGGAAGAGCCGCGGATGAACCCAGATATTCTGACTCGTAAGCCAGGATTGTTCTTCTTTAAGCTTTTTTGTTGTGAAGTATAACAATACACATACATAAAGATGCACAAAACATGGGACTTCCCTGGTGTTCCAGCAGTTAAAAATCTGCCTTCCAATGCAAGGGATGTGGGTTCTATCCCACATGCTGCCGTGGGGCAACTAAGTCTGCGTGCTCTAAATCCCACATGCCACAACTAGAGAGCCCACACGCTGCAACTAGTGAGCCCAAGCGCTCTAGAGCCCTCATGCCACAACTGGAGAGAAGCCTGAGTGCCGCAACGAAAGATCCCGCATGCCGCAACTAAGACCTGACTCAGCCAAATAAATATTTTCTTTTAAAAGATGCACAAAACACAAATGTATAGCTCAAGGTCAGCAACACCCACATAACCACTCACTAGGTCAAGGAATAGAACGTTGCCAGCTCCCAGGCACCCTCTGCCAATCACTCCTCCTTCCTTCTGCCCAAGGTAGTCACTGCCAGGCCATTCCTCTCTGTTCCATTCTGACCTTTGCATCATTAGGAATCAACAGAGACCATAGGAAGAGACAGAAACCTGTCAACTTTTTCCCCTAAGGCCTTTCCCCTGAAGCTAGGACACTCTAGGGCTCTTCCCCACCCTACTCTTCAGGAGAAAAATAAAAACAAAACTCCCAACTGGTCTTGACATTTCAGAACCATAAAATCTGGGAGTGGCTGCCACTTTTTGAAGCAGTCAAACCACAGACTTTTAACAAGAAGAGAGAGAGAGGGAGGGGGGAAAGCAGAAGGATAGGCCCAAGGGCAACAATCATGGATGAGTTAAAGAAACAAAGCAAAAATTACAAAGTCCCCCAGGACCCCCTGGCTGCCACTTCTTCCTCCCCATCCCATCCGAGATGCCTCTGCTGTACGTGCAGGGGTCAGCTAGACCCACAGGATTTCAGCCTAATCTCATCCGGAGGCAGGGGTGAACCACATGGATTCTTGGATCTTTCCTGCCTGAGTTTGCAACACCTCTCTTCTCCAGAAGTCTGTGCTCCTACTCTCGGTATCATGGGCAGGGCAGAGTAAGAGAATGGGGGCTGGGCAGAAAGCGCCTGCCGGGAATCTGTGCTGTCTTCCCCTTGCCTGACTGCCGGAAAGCCACTTAACTCCTCTGGGCTGCAGACCCAGCCCTCTGAGGTGAGGGTACTGGTCAAGTCCCTCTGAGGTGCTGGTGAGTAAACACTGATGCAGACATGAAATGCTCAGGCGGGATCCCAGATGAGAAGAGACAAGCAGATGGATCCTCTGCACGGGGCGAGCCTCTGGGTCACACGCCCGCCCTGGGTTGCCGCAGGGGGAGGTCCATTGTAACTATTTCTGCAGATGGGCCAAAGGCAGGAAAACCAGGGGCTCTGGAGGGACAATGGGAGTTCAGGGGAAGTGACAGCCCAGCCAGCTGTCAGTTACACTCAGCGCCACTCTCCACCTGCTGTCAGGCTGCTGTTGCAGAGCTGAGGTCCGGGGAGAAGGCAGGACAGCGCAGAGGTTGGGAGAGCAGAGTGGGAGATCTCTCCCTGCTCAGTTCTCCTGTCTCTTCTCCTTGGGCTAGGGCAGGGCAGGTCCCTGAGCCCAAGGGGAAATTCACACTATTGGGTTTTTTTTTTTTCCTGGGGAAAATCCATGGCCTGAGTTCCTGAAATCTGTTGGAAGAAGACTGACTCTATGGTCTAAAATTGGAAGCCGTGGATTTAGTTTAGATTCTATTATTTATAGGGAGCTTGTGCAAGTCACTTGAACTCTCTGAGCCTCAGTTTCTGCATCTGATAATAATATTTTAAAATTTATTGAGCACTTATTATGTGTAGGTAATGAACGACCTAGATGCTTAATATGCATTCTCTCTAATATCTGCCCTCTCTACTTCACAGGGGTGCTGTGAGGATCAAATAAAAAATATATTTCCTCAAAAAGTTGAACATAGAATTATGTTTAACCATATTAGCTACTATTCCACTACTAGGTATATTCCCCAAAGAATTGAAAACAGGTACTCAAACAAATACTTGTTCACAAATATTCATAGCAACACTATTCACAATAGCCAAAAGGCTGTAACAACCCCAACGTTTATCAATGGATGAATGGATAAACAAATTGTGGTATATACATACAACAGATTATCATTCAGCCATGAAAAGGAATGGAGCCCTGATACATGCTACACTTTGGATGAAACTTGAAGACATTATGCTAAGTTAAAGACGTCAAAGAATCACACATTGTATGATTTCATTTGTATGAAAAATTCAGAATAGGCAAATCCATAGAGACAGAGACTAGATTAGTGGTTGCCAGGGACTGAGTGGGAAGGAAGAATGGGGAGTGACTGCTTATTGGGTGAGGGGCATTCTTCAGGGG
This sequence comes from Aethalodelphis obliquidens, assembly GCF_003676395.1. Taxonomy (NCBI): domain Eukaryota; kingdom Metazoa; phylum Chordata; class Mammalia; order Artiodactyla; family Delphinidae; genus Aethalodelphis; species Aethalodelphis obliquidens. The sequence continues at coordinate 584,105 of NW_020837992.1, read as the reverse complement.
TGACAAAAATCTTTTGAAACCAGAGTGGTGGTAGCTGCATAACATTGTGAATGCACTAAATGACACTGCATTGTGCATTTAAATGGATAATCGTATTTTTATCTCAATAAAATATGTACATATATGTGGAAGTGTGCAATGTGTGAAGCCTTTGGTGTATATGACCACTGGCTTGCTTACTCCTCTGCAATGAGAAGAGATGAGGGCAGCTTGCCTTAACTCTCCTCTAAAGCACATTGCAACCATGTTCCACTACATGTGGTTCAATTCAGCCTCCCTGGTCAGTGTTGTTGCCAGACTGTGCGGGCATATGTAACCACGCGTACACTGATGTGCCCACAGGCGGTGGCGCTCTGCAGAGAACACAGTTCCCACGTGGAGCACCCATCCCTCTGCAGTGAGCAAATATGTCCTAATTTACGCATCTCAGGTAGTAGGGAATTGTCAGCAAATCCAATGAGTTCCTATTCTCATTGAGTGTCTTCACACATAGCGGTGCCCACAGAAGGCTCACAGAAATGCAGGGCAGGCTCCAGAGACAACAGCAAGCGGGAGGCTGCGGGCACTTGCGGCCAAGTGCGAAGGCACGATTTGCTTTTAGCTAGTGAATGACACACACACTCCCCTGGCGCCTCCTGCACTGATCTCCAAGCACTTAAAGGGTACTGCTTTCCTCAGGGAGGGTCCCTGGAGAGGCAGGGGCCAGGAGGGACCCAAAGCCTGTAGGGCTGGATGTGTACCAGGGGGAAGGAGTGTGGCCAAATTGTTGCTGCTCTGGGCGCTCCGGGTTGGTACCCAGGCTTCTTCTGCTGTTAGGGCCATTCGGCCTGGGTTTATTACTTTGCATGAAGATCCCAGTAGGGCTGGGTGGACAGGACAGTGTGTGTGAGGTGAGGAGAGAACAATCTTGGGTGCTGTAAGCTCACCAGGAAGACTGCTTTCTTAGACTGACAAGCAAGAGGGGCCCCAGCTCTCCTCCATCCGTCACCTGCTCTAAGCCCCAGAGGATGCTGGGTTCTAGCAGGCGCCTGGTCACCAACCTCTAGAGGAGCTGCCTTGCTGCCCCTGAGGCCACATCCCTAATGACCCCAGATGAATGGGGCCAGGTGACCTCTCTGAATCCCAGAGCTTAAAGTGGAAGTGAGTTCATGCCTCTGGGCCCCTTTGCCCTGGTTGATGGGTTGGAGCCACAGTTACTACACGAGCTGCCAGAGACCCTGCCAGCAGCACTCAAGGTTCCTTCTGCCTGGTGGCCAAGCCCACTCAACTGCCAGAAGCCAGAGGTCTTAGGTAATGGCTCCTTGCTGTTTCCTTGCATTTCCCCCAGGCCTGGGAGGTACTGGGCTTTAGGAGATGCTGCTGGCAGCCCGGGGCACAGACAACAGTCTGCATGAGGTAGGGAACCGGCACAACCAGGCAAACTGTGCACACCTATCGCCCTCCCCAGTGCTCCTGCGTGTGTACACACACAGGCACTCATATGCATAAGAAGCAAGAGGATGAATAATGCAGAAGGCAGGAGGTTTGTCAGGAGGTGGTCCTCTGTAGTTGGAGAGGCATCCAGCCAAAAAAAAGAAAAAGAAAAAAAGAAACAACAAAATCTGACTTTCCTTTACCTATAACCAGCTGGTGCTCTCTTCCCATCCCTCCTGCTGCGTTAAATCAGGAGAGGGCCTCACACAGCAGAGGAGAGGATGTTAATTAAAGCATCAGCTTTGTGCCTGAACCCCAGTCACTTTTTTCACTCACTTAAAATGCCTCCTGATGATATAGCGACATAGCTCAGAGCTTCCATGGGGCTCCCAGCCCTGGGCTGCAGACACAGGTCTCTAAGAACAAAAGTGTGACTAGGCAAGAACATCTCTTCAGCTACTAACCTGTCAATTCTTCATTCCCTTCCAAATAACAGCACTTGTTCGTGTCAAATCCCACTAATCGGTGACACTAACTCCTCTCCTCCAGCAAACCCACAGCAGCCAACTAAAGACCAGGGCCTTCCTAACTCAGGGCCCCTCCTCCCTTCCCCAGTGTCTCCCTCCTCTCCTCCATTTCTTGTCCTGTCTGGGCTCTCTTCCCTCCTGTTGAGACAAGATGGTATGTCTGGCAGCTGTCCACTCAGTGCACTTCAGCAAACCTTGACAGAATACCCACGATGCCCTAGGCATGGGTGCAGAGTCCGAGGAGATGTTCCTTCAGCAGTGTCAGTACAAACCAGGGCCAGAGTCAAAGAGAACTAGGCCAGAACACAGAAAAAGAAAGAAAGAAAGAGAAAACACCTGGCCTTCTGTCCCCTTCAGGCTTGGTTCTCATGGAAACCTGGCTCTGGAAGAAAGAGAGACACGGAAGGTGGGTGTTCTGCGGCAGGTCAGGTGGCTTCTCACAGTCCTGGACTCCGTGGTGGAGACCCCAGGAGCAGATCTTCTGGAATTGGGGCTTTCTGGGAGAACTTCCTTCCAACTAACTTTCCCAGGTGGGCACAGAAGATTCACTTAGACAGTACAGCTTGTAATACAGGTCCCAGGGCAAATGCTGAGCGCCTCTGCTGCTGCCCTGGGACGACAATGGGAGGCTGGGAGCCGCAGCAGCAGGAGAAACACAGACAATAAGGAGTTAGCACTGCCTCTGAGAAGCCAGGGACAGTGGCCTTCAGTATATTTCCCTGAGGGGGATCACTGACAGTTGGGACTCCTGGCGACCCTTGGGCAGGTGGTGCAGTCAAAAGAATCCTAATTTTGTTTCCTAGTTTACTCCATCCATTCACTCATTTATCTGTTCATTCATTCATACATACTATACACGCCATATGCTTGTGTTTAAATCTTAGTTCACCTCTTGAGCCTCAGTTTTTCTCATGTGTTAAATGGAGATAATTGTAGCTGTGTTCCAGCGTTTTATGACGTTTAAATGAAATGATGTATGAGGGCTTAGCCTTAAAAAACGTTAATTCCCTCTGCTTCCTTCTTCTAGTTCCCTGGAAAGAAGGCAGCTCCTTCTAATCCTACACCCCACATCCCACTTATCCCCTCAAACCAGAACATGTTTGCTCCTGGAAGATGTTGTTTTGTTGAAATTTATGAAATGGGGGGCTGGAGGAGGAGGGGGCAATGGATTTGGAGAGAGGGGCAGGTCCAAAGAAAAGTAGCAGGCCAGACAGAAATGCCTCAGGGCAGGTGAAGTTCAAGTACTTTTTGTGAGGCTGGCTGCTGGTAGGGAGGTAGAGGAGAGAGCAAATTCTCCCATAAGGATGTGTTTCTTAAAGCAGTTGGGGATCTAAAAAGTGGGAGGAAGTGGGGAGAGAGTGAAGCTTTCTGTATCTTGACTGAAGATGAAAACAATTTCTATTCTTGTAAATTCCCTTAGAAATACGGCCTCAGGAGGATTGGGAAAGGAATCTATTCCTTCACAAAGCTTTACCAAGCTGCCTGGCTAGAAGCCATCGGGCAGTTTCTCTAGCAAGAAAGTTGTGGAAGAAGTAACAGTGCCCCCTCCTCAGGCTACAGCAACAGACATAGGGAGCTGCGCTTGTCATTTCCTGCTCTGGGTGACCCCACAGCCAGCATCATGCACAGGGGCAACCCCCCACCCAGCTGTCCCTCCAGTGGCCGAGGAGCTCGTCAGCCAAGGTGAATGACCTAAAATTATGCTGTTCAGTTGGGGATTCCTGGGATGCATGATGCCCTGGAGAAGCATGGCATATCTGGGGCACCATTTTTACTAAAGGAGATTTTTTTTGGGGGGAGGAGGGGTAATTTCTATTGAAATAAACATGAATGCTTTATGGAACAAAATTCAAAATTCAGATGATTTTTTTTACATCAAATGTGAGATTTCAGTTTGAATGAGCTGCTTTGGATTATGTTCCTTGATCACATTCATTCTCTCCTTTTCTGGGTACTTCATAAATAAAAGTTTGAAAAGCCCTTCTTTTTGGAGCTAGATGTTAGGATGACCTCTATCTTAGAAGTCATCATGATCATCCCCCTGCCTCCGGATAGCACTCTCAAACCTGGTTTCACACTAAAATCATCAATCAGTCCACAAAAAGATGTCAGGCTCCAACTGCAGAAACTCTATTCCATTTGTCTGGAGTGGGGCCTGGGCCCGGGTGTGTTCCAAAGCCACCCCAGTGGCTCCCATGCGCAGCCGGGGCTGAGAACCACTCCTCCTAAATGGAGGGCTGTATTGTCAGACTCCTAGACCCTTTGGGCCTGCTAACCCCCATTTCTGTTTTTTCTTACAAGTGTCAGGTATTTAGTCTGTTTTCTTTCCAGGCTGTCACCAGCTACAGTCCTACTAAAATTGTCTTCCCTCTGACCTTCCCATAGATTAGGATATAAGGTCCTATTTTTAACGAGTTCCTGGACAAACATGCAAGGTGAGGAAAGGAAATGACATTTTCTAAATGTCTCCCATGTGCCAGGTGCTGTGCTAGATACTTACAATTGTTTTAAAACCACCCAAAGAGCTAGGTGTTAACATCCTCATGCTACAGATAAGGAGAACCAAGGAAATTAAGGAAACCAAGGAAATTAAGGGGCATGCTCTAGATTCTGGGATTCAAAGCCATTCTGCCTGACTCAAAATCCCTGTCCTTTCCAAGACAATGACAATATATTGCCCTTCCTCTTTTTGTTTTTAAGGAATTTTTCTTATTTGTTTTTTATTTAATTGTTAAACTATTGTTTTATTTCAGGGACCACAGAAAGAACTAGAGTTCTAGATATCTCACACAGTACTAAGGATCATTATTCCTGGTCTTTGCAGACCTAACTGAACTAGATCCAAGTCCACAGACCTTTGGATGGGCTCATGGGACCTGTTCCTAATTCTTGCTTTGAGGACTCAGCCTCATCCATCTCCAGGTAGGAGTTAACCACTCTCCTCAGCCTGAGGGTATTCAGAGTGGTGCTACCAGTTAGGTGGTATTCTCTCCCCAACCCAAACCTGATTCTTACACTCCTGTCTGGGAAGGAGCTGAGGCATCTCCTCTTGTGGGCTGCTCTGTACATGGCTCTTGAATCCTGACCTTTCCATGACCCCCAAGATAAGTAAGATATTTCCCTATCTATCCCCCAAAGATATTTGTACATTTGTCTGTGGAGGGTTCTACACTGACCTTATAGTCATCTTTCTTGCCCTTCCTTGGGGCAGTTCAATAATTCTAGCCCTGAAAGTCCCACCTCTACCCTTGGCTAGCTTCTCTCCGATTGGTTTAAGTTACCAAAGTATGTTTACTACCCTTTAGTAAAATCCAGCTTCTTCACCTTTCATTTATTCATAATGCTTAGAAAAGGGCTAATATGTGCCAGGCACTTGGCCAAGCATTGTACTAGTGGGAGGCACAACGACATTGCCTCGTTCCTCAGGGAGCTGACAATCTACTAAAATAACCAAAGGATGCTACCATTTATTGAAGGTCCACGTGTGGCAGCCTCCCTACTAGGAGTCTATGTCCTTTATGTCATTTAGTCCTCCCAACATCTCATGAGGTTAAGATTATTGCCCCCATTTTACAAATGAGAACGTTGTCTCACTGATGTTTAAGCAATTAGCCCAAAGTCACAGAGACTACTTTAGTAAGTGGTAGAGCTGGAATGTGAACATATATCTGTGTTCCCAACCCATGCTTTTTCCTTTACTCTGGAGATTCTATATAGCATACTGGTTAGGAACTCAGACTCTAGGGGTGGACAGACTTAAGTTTAGAATCCAAGCCCTGCTGCTTTTAATTGCTATACGACCTTGAACAAATTAATTAGCCTTTCTGAACTTTGGTTTCCTCATCTGTAAAAGTAAGATATGAAAATACCTATCTCATAGGGTTGTGGTGAGAATTCAGAAATGGTACGTGATATTTTAGAGCGAATATCCAGACCTGGTCTCACCTACAGCCAGGTAACATCCGTGACAGGTACCAGCATCCTGGGAACTGGTCTATCCTACACCTGTTCTCTCCAACAGCCCCAAGCACAGTCTGAGGGGAACCATTAGCTCATTTGCAGAACATAGAGGGATGTCACATACTGAGTCACTGAATGACCAAACCCTCCAGGTTTCAAATTTCAGGTTGTCTCCTCTGCCTCCATCCTCATTTAGGTATCGCTCCCTGAACCAACAACCTCCCTTTCCTGACTCAGATACACTCATATTTTCCAGAAGGTGATCTTCTGGAATCCGTCATGTATGTCCTCATCATGTTAATAATAGCAAGCATGCAGTAAATATACAGTAAAAATAAGAGACACTATCCATTAAATAAGAAAGGTTGTTCTCTGTCTTATTTTTAAAGAGCTTATTAAAAGGAAATTCTGAAGCCCTCAATGCATTTCCCAGAACTTGGAACTTGAGATTCCAAGTTCTTATTCTCCTATTGCATTTGAAAGAAAACAAGCCATTCTCCCAGCTCCAACATCTTTGTTTCATCCTCTGGAGAGAGGAGACTATCCATGGTGAGGACTTCTAATGACCACTCAGTGCCAAGGGAATAAGGGGAAACATCTCCCTTGGAAACGCTGAGATACCACTGTTGAGTGCCAGTATAGCCAGGACTTCCCATCAAAACCTCAGACTAGTAAACAGTCCCTCTCTGGCATCAAGAGTTTTCAGGATGGGCAAGCAGCAGGGCCTGGATTGTATCACCATGATCATCTTTCTACTGACCTCTTTATATCCAACTCAATAATTTTGTTTGGGTGGATTTCAGGCTTACCCCTCATCCCTCGGTTGTTTGGGATCAGAGGCTGTTTTATAAAAACAGTGGCTTTTGGGTTCCGTGAAGGTTGAAGTGGAAGGGTTTGGCGGCCACAGGTGCATAACTCTCTTTGCTGGTAGGAATTTGAGTCAGAAGGCACTTTGTCTCTTCCAGACAGGGTGGGTCCAAACATCAAAGGGAATCAGCTTTGCCTAGTGGCTGTGGCTTAACCTGTACTTTTCTGGGTGGGAAGGAAATAGCAATGACATGAACCCCTGGAAAGTCTAACTGGCCTGAAGGCCTAAGGGTTTTCCTGTCCTGGTTGATGGTGGCTGTTCTACCAAACATTGGGTTCTGAAGACAGGCAGACTCTGTAGGGAACCAAAAATACAGTTCACTTTATAATACTTTACCAATTACCTACTAAGCACCAAGCACTATATGCCCAGCTGGGGATAGGGGCTACAGAAATGAATAACATAGCCTCTTTCCTTAGTTTGCTTGCAGTCTAGTAACTGGGTAGTGCTGGCTTGACACCTCCCAGAAAGCACCAGTGTCCCAAATGAACTTTCTTCACATGCGGATTCCTTTGGCAATCTGAGAGACGTCAGGATCCCCTACTTGGTTTCCTATATTGAAATCAAGCTCTGAGGGCCTAGATCCAGGAACCAGGGAAACAGAGAGGCAGTAGTCAAAATGGAGGTTAGAATCCATTGACAAAGGAATTTTTGAACAGTGAATGATTCCCTGAAACTCTTCCTCCTGACCTGATCTCAATCATCCCCTCCCTCTTTTCTTCCTCCCAAGTCTACCTTGAAACAGAATAGGTGACTAAAGACCTAGTGCAAATCCACATGGGGATACTGTGTTTTTTGGTAGATCTTAGTTGGAAAGAATCCCAATCAATGTTTGGCCCCCAGACTCTGCTGACTTTCATTGTTACTAAGTGAAGTATTATTCGGTATGCTGGAATTTAAAAAAATTAACATCTGTACCTAATGGGTGTATTTGTCCAGGCTATCTAGATCCAGCTAAGGAGTGTCTCTCAGGCCCAGTTGCCAGAACTAGTGTTTTCCATTGAAAAGTGACTGCTTTCTAGACTCAAAAATGATGGGAAAGTTATCTGTGCAATTTTTTTTTTTGCGGCACGCGGGCCTCTCACTGTTGTGGCCTCTCCTGCTGCGGAGCAACAGGCTCCGGACGCGCAGGCTCAGTGGCCATGGCTCACGGACCCAGCTGCTCCACGGCATGTGGGATCTTCGCGGACTGGGGCACGAATCTGTGTCCCCTGCATCGGCAGGCGGACTCTCAACCACTGCGCCACCAAGGAAGCCCATCTGTGCATTCTTTATAACCATCTTCACATTAAGGCCACTCTGCCTCTGTCATGAGATCAGAGTTTGCTGCTTATACATCTGCTTTATTTTGAGCAGGTACTCTATCAAAACCTTCTTTGTGTCCCGAACACTTAAGAGCGTGCCAGGCCCAGAGTAAATGCTCATATGCATTAAATTGAAATGAAATATGTGTGGGGTCAGGAAGAGAAACCCTGTATCCCAGCCCCCTCTCATCTTTACAATCCCCTGTCCCCAAATTCAAGCAGATTGGGCCACTGTAATTAGCTGCACTCCATATTAATTGAGTTCAGCCCTGACAGCAGGGTGGTCATTACCCCCTACACTCCAACAGTCCTCTGGCCTTGTGTTGTGAGAAAGGTCTTTGGAGTCGTGCCGGTCAAGGTTCAAATCCTTATTTTACCACTATCCAATCACTTTATATCTGTGATCCCCTATTTCCAACACAAAATATCTACTGTGATTATTAATGAGATAACATACGTAAACCATCTAGTTTATAGTAGGTAGTCAGCAGAGGTCCATTCGTTATATTTAATCTTTTTAAAAACTCTTTGAAATTCCTGAGGAGACTGGGTCCCTAATAAGGATCTTTCATATTATGTCAACATCTCAACCTTATTGGAGCAACCAAAAGTGCCATTCTTTAAAATTCAAATTCTAAATTCTTCAAATTCAAATCTGAGGCTTTCTCAATTGGTACTTTTAAAAAATAAGGAGCGATTCAAATTCACACCCTTGTGCATTGTTGGTGGATATGTAAAATGGTGTATCCACTATGAAAAACAATATGGCAGCTCCTCAAAGAAGTTAAAAATAGATTACCATATGATCCAACAATTCCACTTCTGAACATATAACCAATATAATTAAAAGCAGGATCTCAAAGAGATATTTGTACACCCATGTTCACAGCGGCATTATTCACAATAGCTAAGAAGTGTAAGCAACTCAAATGTCCATTGACAGATAAATGGATAAACAAAATGTGGTATATGCATACAGTAATTACTCAGCCTTTAAAAGGAAGGAAATTCTGGCACACACTACAACATGGATGAACCCTGAGAACATTATTCTAAGTGAAATAAGCCAGTCACAAAAAGACAAAGACTGTATGATTCCATTTATATGAGTCATGCAGAGTGGTCAAATTCATAGAGGTGGAAAGTCGTTCTTTCTACTCTGGTGGTTGCCAGGGGCTGAGGGAGGGTGAAATGGGGCGTTTTTGTTCAATGAATATAAAGTTTCAGTTTTGAAAGATGAAAAAGTTCTAGAGACTGGCTGTACAGCAATACTTAACACTTCTGAACTGCACACTTAAAATTTGTTAAGATAGTGAAGTTTAAGTTATGAGTCAGTTACCACAATTTAAAACAATTTAAAGGGTGTTTCTTGGATGTTAGCATGAGGCAGTTAGTTGAGGAAAGAGCATTCAGGATGCAAGGGTTCATCTAAGCTACTGAGATTCTAAGTAATCCAAATTCTTCTAGCCCCTGAACTTCCAGTTCAGACTCATCTATCTAACTGCCTGCATGCATCTCCACTGGAATGCCTAACAGGCATCTCTAACTTAGACTCTGTCCCTCCCCATCTTTCTAATGTCAGGAAATGGTGCTACCACCCAACTAGTTGCTCAAACTCAAAATCAAGGACTCGTCCTTGACTTCCTCTAACTCCCTATCTGGTCCATTTTCAAGACTCCTTGTCTAAAGATACATTGTTCCCTCTTCCATTGCACTAGCCCAATCTGCCATTATCTCTCAACAAAGGCGGGCTAGAGCTCCTGCTTCCACACTTTCCTGCTTTTTGCCACACAGCAGTCTCTCCCATGTGCTTTTAAAAATGTAGGTCAGATCTTTTCACTTCCTCTGCTTAAACATTCAGAATAAAAGTTAAATCCATGCCATGGCCTAAAAGTCCCTTCATGGTCTAGCTCCTGCCTACTTCTCCGACCTCATCTTCCCCTTGCTCAGGGTCTCTACATCTGTAAAATGGCCACAACAGCAATCATCTCTGGGCCGGGGGCCTCACACAAATTACCTCACAGAGTCCTTGCTACAACTCAACAAGGTACTTGTTGCTAACCCTAAGATCATCATGAGACAGGCGAAAGTGCATGAGGCTAGTGAACAGTAAGTGATCAACAAATGTGAGAGTCCCTTTCTTCCCTTTTATCACAGTGGCGAGAGAGAAACCCTACAGCCCAGACAGGTCTACACTGGTCAGGGATGGAACTGGAGCCAGAGCCAGCTGTCCTGTGTCCTCTCCCTTAGTCCATTAGCCTAACCACCTGCCCGTAGAGGGCGCCGGAGCCCAGAAGGGTGAGCCCTCGCTCTCCCGTGGGACCCGTGGGTTGCTGAAAGAGTTAAGATGCCTCTTCCCAAATCCTGGCCCTCCCCATCCCTGCATCTGCCCTTGTGGGTTTAATGAGAAATCCAGGAGCTTCGTAAGAGACTGTACAAATAACTTCGAGGGCGCCACTAACTCATTCAGCAGAAAGAGACCCTGAGCTGCCAATGCTTTAGGGCAGATGAGTGGAAAAAAGGTGGTTTTTATAGAGTCAGGCGGACAGCAGGATTTTGCGCGGTTGAGTGTGAGCTCCGCCCCTGCAGCAGAGCCGAAAAAGCCAGGATCCGGGCTCCTCAACCCCTCTCTTCACAACATTTGATTAGGAATGTGGGGGCGGGCCCTGGCCTGGCACAGACACACACACTCTCAGTAGACACCCTCACTCCTCTCCCTCTCACACGCTCTCCAACCAAGGAGGCCAGACAGAGAGACGTGGTCATTCTCTGAAAGGTTCAACTCGAGGTAAGTCAGTCATTTTACTTCAGGTTTTGTCCCTGGTAGTTCCACAAAGGGACAACAGCAAAGAGGCTGGGGAGCAGGGCAAGGGCCGGGCGGAAGGAGTCATTCGTCCTTCTCCCATCTGGGCTGTGTCCCAGGATGCTGGAGCCGGGAAAGGGGAGTAGAAGGAAGGGTTTCCAACATGCTACCTTTGTCCTACAGTTTCTTTCTGTTGTTGGGGGACATCCAATTCTCAGGCATGAAAAAGTGAAGGGCCAGGTATCTAGCATAGCCAGCTCTGCCCCACTACTGCTCAGAAAGCCCACCATCCTAGCCCTGTGTCCCTGCAGTCTCTCTTCAGAAGGGTTGTGGTAACTAAATTCTGTTATGAGAGCGGAGAGGGAGTTTTGTGTAGTGTGTGTGTGCGTACGTGTGCATGCACACGCGTGCTTGTGTGTTGCTGGGGTGAAAGGGAAAGAATACACAGAAATATTGAGACTTGACCAGGTCCAAGGAGCTGTGAAATGGGGATCCAATTCAGGTTAGGGAATAGCTCTGGCTTGACCTCCTGGACTCTGACAGAAGGGAGAAATGGTTCTCTAGAATGGAGAAATGAAAGAACGGCAGTAACTCCTGAGTAAGCTCCCCCCAACTCAGAGAGTGCCAGTCCTAGAAACTCTCCACCTTACAAAGCTCTGAGCACAGGAGGGTCTCTATCATTGGGGGTGGGGTGGGTGAGGATTTAAGAGTATAAACCCTGGAGCAACATTGCTAAGAGATGGGGGTAGGGTAAAGAGAGGAATAAGGTACCACCAAACCCTTTTAGCCGTCATGACTCCAAAGGAGACTCAAGTGGGCAGGATGCACAGCCCTGGAAGGCTGGGTCTCGAAGAGGAAGTTGGCTCTTGTCTGCCACGGTGCCTAGTCTGGAAGGAGAAATGGAGACAGAGGCTCACTGTGCCAGCCTCCAGACAGCCACTGTGATCCTGCAGCAGCCCAGAGCTGAGCATGGAAAAATGTGCTACTGGTAATGGGCCATTCCGTCCGTCTTCCCCTGGCCAGTGCCAAGGCCCAGCCAGCATGCCCAGGCCGTGGGTGGCTGGGTTGGCCCCTCAGAAACACTGTGGGCTCTTTGTCTGAGGCTGCCTGAGGATGAGCCCGGGGCCTCGCCTCTGCGACCCAGGGGCCTCGCCTCTGCAACCCAGAGGCTAATGGAATAAAGTGGGCCTAAGGGAATTGCTTTCAGGGGACAGAGAGGTCTGACAGAGACGGTGGCCAGAAGGTGACTAGATTGTCACTATTAGGGTCCCTCTCATCGGTTCATTGGATTTGATGCTGGCTTTTAGACTCCTTTCTTTCTCCTGTCCACGGGTGCCAACCCCAGCCAAGGGCCAATAGCAATGTGAATGGTATACGTGCCTATTCCCAGACCAAGAAAGGTTCTAAGGTCTTCTGTCCAAGGGTGACAATCACCCCTCTGGAAGGGACCCATTGCTCACAGGGGTTATGCAGTGCTTTGGCTATAGGTATTCAGAGTAAGACATCCAGCCTGATATGCCACCCCATGACCCCTCATCTTCCACTCCTTCAGCTTCCCTCTCAGGTGACACCAAACCCACACTTCTCTCTAAACCTACCCTGCTCTCATCTCGCTAGCATAACAAGCTCGAAGGCAATGGGTTGCCAGGAAATGTGGGGGCCTAGATATGGAGACTGGTAATCCAGAGGTGGCTTGGGATGGGAGAGAAGGATGCCAGAATCCCATTCTAAAGGCATGTTCCCTTGGGCATACTCAAGAGGCTTCAATTCCTGTTCCATTGTTTGATGTTCCTCGTTCATTCTCTTGGTCCCATTTGGCTCTTGCATAATGTCCATGGTGGAGCGGGAGAAGTAGTAACACTTTACTGGACAGTGCAGGAAGACTTGCATGCACTCAGTACCCACTCTAGAAGACAAGTGCCACACCTGGGTGGCAGTGGGCCCAGTCTGGAGGGAATCTGTAACTGTTACATGAAGACCCTGTGCCGGCCAAGTTGCATGTGTAGCCACAGACTGCCAACCAGAGAGTTTCCTCCCCAGCAGACTGTTACAGGTGCTGGTACCACGAGCCCAGGCCTTGTGGTGGCTGCAGGGGGACCACAGCACTCCCCACAGACTCAAAACAGAAACCCTCTGCCTTCCCAAGTAGTTCAGATCTTCCCCTTTGAGATCTCAAGCCACTTCTGGCTGTTTCCCAGATATATGGAAAGAGCCAGAGGGCTTTTTCCTTGGACTCTTGGGAAACATTATGTCCTGGGGAGTCCAAACTGGATGTGAATTCAGGCCTAAAGAGCACCCACCACCACTACCACTCCCATGGGAATTGCTGTGGCCTTTCTAGCTCCCCCAACAGTACCTTCAGGTTGCTAGAGGTTCCTATGGGCCTGCCCTCCAAAAAAAATGCAGCACCTCCATTCAAGCTCCTTTTAATCTCAAAGGCTATGTTTCTGCAACTCTATGACCAGAGGAAAATGCACCTAGCTCCCCGCAGACAGCCACGTTTCTGCTGGACCAAGTGTGCAGGGGCGGCACTGGGAGGAGGCCCAGAGGAAGTGAGAGCAAGGCTACTGCTCACAGCTGTTTGCTGCTGAAGTCAGGTCTGCGTAGCTCAAAGACTAAGGCTCACCTGCTCTGCCTCCCTGCCTCCCTAGAGTCTCACTCACGCCTGCTTACTCTGTTCTCTCTCCCTTCTTGCAGAGAGACAACATGCAGTGGGCTTCCCTCCTGCTGCTGGCAGGGCTCTGCTCCCTTTCCCGGGCCCAATATGAGGAAGACTCCCACTGGTGGTTCCACTACCTCCGCAGCAACCAGCAGTCCACCTACTACGACCCCTATGACCCTTACCCTTATGAGCCCTATGATCCTTACCCCTATGGGGGAGAGGAAGGTCCAGCCTATGCCTACGGCTCTCCACCCCCACCAGAGCCCCGCGACTGCCCCCAGGAGTGCGACTGCCCCCCCAACTTCCCCACAGCCATGTACTGTGACAACCGCAACCTCAAGTACCTACCCTTCGTCCCCTCCCGCATGAAATACGTCTACTTCCAGAACAATCAGATCTCTTCCATCCAGGAGGGCGTTTTCGACAACGCCACTGGGCTGCTCTGGATTGCTCTCCATGGCAACCAGATCACCAGTGATAAGGTGGGCAAGAAGGTCTTCTCCAAGCTGAGGCACCTGGAGAGGCTGTACATGGACCACAACAACCTGACCCGGATGCCTGGCCCACTGCCTCGATCCCTGAGGGAGCTCCATCTCGAGCACAACCAGATCTCGAGGGTCCCCAACAACGCGCTGGAGGGGTTGGAGAACCTCACGGCCTTGTACCTCCAACACAACGAGATCCAGGAAGTGGGCAGTTCGGTGAAAGGCCTCCGGTCACTGATCTTGCTGGACCTGAGTTACAACCACCTTCGGAAGGTGCCTGATGGACTGCCCTCAGCCCTTGAGCAGCTGTACCTAGAGCACAACAATGTCTACTCGGTCCCCGACAGCTACTTCCGGGGGTCGCCCAAGCTGCTGTATGTGCGGCTGTCCCACAACAGTCTCACCAACAGTGGCCTGGCCTCTAACACCTTCAATTCCAGCAGCCTCCTTGAGCTCGATCTCTCCTACAACCAGCTGCAGAAGATCCCCCCAGTGAACACCAACCTGGAGAACCTTTACCTCCAAGGCAATAGGATCAATGGTGAGACTTTGGCAAAGGGGAGTGGGGAGGGCTGTCTGCTGCATTGGAAAGACCCAATTCTGAGTGCTGGGGGCAATACAGAAGAAATAGAAATAGGGGAACCAAAGAGTACCAATGAAGTAAGCTGAAAACCCTGCCATATCCCTGTACAAAATGGTACATAGTGGCATACTCTTATACTACACAGCAGTGCTAGGAAAAGTCAGTGGGAGAGTGGGTTGGTACGGAAGAAGACTTCCCAGAAGAGGTAAGTCTCAATCTAGGTCTTGAGAGATAAGCGGGCATGGGCTGGAGGAACACAGGACTGGGCCCTTCTGAGAAATGCAATTGCCACAAACAAAGGGACCAGTCATTTAACAGGCCACCTGGAGGGGGCAGCCAGGAAATTCCTGTGTCATGTGTTAAGCAGTGAGAGAGGCGTTGGGAGAGGTTGGGGAGGTGGCAGTTCATAGACAGGGGGGTTTAAGTTGAACTTCTACGGTCCGTCTCAGGAGGAAAGTGTGCTGTTAAGAAACCGTGGTATCTGCACTTTCTCACTGACCCGGAAGAGGATGAGCTCTCTGTTTCCACCTGATCTACTCATGCCTCGACAGCCTGGTCTTGTGTCTGGATGTTTATTTGCTTTTTAAACATAACAACTGGTGGACAAGAATTTGTAGCCTCTCAGAGCTGAATGCGGCACTTGCTCTGGCTGGTTCTCCCTGGAGTACAAGGAGCCCCTGGTGGCAGGGCAGAGGCCCCCTAGGGTAACATGAGCCTGACCACCGCCAAACCCTGGGGTGGTGGACAAGGACAAGGGCTTCTTGTTTTCCAAGCTCTTCCCAGAAAAGGCCTAAAGTGCTGCCTCTCTGTGTCCAAGAACTAAAATCTTCATTTCAGATTGGATTATCTAGTTGATTTTCAGCTCCCTCTCAGGATCTTGTGTTCACAATGTGCTTACATTACCCCAGGGCCTCTGATATCTTAATCCAGCTGGAAGGTACAGAGCCAGATTTTAACCTCTCTTCCTCTGCAGCAAAGTACCCCTCTCCCTGGGGAATGAAGGACTCATTAATGACCATTGGCAAAGGGCTCTGAAGTAGAGCCTGCTGAGAGCAAACAGCACCATCAAAGCATGGATAGGGACTGAGTCTACAACCTCTCCCATCAATACTTTCTCTCCCTGTGCTCAGGGAACAGATCAGTCGTTTGGCAAGATGTTAACGAGCTAGACAGCCCTCTGAGTGAGAGAGGCACCAGTCCCAGAGGTTGACTGTGAGGTGGGCAAGGTGAAGAGGTCCCTGGTTCTCTAGTTGGAAGTGCAAGACACCATCATGTATAGGGCAAACTGTTTTGTATTTAAAGTCTCTCTTTCTTTGGGGGGTGGGGGGGTGGGGGGGTGGGGGTGCGGGTCTTCCTATTCCCAAGGCAGGGTTCTCTGGTCTCCAAGATGTTGCATGCTGCAAAGGGTTTGACATTTGCTTGTAGCTGTTCATCATCCCACCCAGAAGTCACCACTACTTATCTGCCACCCATTCTAAATACAGGAGGATCGTCACAACAGAAACGTCATATTGTATACAGTGCTTTATCAGAGTTTGACCCTGAAAATGTGACAGCAAAGAGCAGCTGTCATGGGAGAGAAGCCGTTAGTTATTGCCTGACTGTACAATCAGTGAAACTTGGGGTGGGGAAGTCTCCATTGCAGCATCTTGTCACCCTGTCTTCTTGCAGAACCACATCTGCCGCTCAAATACAAGGTGGTTCACCCCTTCCAAAAGCTCTGCTCAAGATAAAATCACTTTAGTCGAGTGTCTCAAGGTCTTGCAAGAAATTTCTCCCTTAAGTCAAACCTAAAAATGTCCAGTGCCTACCCCAAATCCCTTCTTGTGCAATTTAAGCCAAAGCCCCTTTGTCTGGATATCTCCCTTTTAGTCTTCTTTTGGCAAAATAACACCAACTCCTTATTTTACTTAATTAGTGGATGAATACATGTAAAGTGCTTGGTTCGCCTGGCACATCATTGAAAAAGCAATACACAGTAACTATATTATAAGCTTTTCTTCTATTGCCACTTTGAAATTGCCAGGTACAGTTTTGTTCTGTTTTATTTTTTTCATCGCAAAGATGGGGAAACTGAGACACAGAGAAGGAAAGGCAATCTCTTTAGGTCACCCAGATCTTGTAGCATAGCCTCTACCATCAACAGCAAAGGACTGAAAGTCAGGCTTCTCTAGCTGAGAATGGAAGGAGTATCTCTCTGATTCAGACCAACAGCAGGAAAGACAGTTCTCCAGGCTCAGGCCCTCGCCTGGGCCAATGTGAAGGAGGTCTCCCTGCACAGCTGGTCAGGGACCCAGAGCAGGGGTGGGTGGTGAAGGTGGGATATTGAAACAACCCTCTGAGAGGGGAGCTAAAAGGACAGGAGCTGAAGGGTGTGCAGTGGAATTAGGCCCGGCCCTCTCCCTCCCCCTTCCTTCTTCCATTAGCATCTCCCTCAGTTTTTCCAGCCTGGCAAGAGCAGGAAACACAGCTCAGAATGTTATTCAGCAGCTCTGAGATCCAGGGGGCAGGGCGGGTGTACCAGGAGGAATTTGGAAAGACTTTTGTCAGAATTTAATCCGGGATGGAAAGTGTCCTCCGGAGTCTCCAAGCAGAAGCCCCTGTCCTATTCATGAGCTTAGGGAAGATAAACAGGGGGCTCACGGTGCTCAACCTGTGGATAGAATCTACACATGCTATGTGCTGAGCAGCCCCTCAGTGCTCAACAGTTGGGATCCAGGACTTTAGCAGGCAGTCTGAAGGCCCCAGGATGGTGTAGAGAATCTATGGTGGAACCTCTAAGTGCAGTCTGCCGACAGGGTTGGAGGTGATATTTAAGCTGGGCCACTTTACTTCTCCCCAGCCCAACTCACTTCACCTGTTCCACACAGACACCATAGACCTGGCCCCTGGCCTTGGCTCTGCCCCCAACCTGTCCACCTGGAGGCCACTTGATCTATTCCCTGGGACCAGAAAGGAAACATCCAAAAGCATTCCAGGTCTCCACCCCCACCCCGCACCGAGTGCTCTCCAAAGAAGGGTATTTCCTTTTCTCATTATTCTTTGGGGCTGGGTTTTCTATCTTACATTTGCAGTACAAGTTAACTGGCTGCAGCCTCAGCCCATCTCCTCTCTGTCAGTCTTGACAGAGACTGAAAAGAATTGCTAGTGCTAATTTAAAAAACAATTTCTTCATCTATCTAAGCTCTCCATACTGTCTTCCTTGCAACCTTCACATTCATACCCATAATCTCTCCATCCACAATGCCCTCGAAGGTCACCTCTAGGAAGAGAGTTAGGAAAGCCTTCCTCCCATTCCTCCTGCCCTGCTCCAAGCTGACACACAGCTCCTGACCACTGTGGCAAGCAGAGGAATGCCTCTGGTTGAGGCAAAAGCAAGCCCAGCTCTGGGTCTGCCTAAGTGTTACAGCCTACGGAGACCCGACAGGTAACCTCACCCAAAGCCCCTTTGACATGAGCCACCTTCCTGACGCTCTCACACACCGTGTTGAAGGCAGCCTCTAGGGGCTTCAGCAGCTTCTCAGTGGTGACTCTGGCTGTCCTTGCTGGAGTTTTAGCTGAGTTCTTGGTTTTTATCCTTCAAGTTCCTGACCCAGCAGGCCAGAGACAGAGGTGGCTGATCTGTCCAAGAGGACAACCAGAGGGAGAACAAGGTGAATAGTAGCAGAAGGATTTGTATTTAAATCAAACAGAACATCTGTATCAATTAGGACTGCATGGTTTTGAGGGAAAATCTTCAAAAAAGGGTACTTCTTTTGAGATTACAAAAAAGGAGGGTAAACCGTATCATATTAAATGTGGGATGCAAGAGAGTTATTTATTGGACTTTTGAGCTCCATAGCAGCCCTGTTTATCTATCAGTTTCCATCTCCTTAGACCTCAGGGCCTTGCTCACTCCTTTGGCCTTACTCAGAATGTACACGGACAACGCCCTCAAAGCTCTGCATTCAGAGACACTTGTCTCTCAGTCTAGATTTTCTCTCTTTAATTTTCTGCCACTTGCTCTATCTGCAAAGTGTTAGGAAATAGTCCAGATTTAAGTCCCTGCATTTCCCCAGTCTTCCTTCTTAAAGCAATTCAGAAACACCCTCCTCTCCAAAAGCAATCAAAGCTGCTAGGGTTCGTCTTTGACTGCCTTCTGCTGCCACCTGCTGCCTAAAGATGGGAAAAGATCAAGGCCTGGCTGGAAGGACATTCCAGGGTCTACAGAGAGGGATGGGTATGAGGTGGAGCTATGCAGGCAGAGACCCCACTCTGTCTCTGGTTCTGCCCACTAATTGGTGCAAGTATGACTCCGATCCTGGAAAGTGCCTGCCCCACCCAGCCGAGTTCCACCTCTCACATTAGAAGCTTCACAGAGGAGGTCTGGCCTCACTGCGGACCCAGGTCCCTGATCTGGGCTTCTCCGACCCACCCCCACCCCTCTTGTTCCCACAGAGTTCTCCATCAGCAGCTTCTGCACCGTGGTGGACGTCATGAATTTCTCCAAGCTGCAGGTGCTGCGCCTGGACGGGAACGAGATCAAGCGCAGCGCCATGCCGCCCGACGCACCCCTCTGCCTGCGCGTCGCCAGCCTCATCGAGATCTGAGTGGCCCACGCACTGGGTGCGGGGCCAGAGCCCCCGTGCCCCTCTGCATTTGGCTTGATGGTTTGGTTTGGCTTTTGCTGGAAGGTCTGGGACAGATCATGTGACAGAAGTCCATGGGCTCCCTCTACAGTTTTCTACCCTGTAGGCAAGTTCAGGTGGAATCAGGGGACAGGCAGCCTTCTTCTGAGGGACATGAAACTCTCCTTTCCAGGACAGAAGTGGTGGCAGACTTCTTCAGGGACTTCTGTCCCTGAAGTCCCAACCCCAGAAATCTCATTACCCGTTCTTCACAACGATCTGGTGCCGTGAACCCTAAAATTTGCTTGAGCAATAGTACATAACCTTACTTTTTAAACAATCACTGATTCTGTCTGTGAGCAGCGCTTGACAGCTCTGCCATGTACTGGGCTAGTTGTGCAGTTACTCTGGGCTCCCACTCGCTGCTTCTCAGTATATACCTCTTTGGCCAACTGCCTCCTCCTAAGTCCACCTCATCCACTCAACATGGCCCCACAGACACGTCTTCTCTGCCTTGGGCAGAGGCAGGAGACCCCAAGGCATGTGCTCATCTGCCCGGTGCCTGTGCAGAGAACTCACACTCGCGTCTGAGGTTGGAAGGACACCAAGAGTCACCTCTACACCAGAGGTCACCAGTATGATGACCATGTTCTTGGCTTGATGTGGGAGGAGAAAAGCAACCTCAGGCTTAGCTAAATGTATAGGGCTATATTTTAGCAGCTAAGCAATTCTTTGAAGGTGGATCAGACTTCAAAAGAGGAAAGGCCATGGACTCAGCTGGAGACTAGTTTGGGCTTGACTGAAAAAAAAAAAAAAAAAGAGGACAGGCCAGATTCTGCTTATCGTCAGCATCCATAATGGAGGCAAACACACCTCGAATTGGCTGAATTGAGGAAGCAGCTGCAGTAGTTTCATGCTTAGCCAGCACTCTCTGCATTCCCAGCAGCTCCCTACTTGGGTCTTTATCTTCAAAGGCAGAGTCCATGCGGTTCTCAAAGCATGAGAGAGGTAATTTGTCCTCTCCTCTTATGCAAGCAGAAAGGTCTATATCCTGATGGGAGAGACAGACTCCAACCAGCCCAGGATTTGCCAAAGGAGGAGGCTGTGGTATTAACTGTTTTCTCCTAAGGCCACAGTTAATAGTACCAGCTCTGGCTGGAGACGCTCATTGGGTCAGTGAAGCCCAGGCCAGGCAGCCAAATCTTGCCTGTACTGAGCACAAAACCCTCTGCTTTCACATCTCTGAGCTACACTCTCATTACTTAAGATGGCTGTTGCTTTACAGCTTGGGTGGAGAGCAATTAGTTCTTCCCATTTCTGAAAGGAGTGTTGTCTGGGGACCTAACCCTCCTGCTCTTTGGGGTACCATTGGGATGGAGCCATCCAGGCAGCCATGGCCAGGGACTGCTTGAGGACAGCTAGCCCTAATCTGCTCCTTGCCCAGATGCCACTGTGTCCCTGATACAGTGTATGCTTTGAAGCCATTTTCCTGAAAAGGGAAGGGGGGAATACTTGGACTGCTTCTTGGCTCCAGACCTTGAAATCCACAAAAGCCAAACCAGCTCATTTCAACAAAGGAGCTCTGAGGTGAGGGGCAAGGCTGCCCCTTGCCCCAGGGCTCTTCAGAAAGTATCTGCATGTGAACACCATCATGCCTCTATAAAGGATCCTTATCACAGGAAAAGCATGAGTGGTGGCTAACCCAACCAATAAAGTTATTTTACAATTGCATCTGCAAGAATGGAGTCAATTAAGGCAGACACAGAAGGGTTACTTTAAGGGGGGGGGGTCGCATAAGCCTCAGACTGGAGGAGCCCACTTTCTCATCTATTCTGCTTGGGTAGATATAGCTAAGAGGTTTTTAAAAAGTCACCTGTATAAAATCTCTAGTTAGCAAACTCTGTGCTCTGGAAGTTCTTCTTTAAGTCTAACTTTAATCTCACTAGCTCCATATTTCCTTCCATTTGGTCCCCAAGAGATAAAGAAAAAAATTATTTTTTTCAATCATTCTATCATTTTTCTCCTTCAACCATCCTCCCTTGTTTACCCAGTAATCATGGCGCTGGTGGGTCCAGAGTATTGTTGTCTTAACCGCGCCTGCCCTCTAGTGGCAACTATGTAGAACTGAGGGCAGTCAAGTACTGCAAAGCCAAGTTGGGCCTGGAAGAGGAAAATAAGCATTCAAGTAGCCCATCTGCTCTTTCATTCAACTTCTCAATGCACATTTCTTTTTTCTTTTTTTAAAGAAGATGTTGGGGGTAGGAGTTAATTAATTAATTAATTAATTTTTGCTGTGTTGGGTCTTCGTTTCTGTGCGAGGGCTTTCTCTAGTTGTGGCAAGCAGGGGCCACTCTTCATCGCGGTGCGCGGGCCTCTCACTATCCCGGCCTCTCTTGTTGCGGAGCACAGGCTCCAGACGCACAGGCTCAGTATTTGTGGCTCACGGGCCCAGTTGCTCCACGGCATGTGGGATCTTCCCAGACCAGGGCTCGAACCCGTGTCCCCTGCATTAGCAGGCAGACTCTCAACCACTGCGCCACCAGGGAAGCCCTCAATGCACGTTTCTTGAAAGCCTTTAAGAGCTAGGCTTGTGCTTTTAGGACAATTCACTATTTTCTAATAGAGAAATAACCACAACTGATATTTACTGAGCTGAATATATTATTTACTGAAGATATTCACTAATATATTCTGTGAAATTCTGTTTCTAAATCCAGTGCTTCTCAAGAGGGTAGCAGGGGTGGATTATCCATCAGGCTCTGATGGATAAAAGTTGTCTCTTTTCCTTTAAGCTACCGTTTGATCAGTACTTATGTGTTAGGTGTTTTATTTATGTGGCTTCATTAGCATTCCTAAACATTCTATGCCATTGGTACTATTATTTTCACTATTTTATATAGATGGAGAGACTGAGGCACAAAGAGGCTGAGGTCACCCAGGAAGAAAGCATCGAGGCCAGGATCTGACCCCAGGCCATCTCTCTCCCCAGCCTGCCAGTTTTGCTATACTGTTTCTACTGTGCTAGCCTGAAGATCTCTGTGTTACTGGTGTATGCAGAACTGCTAGGAGTGTGGGGGCTGCTTGGTGGTAGATGGGGTCTCACAACGGGGGGGAGGCCATCCGACTTTATTTTTGGTGGACCTAAATTCATTCTGCTAGCATTCACAGTCCCTTTATGAATTTTCCAATTAAAATTCACTCTTCATCAATAAATATTTACCACAAGCCCTTGGTCAGGCACTGGGGATACTGCAGACAATAACGGCAAGCCTTCCTTGCCATTGGGGGATTTATAATCTGGTGCAGTGACAAGCAGTGAACTAAAGAGTCACCCCAAGGACCACATAGTTACAAACTGAGAAAGGGCTGTGAAGGAGATGAGGATGGGTCTACATGAGGATTATCAAGGAGCCTGACCTAGTCTGGAGGAACAGGGGCAGATAATCAGATATGGAGGGAGAGTGTACTTACCTAGATGAAGAGATGGGAGGAGAGTCCAGCAGAGATAACAGCATGTATAGACCTCCTAATGCAGGAGGAAGCTTCCTGGACACTGAAAGACAGCAAAAATGGCTGGGGGCACAGTGGCAAGGAGCAACGAGGCTGGAGCTGTAGGCAGGGGTAAAACCAACTACTGCCTTTATTCTCTTATTTCAGACACAAGTACCAAAAAACTTTACCAACATTCCAAAGCCCCGGCTCAATCTCACAGTTCTGTCTTCCAGCAACTAGCGGGCAGATCTCACTTCGCACCATCAGAGCCTTTTCTGAAACTTTTAAAGGTGGCAATCCATGCCCACTTTCTCCCATTCGGCTCTGATCAGTACCGAGCCCCAATGGACACTTAACCAATAATCAAAGCAACAGAAGGTATGGTGTAACCAGGGAGTCTTGACATTTGTGGACCCCTCTGGCAGCCTGCCAAAGCCTATGGACCTCTTCTCGAAATGTTTTTGAAGGTATAAAATAAAATCCATTGGATTCCAAAGGAAACCAATGAAGTACAGTTATCAAAATGTATAAATATTTTAGATCATATATATATAAATATTTATTAACGTCATAAATAATGAGATCCAGCAACAAGTCTAAATAACTACAGTCATTTCGAAGTGCTAATGAGCATGAATGTATGTATTTTCAATAACTGTAATGTGATATGAAAATATCTGTAATTTCAGTTGGTGACAAAGCTTCAGGCTGCTAATATTGCAGCGACTTGTTACCTTCATAATTGAAGGGAATGCTAAATTTCACTTAGCAGTGTGAAAAATGAAGATTCAGTGTTTTCTCATCCAAGTTCTGGGACGCTCCCTAAATTAAGCCATGAAAAGACAGGCAGAAAGGCAGATCATAGAGGAAAGGCAAGAAGAGAAGGCAAATCATGGTCTTGTCTCTCTATGAGCACAGCTCAATCATTCAACAAATTTTTTCTGTATGCAAAATCCTGAGCCAGATAATGTCAATAGTTGGTGCATTTAGTGTATGAAAGAATGAATGTAAAGGTCTCCAGGTACTTGCTGTGGAATTTGGTGGAGACAAAAATAACTAACTTGCATTACATCCACAGGGGAAGTAGAGAGTTGTTTGTGTCTTTAAACTTTACAGAGTAGCACTTTCTGTATTACTCTGCTTCTTTCAGTGAACACTGTGTGTTCAAGATTTATCCATATTGATTCTTGTGGTTCCAGTTCATTCATTCTAACCATTGTCTGAAAACACCTAAATTTATTTCTCTATTCTCCTTTTGAGGGACATTTAGATTATTTTCAATACTGTAATGTTAGAAACAAATGATGCAGTGAACATCCTTTTATCTGTCTCTTTGAGATTGCATTTGAGAGTCTCTCTAGCGTTTACATCAGGATTTCTTAACAGTGCGCTACTGGCCTTTGGCTCTGGATAATTCTTTGTGGGGCAAGGGGAGGGGGGACAGAGTGGACTGCCTGTAGGATGTTTAGCAGCATCACTGGCCTCTATCCACGAGATGCCATTAGCATCTGTCCCCTCCCCAGTCCAACTCAAAAATATCTCCAAATTTGCCAAATGTTCCCTGGGGGGTCAAAACCACCACCAGTTAAAAACTACTGGTATTTATGCCCAGGAGGGAACTGCTAAGTCGTGAAATATGAACAATTTACCTCTACTAGATTCTGTCAAACTGCTCTCCAAAGGGGTTGTACGAATGTGCACTCACACCAGTTGTACCTGAGCCTCCATTTCCCCACATCCCCATGACGCCAAATACTGCTTCAGACTTTAGTAATTTGGACAGTCTGATGGATGAGACTTGGTATTGATATTTATTTTAATTTGCATGCCCATCTTTTTCTTTTCAAAGATGATAGCAATTACACTGATCTATTCCTTCTTAGAAGCTATGCTGAGCCTTTGTTGACAGTCTCCAAAAAGGAAAGGAGCTAAATCTGCTGGCCCAGCACAGAGAACCTGGAGCTGGAATCTGCCTGCTGAGCATGCCGCAGCAGAACTGGTCCTCAACCCCATCCCAGACTAGCTCCCTCCACCAAGAAGGCTGGGGGGAGCCCCAAATGGGACACAGCCCTCTGTGCTGTGGGGAAGTGTGAGCAACTTGCATCTTTTCTAGTCTACCTGGCCATGGGAGCAAATACAGAGATTAGAAGGGGTAGGGAGGTGGTCTCTCTTGCCGGGTACAGGGGGCTGGGAATAACAGCATCCTCAGTGTCCCACCCAAAGCCCACCCCAAAGGAGCTGCTGTAGCTACAATGGCTGTGATGGCGTTTGTAAGCAGTGGCAGTGGGCAGGTGCAGATGAGAAAGCATCAGCAACAGGTAACTACATGAACAGTAAGTGAAGGGCAGCATCAAAGGTGAGCATCTCCCCAACCTCAGGTCACAAGGCACCAGGCCATGACTCATGAGCATTGGCGAAGGCAGCAGTGAGGATGGTCTGTAAGACCCCACACCCCACCAAGGATAGAAAGAGAGAGGTAAGAGGCAAGCAGCTGTGCTAGCTGCAGTAAGGCACGTCCACCTATTGGCTCCATTGTCACACCACCAGATCATCCTTTACTTGTAAGTCAGAAGAGGATATGTGGGGGATCCACAGTCAATACGACACATCATTTCATGTGTTAGTTGAGCAACCTGGTTAGACTGTAAATTCTTTAAAGGTAGAGAGCGTGTCATATGATCCCTCCATATACCTCACAACAGTTAGCACAAAGCTGGGTTCATAAGTTTTTAATAACAACTGTTGGATCATATTTCTGGGAGCCAAATGGAAATAGTAGCATAAAATGAATTTAATAGCCTGTTGCACACACCCACACCCACACCCACACAAACACACCCCTTCTAATTTCCAAAAACATATGAAGTGCTTTCAACAGTATGACCCCAGTTATTTTCCCAAAATATCTATAAAGTAAGGAGCCAGGTCTGATTCACCCACTTTACAGATAGGGTAATTGAGACCTAACACTTTTTATTGACTTGTCCCTAATGGCATATACTCAACACTGAAACCCAGGTCTGCTGGCTTCCCACTGAAATACACCCCAGTGCTGGGTGCCCCTTGCATCCTCCCTGTCCCCGGCATCTGGCACCACTGAGGTGCCCCAGACACATCATTGCTTTTGTTCTTAATAATGCAAAACATCAACAAAGGCCACTTCTGACATCAACAGGGTACAGCAGGTGATAGAACATGGCAGGATGACCACTAGGGGTCTGGGAGCACTGAACTGCCAGCCTGTGTGTTCACTGAAGAAAATCTATGGACCAGTGTGTAGCATTCAGGGGAGAGGCAGAGACTGCAGAAAAGATGAGTCTCTGAGCAACAAGAAAGGACTTCAGTGGAGAGTTTTGGGAAAAACTTAACAATCACACCTTGGTGTTAATGTAAGTATATGTAGAGGTCAGGTAAGGCACTCCATGAGTCCGTGAAAAAAAAAGACTGTTAAATCCTGTTAAAAATGGGATTACTGTAAATCCTCAGACACTGCTGTTCTAAAATTTTTGAGAGGGAGGAATTTGAAGAAAAGTCCTTGACTCTGAGCTTCCACTGCAGGGGCACAGGTTTGATTCCTGGTTGGGGAATCCCTCAGGCTGAATACGGCCAAAAAAAAAAACCTTGTTAAGAAAAGTCCTTGAGGAAAAACGAATCCTATCTTGCCAAAAGATCTCTCCCTTCGTAAAATCTATGAGCTAAAACAGGACCCATGTGAAGGCTGGGAGCTGTGAGACTGTGCTAAGTTTTATTCTGAGTCCTAAATTGTTTTACTGATAGTAATTTTAAATGTCCCTAGAATCTAGTTGTTATCCCTAGCACCTAAACCAAGAATGGGGGGCTGAGATTAACTGTGGGGAAGTAATACTCATTCCTTCTTTATTAATATCTAAAATAATATCATTTATTAGGCATTATGTGTCAGGCATTTTGTCATAATAATGCTAGGAGGTAGGTGCTATTATCATTAGCATTTTTCATTGGTAAAAACTGAGGTTCAGAGAGGTGAAGTATCTGCTCAAGGTCACACAGCCAGTAGCAGTGGCAGAGCTGGAATTGTACCCTGTCACGGTCTCTAGAGTCTTAATCTTGATGCTACTGTGCTAGGTTCTTTGAATATGTATGTGTATATGTTTGTGTGCATTGAGGTGGGGGAACAAAGTTATTCAAAATGCTTTCTCTTACAAAGCTTACAATGTATGTCCTCAGAAATGTATACTGTACTAAGTCTAGGAGGTTGGTGCCAATAGGTACAGTGTAATAAAGCGGATGATTAAGTTGGTTTTAGAGGATGGGTGACTGGTAACACGGCCCTAGGAGGGCGTGAGCACACACAGATGTACAAAAAGAAAACGAAGAGGGCCCGAGTAACAAACTTGGGAAAATAAACGCCCAAATACAGAGGGACTTTGGAGAGAGGACCGAGGAGGTTTCAGAAACCCGGAACCTCCAAAATTGCTCAAGAAAGGCTGCACCAGCCCTGCAGTCGGTCAGGCTGTGAGGAAGGCCTGAGAAATGGAGGTAAGACCTAAGCTTTAGGGACCCGAGACGCTCTAGCAGCAGGTGGCGGGAGGGAAGGGGTCCCGTCACAGAGGCCGCCACTTCTCGGCCCCTCCCCCGCCTGCCCTTTCCTGGTGAAAGGCCCGATTCTCCGCTACCTACCCGCGTAGCACCTCCACTCCGAAAACGCGTAGTGTCCCGCCTCCCCCCCGCCCCCCCACATTTTTAACTCCTCTCTGCCAAACCTCGACATCAAGGAGAGCTTTGACTGGTCCGCTGTGCCCCACGGCCAGCCAATCAGCAGCTTGTTACCAAGGTGGGGGCTTCCCAGAGGGGGCGGAGGCTGCGGCACCACCCAGTTGCCAAACTAGGAAAACGAACTAGCTAGCGCGTTTGGTCGCGTTTCAAGGTCCCAGACAGCTTCTCCGTAGGGACTGAGGGACGTGGATGATTGGCCGGGGGCTCCTCCCTCTGCCCACATCCGGGAGGGAGGGAGCCAAACACCTGCCTGCCCTCACGCCCCCAGCCTCCCCGTAGCACCACCCTTGCGGTGCACGTCTGAGTGCGGGCGGCCCGCGCGGGATCATCCTCGGCTGTCCCCGACTGAAAGCCGTCGCCGTTGCCCCCCAGGCGTGTTGAGGACGGGAGAACTGCCTCGCTGGAAGGTGCAGAAAACAAGCCCACCTCACACGTTTGAGGCCGGCCAGACTGAGAAGTGAAGACAGGCTGAGATGCTGTATTGAACTGTGTGCCCCACAGTGACCAAGTGACCAGTTCATTCCACATGACCTTGTGGCCTGGGCGGGGCTAGAGTAGGGAAAGCCCCAAGAAGCAGAAGAATCAAATCTCAAGTCCCTTAACCCCTTTGAATTGGTCATCCCATCAGTAAAATAGTAATGCCTAAACTGCCACAAAGCAAGGGTCTGGACCAGAGGGTTTCAGAGCCCCAGGTCCTGGAGCTGTTCGCTCGCCCTGGTGAGGGTGGAAGAGGGATGCAGGTGGGAAAGGGGGGCTACCCGAACAGGACTACTATTTTTGGAACAGCAAAGACCACATTTCCAACCGTAGCTCATTACAAATGGGAGAGAGGATGGAGGCAAATCTACACCCTTACCAAATTCCCCTTTGGCCTTGTACCCAATTCCCAAATTCCCTGTTTCTCTCAGTTTTCATTGTGTAGCCTATATAAATGCCTCCTGATCTGGTAATGGTAATGACAATAATATTTAATAACATTTGTTGTGTCCTGACAAAGAGCCAGACACTCTTCTAAGTGCTTCACCTATATTAATCCCCTCAAGAATACTGAGTGGGAGCAATTTTTTATCCTCATTTTAAAGATGAGAAAATTGAGGCATTGAACAATTAAATAACTTACCTGTGGTCGCAGAGCTAGTACATGGCAGAGCTGAATTCAAATTGAATCTGACTAGTATGTTTCTACCTAGGGACCTAGGGCCCCTGTGCTCTCGGGCGCACAGACTGCCTTTTGAAGCACCCTGTGCCCCCAAGAGCAGGACCTCCAATTATTTGCTTTCTCAGTGTTTCCACAGACTCAGTGTATGGTCTCATCTTATAAAATGAAACTAGATAAAATGGTGAATTTTATGTTGCAGAAGTTTTACCACAAGTAGAAAGAAAGAAAGAAAAGAAGGAAAGAAAGAAAGAAAGAAAGAGAAAGAAAGAAAGGAAAGAAAAGAAAGAAAAGAAAGAAAAGAAAGAAAGAAAGAAGAAAGAAAGGAAGGGAGGGAGTGAGGGAGGGAGGAAGAGAAAATCCTCCTATCCGTCTGCCCAGTTCAGGTCACCATTGAACCAATCTGGAACATCCCTAAGTGCCAGAAGAGAAGGGGTAATCCCCTAAACTTAACAGTTTTGTTGTGTGTTTCCAAAATGGTTCCCTCTCAGGGCAGATACGAATTTAAAAGTTGGGGAGTGGTGGGCAGGAGTACAGAAGGGAGCTGAGAGCCTGCTCACAGCTGGTGTAGGCAAAGACTATCCACAGGGCGTGCTTGGGTCTAGAGGGCAATCTCTGTTTCACTTCCCCTCCCCCATTCTCTTACTCCCTGAACCCTGACCTCTAGCTCAGTCCTCCCTCCCTCCCCCACCCCCACCCTCACCCATCCTGCACCCAGGTTCCCAGCAACTTGGGCACACCATCTGCCTATCCTCCCCCTTCCCCAGGGTCTTAGCTCCTTTTAGTGAGCCCTTTAAATAATTAAATGCCCCAAAGCCTCCCACACACTGATCCCAGCTCCTGGCCTGGGGTGTTATTCAAAGACCAGGAGCTGGGCTGGAGGGCTGCCAACCCCGACGTCTCAATTCAGCTCCTTTTTTTCCCTGCTCAGCTGCTGGGTGGTTAATGGGCCTTTCCTCCCGCTTTGGCCCCTCTGCCCGCCAGCCTAGTACGCAGAAACCAAACAAAAAGAAAAACGCTGTGAGGGACCGATGGGGGTGGGGAGGGAGGAAGACACCAGACCCACCTCCAACTGGGAAAGGGATGGGGACAGAGGGGGGACAGAGAGGGACAGAGCAGCTTTCCCTGCTCCCCATCCCTGCAGAGGAGTGGGGCCACTCCCTCTAACCCTGGGGAGCTGTTTGGCCGAAGGGGGAAGGGGAGGGGTGTGACCAGGAGAGAGGGCTGGAGGCTGTCAATCACTTGGGTGTTTGGGGGCTTAGGCAGCTTCCTCATGCAAATCACCCTAGTGAATCACTGAAAGTTTGGTCCAGACACAAAGAAGCTGCTTCTCTCACCCGCCGCCTCTCTTCACTGCACTACAGCAACCCCACCCCTAGCCAACCAAACAAAAGGCCCGAGCCCAGCGGTGCGTGAAGGAGTGAATGGGCGAGACCATCCTGGTGACGTCCCACCAGACAGATGGCAACAGTTGCCCCACACCAGTTTCAAGCCTCCTTTCATCCTTCTGCCAGTCATAAAGAACAGCCTCCATCCCTCCAGAGTTCATCAGCTACTCAGAGCCCACCCAAAGACAGAATGGGGGTGGGGGGGGGCTGCCTGGGAGCTGGAGGTGAGAGGGGAATGACATTGGACGTTTGGCTGGAAAAGAAAAGGGTTGTTCAAAGTGCTGGCACTGGGGCCAGCCTGCCCATCTGTTTCCCTCTGGGGAGGCTCTGCCCCCACACTACTCCTCGGCTTCTGTCCAGCTCTGTGCAGAGCCAGAATCCCTGGGAAGGGAGACCTCAATTTGGGGCAACAATGTTACACTGTGGTAGCTTGGGGTATTGTGCTTTGAAGGCTTTCGTTCTGTAAAACTCCCTTGACTGGGCATTGTTTTGCCTCTCAAAAAATAGGGTTAAATAGAAAAATCCAAGACCTATCAGGTGGAGAACAGTGGGATCTGGCACTCTGCCATTAAATAATGAATTTTGAGTTATTCTAGAATAGGATTCTATCAAAACAACCCATGTGTGCTTTCAAACATTAAGAGGCTAGGTGGAAAGAAATGGACCAGGAATCAGGAGACCTGGCTTCCATGCTCAGCTTACCATCTGCTTGCTGTATAATTCTGGGCAAGTCATCTAGCCTGTCTGAGCCTCAGTTTCCTCTCCATAAATGGTAAAATCACCCGCCACCTCTACCTCCCAGCATAGTAGAGAGTAAGCTGGTGTGCAATCCAGTGCTCTGTAAACAGGACAGGCTGTGCAAATAGGAGGTTTTCTCTTCTTTTCTTTTCTTTTTTGGTGGAATCTTAGTTCTCCAACCAGGGATCAAACCCGTGCCCCCAGCAGTGGAAGCATGGAGTCTTAACCACTGGTCCCCCAGGCAAGTCCCCCATGGAGGCTTTGCTTTCAGCTTGCCCACAGTCATAACTCCCAGGAGGTAGAGTGTTGAAACATTTTCAGAGTGCTTCACATCTATTATTTCATGAGGCAATTGAGACCAGAAAGGTCTAGGGCAATGCAAAGATCTTTTTTAAAGAGTAGAGGTGAAGACTCCCCTGGCCCCCTAATCTCCTGAATCTCCGATTTTTGTCTCCTTCTCGCTCCACCCTCCAACATCAGTCCAGTCTGTTTTGGGAGGATTAATGGGAGCTCTAGGCTAAGGTGCTAAAAGATCTTGATAAATTCAGAATAAAAGGGAATCATTCCCTATGTCTCAGTAAAAAGGTATCGCATATGCAAAGTTATGATTCTGAGGCCACAGGTCTGCATTCTTCGGGGCTGAATGCCCCCGGTTGCTCTTTCTGCAGAAGAACTGAGCTGTGGTGCTGGGGGTGAGGGGTGAGGGGTGGGAGTGGGCAGAGTTGCTCAGAGCTTAGGGAACACAGCTCACCACTCTCTTCCTACCTGGCTCCATGCCCTGCTCCTCCACCCACCCACCGGACCTCCTGTTGTTTGAGCTGGCCAAGGTGCCTGTGCTCAGAGCTGTTTGGGCACAAGATAATAAAGGCATTTCTCAAAACAGCTCTCTTTCCCGATCCTTGCTTGAACTAACCTCACCCATCTCTAATCATTTCCATTTGTCTAGCAACTGTCTAAGCACTTATTTATGTAGAATGTATCATTCTATGTAGTTCCATTAATTTGTATTTAATCACATATCAGTGTTTTATGTACCAGCATTTATGATTATCCCATCAACATCTTTGGACTGACAACACACTGAGGACAAAAACTCTCGCCTCTGCCCACCCCCACCCCCCACACACTGTGCTTCTCACAAGGACCCGTCTCTGGACATAAGAGAGCCCTTACTCCAGGACACATTGCCTGCCTGCCAAACTGAAAACTCAAAACCATAAAAATGTCCTTTAAGCTGCACGTGCAGCTGGCTCCGTGCTAGAGCCCAGATACAGACCCTGGACTCCAAGACCTGTGTCAACCCACTTCAATCCCTCATATTCAAATAACACTATAATCTTAACAAGTGGTTTTATATTGTGTTCTGCCCTCCTGGGTATCTTTGAAGCTCATCTCAGGACACAGTCAGTGTTCCTTTCTTTTCTCTCCCACCTGGGAGGTGCCATGGGAAAAGTCATGGGAAAAACCTATTGGCGACTATGACAGGGAGATTATTTTCCTTTTGCAAAAACAAGAGAAGCCACTGAGACCTAAGCCTCTACCCTGAGCAGGTCCTAGTAAGAAAGGAAGTGGGTCACAATGAGCACAAGGAGTTCCTGTGTTTTGCACAAGAGCTGGGAAGTCAGCAGCTGAGGATGAAGCAATCCATCTGGCTGGTTGGTCTCTATTGGATCAGTATTTCTCCATCTGGAAAGAGGCAAAGGGCAAAGGAGAGAGAGAGAGAGAGAGAGAGAGAGAGAGAGAGCGCCCTATGGGGTTGGGGGGAGTCCACTGAAGTGTATAGACTAGACTGCTTGGTTCCCCAGCCCTTCTTGCTCTCAGTTTCATACCCAGGTACTGCATTAAACCCAGAAGCTACAGTGGGTATTGAGAAATACCAGAGGTGATCTCTAGAGCCTTCAAATTGAAATATGACATAAAAAGAAAGCAATTCAAGGAAGACATACACAAATAAAAGATCATATACATGAATAAGTGAGGGAACAGCAACTTCTTCCTATAAAAGTTTAGAGGGTTGTTATAAAATCAGTCAAGGCTAGGATAAGTGGCAGGAGTTCAGAGGACAGGCAATCTGAGTTTGGACATAAAATATACGTAAGATTGAGATTCCAGACTTCTTAACTGTTTTTTGACCACCTGCAATGTGAACTGTGGCTTGGTGTAAAAGTTCCTGGAATCCAGAAGACCAGAGGGCTAAGGGTGACAGGGGGAATTAGAAGAAACCCTGGATCCAGTGTTGCCTTAGTTTTTCTTTCTTTCTTTTCCCCCTCTGTTTATTCAGTCAGTCCTGGATTTGACCCGACCCTGTCACTTACTAGCAGTACGCCTGTAGGTAATTTGCTTCACCTTCCCTGAGTCTTAGTCTCTTCATCTATAGTCTAAGGGTAATAATATCAACCCATGGAGTTAATCTGAGAATTTAATGATATTATACGCATGGCGAATGCTCACTAGTGCCATTTATTATTGTGTTATTCTGTTAACCCATTGCAAACACCAAGACAGAAAAGGATTAAGGAGGTAACATTCCCATTCATTCATTTACACTATTGTTGAGAACCTACTGTATGCCAGGCCCCATGCAAGCACTGGAGATACAATGTAACATCAAGATACGCAGCCCAGCTCCCAGAGCCAACAGCCTCCCAGGGAGACATAAATAAAATAATCATCCAGATGAGTGGATCACTTCAACTAAAATGGAGAAACTTGAACCGCAAATACTACCCTACCTTCCTGGGAAGAGTGGCCAGGGAGAAACCCAAGACAGCGTTTGTCTTTGCACCAACTGTCTGGGGTTGGGGAGGTTTGGTGAAGATGGGGTGTATAGTCGCTTCAGCTCTGAGGTAAGAAAATGGAGGCTTTGTCAAGACGGCCCCTTCCACTCTCAGCCTTTGCCTTGAGAAGCAATGCACTCCACTTTATGGCAGGTGAACGGTGGAGGGTGACCCAGCACCACCAGCCCTTGTCATGTTGGCGTTAGAGTCCAGGGCAACCAGGCCTTTGTGCTGAGGTCCCTGTGGTGACTTACACTTTAGACCTTGACCCTCTCCCCTGGGGAAAGGGGAATTAAGGTAGGAAGCTTCTAGACATTTCACTTGCGATATGACCCTCTGTTCTGACCCAGCTGAAGCCCCTGCCCTGCTCTGCCGAGAAAGCCTTCTTCCTCTCTGGGCCCAGTACTGTTTATACACTCTCAGAAAGGCAGGTATCAGGAGGCAGCTGGTGTTTGTGGTCAGTTCCCCCCAGATACAGGAGCTCCAGACCTACCCCCACACTGGCTGCCATTGGTTAACGGGAAGCCAAAACAGACTCCCACTTCTGCCCTCAGCCACCCAGCCAGCAAACAAAGAGCTACAGGAAACACCTGGAGGAATGGGCAGCTGGCAAGGGGACGCTCTGCCCAGGAGAAGAAAGGGCTTTCAGGATTAGTTAGGCCAGTGAGGAGCTGGGGGAGGGGCTCGGCTGCTTGATTGCGCTTCTCTGGGTACCCAGCAGCGGCAGAGAACTAACAGCTGAGTTGCTCAAATGCACTGTCACTCCCCCCTACCCAACCACACACACACACAGAGGAAAGGGATCATCCCCCTCCGGCACCAGCTTCCCTAGAGCCAGGACAAGAAGGCTCATTAAGGAAAGACTCCTGAGAGGGCTTGTGCCTCTGCCCCTCTCCTTCCTTCTGTGGTCTCCTCACCCTCAGCCAGAAAGCTTAATCATCTTCAGACCATGTAAATTTAAAGCCATGGTATAAGCATGAAGACAGAATCCTTAAATGATGCATCAGCCTATGGTATGTGAAAGCATTTTTCCAACAATAAGTCTCCATTTATTTCCAAACTTATTTATCCAGACCTGCATTCATATCTGCCTACTCATTGCTTATTATTTCAAGTTGTTGTGGTTCCAGCTGTGTGGAACAGATTTGACTGAAAAGATCAAATGAAGTCCTACCATCAGTATCCACCTAAGAACAAATTTGCTGGTGTGTAGACCATGTGCTGGGAACTGTGATATCTGCAGGGGGACTCAGCTCACAGGGCTCCCTCACCTGCTCTTAGGAAACTCCCAAAGTGGGCAATTTCCTTTTTAGGTCCTGAATGGGAGGGAGGATGTTAGAAGAGGGCAGTGAGGAGAGGGCACTTGCCCCACAGTCACCTGTGGGCACATCCTTTCATTCAACCGCCAGTGTACTCAGTGTACTAAGACTGTCTCATGCCAAGTTGTGCATGGCACATGGGGGTATAAAAAGAAATAGAACACAATGGTTCCTCCTGTGGAGGTGTATACGGTAACAGTTGGAGAGGGGATGCAAGCTTGCAAAGCCACCAGACCTCAACCAAAAGCAAAACATGAAGATGTGCTGACTCTTTGTTATGAAAGTGTAAACAGTAATAAATGACATGTATATACATATCAGTAAGAGGCTCTAGAGTAAGAAATGTGTTATAAAAGTGCAAGCAGTTTTAAACCATATGTACAAACATTGAAAAGCCCTGAGGTAAGAATGTTTTTAAAGAGGACTAGCAGGATTATTCAGGAAAAGTATCCTGAAGAGGCAACAGGGAAAGGAAAAAACTCTAGAGAGTCATGTAGGTTTTTTTGGTGTTTTTTTTTTTTTTTAAAGCTTTATTTATTTATTTATTGGCTGCGTCAGGTCTTAGTTGCAGCACAAGGGATCTTTCGTTGTAGCGCGTGGGTTCTTCATTGCGGCACACGGGCTTCTCTTGAGCTGTGGCATGAAGACTCCAGAACGCAGTAGTTGCAGCGCTTGGGCTTAGTTGCCCCGCGGCACATGGGATCTCAGTTCCCTGACCAGGGATCGAACCCGTGTCCCCTGCATTGCAAGATGGATTCTCAACCACTGGACCACCAGGGAAGTCCCAAGAGTCACACTGATTTTAAATTTGTTTCCACTACCTCTCCCTCTAGTTACTGGTGCTTTGCTTTCTTCATCTGTGAACTTGAGGTAACAATATCTCACAGTGCGCTGTGGACATTACAAGAGACAGTCTGTGTGTAAGGCACCAGGCAGAGTATCTGGCAATTGTGGGTGCTCAGCACATGGTTAAGTGCTCATGTCCTAGAAGAAAGTGTGTCAAAGTCTTTTACAAGCAGTTTTGGGCCGTGATAATTGTCGGAGTAGAGAAACTTGCAAATGTGGACGTGGCTGCAAGGAAAGGTGAGCAGGTAAGAATCGACAAGGTGAGGGGTCCTGGTGCAGATAGGCCATTGCACAGAGTATTTGAGGTTGGAAAGACTGGGAGAGCCTTATATTCCCATTTTAGGGATTCAGAGTGAAAAAGAAAGGCAGCAGGAAGGGAATGGCACAATGAAAATAGTTTGCACTTGCCCCGGGCTGCTGGGCAGGCCAGGTAGTAGAGCAGGTAGAAGGCTGTTGTTTTATTTCAAGTGTGACAGGGGCCCGACTAGAACTCTGTGCTGGCCTAAATGGGACAGAAGAATCAGAGATTTTCCTGTTCCATCTGGAAATGGAAATGGAATGGTGAGAGGTGATTTAGCATAAGTGACTCATTTTACAGATGAGAAAACCAAGACTCAGGAGGTGGAAGTGACCAGTCTAAGTTGTCAAAGACATCTATTACTAGCTATTTTCAGACCTGAAGCTAGGGCCCCTATTTCCCAACTCCTAAACCTAGAGTTATTTCCACCACCTCATAGCTGGCTTCACAAGTAGACATTGGGAAGAGAATTTCTGTAGACAGCATCAGTGTTCAGGAGCTGTGGACCCTATTCTCTCTCCTGCCACCTTGGAATTCCTTCCTGATGGCAGCCCAGGCTTTTCTTCTTCAGGTGATTACTTTCTGGGTAAACCCATTTAAGGGGTTCATTGTTAACTAAGGCTCTCCCATATTATGACTTGAAGTGTGTGCACGCCTCTTTAAGTGACATTTACATTTCAATGGCAGGTGGTTAAAGACCTAAGAGGCTGCTAGAGTCAAAGGATTGGTTTTTTTTTTAAGAAGGTGCAATCACAGGTTGGTATTTTGAGCTGGGACTCCTCGTGGCAGACCCTGAATGGACTTGAGTTTTTCCTCCCATCCCTGATCTAAATCTCCTTGATCTGCTAGCCTCTACTCTTGGCCACTTTGACATTCATTCATTCAACCAATATTCACTAACACCCACTAAGCACCAAACACTACTCAGATAAGGTCCCTGGCCTACATTCTAGCTGTAAACTCAGGGTTATAAGGACTAGGGTAGAGGAAAGAACTGAGTAACATGGGAACACTTGTCCCAGACTGGGAAGGGGAAATGTCACAGAAAAGTTGCCTGGAAGAGATGCTCTAAATCTTCAGAGGCAAGAGTTAACCAGATGAAGTGGGTGGGTAGGAGAGGGGCAGAGCATCCCTGAGTAAAGGTCCAGAGGCCACAGTCCCAGGCACAGGCTAATGGACACCAGTTGAGGGAAGGGAGAGCTGCTTCTAGTCCAGTCCTTGGAGGGGGAAGAGGCCTCAGGTGTGCCCTTGGTTCTATTAGGGGTGTTCCTTCCTAAAGATCATGGCCATGGTGACAGCCAGCCACTGATGTCCTCAATGCAGAGCCTCGCTGTGAGTATGGGGGATGGGGTCAGAAACCTCTACATCCCCACTCCTAGGGGCATCATAGGTCACAAACTGGCAGCCTAGGCTGATATGCACTTAAAAAAAATAGCTTAACACTTTAAAAAAATTAGTTGCCATCTTTAGAATTTAGGGAGATGTCAAATAGAAGTCTACATTTCAGGTTTCTCTTGAAAAATTACAATATCTGGTATAGAGCTAATGAGTGGGGTCCTTTTCAGACAAGGCTTGAGCTGGCTCTCCAAGTTCATTGTAGCCTCTGTCCAGCTATCCTCATTCATTGACTGTCTGGCCTTACCCTCACCCCTGCTACCCACCAAATTTTAAAGGAGCTCTCCCTGCTGGTATATAAAGTAGTCCTTGGTCCAACCTGCCCAGCTATAACCTCCTCTTATCTGATGTGCTCTGGGCAGCCTGTCAGGTTTACTGAACCAGGGTTGGATTAAGGCCGCCCTTGTTTATGGCAATGAGGGTGGGGAGTGGAAGAGCCAGACTTCAGCTGGGAACAAAATGTCTTGGAGCTGGTGGGAGCTCAGAGAACCAGGCTTCTCTCAATCCAAGGGAAAGGACTGGCTGCACATCTGGGGTACACTTGTTTGTATAAGATCATTGTTATCCAGGGCCCTGGTAGCCTTTTAGACTAAGCTCAAATGGTTTTTTGTTTTGTTTTGTTTTGTTTTGTTTTTGCCAGCTCTGCAAAGAAATGGTGCAGAGAGAAAGCCAGAACTCTCCAGAACTCATTACCCTTCCCCATCTCCCCATTTCTCTCTCTTCTGGGAAGGGAGAGCATATGGGTGTGATTCCACAGATGGGCAGGATGGAGGTAAGCAAAGTTGTTATTGGAAAATCCCTTTCCCCACCCACTTGGTGTGTGAATGAGCACGTAGCCGGTTTGGTTAATCTCCACAAGCAGAACATGAAGCCAACAGGTCAAAACTGCTCGGTGGTCAATGAGATCAGATGTCTGGAAAGAACACTGTCCATTTCAGCAAGAATGACAAAGGTCAGACATCAGTTCATTCATTTATTTATCAGGTACTTATATAGGCTTCTTGGTGTTAACTGTAGCTGCTCTTGGAGGCCCAGTAGGAATTTTAATTTAATAATGGTTTCCTTCCAGTTATCAGAATGTCAGAGTGTCCTTATTCATCTCAGGACCAGTTCAGAGCCCATGAAGAGATGAGGTTAATTTCTACTTAAAACTACAATTCTCATTTATTTAGTACTCAAGTGTGCAAAGCACTATTCTAAGTAGAATATGGATCTCATTTAATCCTCATACCATTTTGAGATAGGTTCTATTCTTAATCCCATTTTACAAATGGGGAAATGGAGGCCTGGTGAAGTAATCTGCCCCAGGTTTCACAGCCAGTAGGTAGGTGGTAGAGCTGAGATTAGACCTCCAGGCAGCCTGACACCAGGGCCTGAGCTCCTGACCTCTTTGCAGCACTGTCTCACTAGACCTGGAAACTGAAACCTTATCAGGCAGGAGTCTGAGGCAAACAAGGGAAGATTATTACAGACTTCACTTCCCAGCCCCAATGAACTTTCAGTTCAACTAACTGAAAATATGATAATAATTGTGCTAATTTGCTCTCCAGTAATTGCTAGGATAATGGAGATAATTTAGAACCAGAAGCTGAAGAAAGGAACAGAGTTCATCTAATCCACGCCCTAATTTCTGAGACAGGAAACTTTCAGGGTTTATATGAACTCACATAGCTAGTTAGGAAGAAGAACCTGGACCACAGCCCATAGATTCTACCCCCCGCCCCCCCACCCCACCCCAGCCCAGAACTCTTTCTATTGCACCACTCTTTTTTGGGCCGGGTGCCAGCACTGGCTTGGAAGCCAGGAGTCCTCACTATCTTTCCGGACCACAGGCTACTCGAGGAACAGATGTCAGCCTCACAGAAGTGGGTTTCTTCCCCCGGGGCTCGTTTGTTGCAGCATCAAGGACTTCCCCACCCAAACCTCCTTATCAGGAGCCAGGATGGGCTCTTAATCTGCAGCTCCCAGGGCCTTGTCTACACTCTTTGGGGTGGTGCTTATCATCCAGAAACAGCTGACCAAGCACAGGTCTCCCAGGCTGGCACTGTTTACCAAGCGGGGAAGCTGGGAGCAGAATGGACCAACCAATGCCCAGTCCCTGAACACATAAAAGCCACCAACTGCAATTCCTCAAGCAATTCTTGTCTACAGCCCCTATCCCCTCACCTGGCTAAGGGGTACTCTCCACTCCTATTGACATTGGTCAGATCTAAAGTAAATAACAAACTGCTTGATCACAGAACCCTCTTATTTAAATTGAGGGACTATTAGTTCTACCTAGAGCCATGAGAAACCTCAAGATCAATCTGCCATTCTGTGGTTTACCTGGCTTGGAAACAGAGGTGGGTGACGGTGTCCCCTTAACCCCCAGACAACCCTCCCTGAATTTCAGGCCTTTGACTAAACAATGAAATATCCTTCATGAGAGAAGCCTGTTAGGAAACAAGAAGTTAGATGCTGATTTTGTACTGAATAAGAGAAGAGTACACCAGGATGGCAAAAATTCGACCCTAACCTCATTTGTTAAGGACCTAGGTAGGTCCTTAACAAATGAGTACCTAGGACATTTGTGTTAGAAGCTAGACATGAAAATGGGACCATTCTTTTAAACAACTCCTTGACACAAGTGGGTCCCTAACCAATTCTATTTGTGATACAAATGAGCTAGCTTCCCTGACCCCCATCTCCTGGCTCACCTACCCTCCCAGTATATCACACACAGACTCCCAGGCCTACCTCCCACCTAAGACACCTAGGTCAAACTGCATGTTTGTTGATGAGGGTCATGGAGGTATGAAATGAAGTGTGTGTGTGTGTGTGTGTGTGTGTGTGTGTGTGTGTGTGTGTGTGTGTGTGTAGGGTGGTACCACTGCTCATGAGACAACATGTTTACAATTTAGTTTCAGTATAGCCCACGTACAGCCAAGAAAAAAGATAGCCCAGGTCAAAAATGTACTTGTGACCGACCTTAGTGCAAACTGCGGAGCTAGCAAGTGAAGTGGGGGTGGGGAAGCCTGTTTCAAAACCTCATGGGCAGAACCCTAGAATCAGGGATGAGAAAGGGTGTTTCTATGTCCTTGCATAGATCCTATCTACATAGCCAGAGTTATAAAGGGTAACAGACCTATGGTGTTTGCTGTCAGAAGCAGCTCCTTTTTAGCTAACTGGTAACATTGGCCTTCTGTCACATGTTCAGCTCCAGTGCCTGTATCCTGAGGCCCAATTGCTCTTGTATAATAAGAATGGTGGTTGCCAAGTGGGAGCCCCAAAGATGACAAGAGAGCTTGAGCAGGAATTTCAAAAAATTCTGCCCCAACCTGGAAAGGGGTTCAGTGTCCTCTGTTAACCATCCCAGTCTGTGAGCGGGCTGTGAGTCTTAATCATTTTTAATAATTTTAGTACCTAGCACATACAATAAATGCTTGCAGAATGAACTAATGAGTAAGGCGGAGGAAGAACAGGATGCATAAGATGAGCCCTGGCTAGACTGAGGAATGCTCAGACTAGAACACTGGCCCATCTAGCATTTTCACAGGGAAGTTAGAATATGCATTAAAGAAGGGAAGTAAGGAGCTATCTCCCAGGAAAGAGGGGATGCTTGGAAATGTCCCTACCACCTACGCGATAGGTCTGCTGAATCCAACTGAAGAGAAATACTATGAGGCACAAAGGATTTGCTTCTGAGGGAAACGCAAATTAGTGATGTGGGAATTTTATCTTCTCTATACCACACGACTTCATCTGCTACACTTTTATTAAAGAAACCAAAAAAAAGTGTACATTTGTCCATAAAGCTGTACATTCTTCCATATAAAAACACTATTATACAATTAGTAACCTTTGTGTTTTCTGTCAGAATAGCTTACAAACGTACTATTTATTTTTACTTAATGGGAGAGACAGGCCTGCTCAACAGTCCAGCTCTGGGTGTTTTGTTGTTTTTAAAGTGAACGTGAAAAAGAAGAGAGAAAAGATTAAGAATGAGACCATGAGGCTGCTTATAAAAAGGCAGGGACCTGTTTGCAGACAAGATGCAACAACAATCTGCAGTGATTCACAGCTTTGTTTCAACCCACAGACCAGAAAATGAGCTCTTGGGTCTACTGGCCTGAAGTTAACTTTAAAGCAATAAGGACTGGAAAAAGGATCTGGGAAGGTACTCGGGATCTGGAAAGTTGAAGAGGCAGTACTGGCAGGAATGGGTAGGGGAGTGTTTGGTAACTAGCACCCTTGAGTCAGAATTGAGTATTTAAGAAATGCAGGAAAGGGGACTGGCAGTGGGGAGAAAGTTTCCTCACTAAAGGCAACAGCAGGAGGGTAGCCAGGTTGACCAGATGTTCTAGCTACATCCTTCTTAAGGTGATTCAGGTTTGGGAAATTCAAAGCCTTCTGAGGATCCCTCACTAATGTCACCGAGAAACTGAAGGAAGGAGATTTCTTCCCTGTGTAATTTTCCATTTTTCTCCAACCCAGAACAGTAAGTATTGCACAAGTCTATAGACAAATTTGGATTGTACTGAGAGAGACAGTAGCCTCTCCCACAGGTGCTCTGAGCACCAGGGAGAAAAAACAATGCCCAAGGTTTGGCTTTCAGTGTCAGCCCTACAAGAATACCAAGTAGTCCTGCAGAACTTCGGGCATTCTCCCATTCAGCCAAGGAATATCTGCAAGGCTAAGCATCCAGCCATAGTCCTGAGGACAGAGGGAGAAATGGTTCCTTAAGCCCACCAGGGCACCAGGAGGTTGTGAGAGCCAGTTCTCCTCCAGATCCTCCTGGGACCCAGGAGGCCATATTGCACAGTGACTGAGAACTCTTGTCCTAGAAAATAGGGTAGCTCCATGACCCAACCAGAAGGGGAGAGGAGCGGCGGGGAGGGGGGCAGTTAGAGAGGAGTGTTGTGCTTTTAAAAAGAAGGCAGTATTCAAGGACCTGAAGTTCCCTGTAGCTTTTGAGCCACCTCTCAAAGGGATAATGGCAGCATCATGAGGACTTCTGTCTGGTTACAAAAGAAGGGTTTTGGTCAAAAAATATCCCAGTGGATACTCTATGGGTCCCAAAATTCCATTGCAAATCAACCCCAAGGTATTTGCCACACATACTCACACATAGAGCAGCTCATAGCAAGGCAAAGGTTTTGTGCAGAGTGCCCTTCTCTCCCAACTCCAATAACCCTCAACCCCTGCCTCACTCCCCTGACTCCCAAAACAAAAAGCTTTATATTCTTGGTGGGAAGCAACATCTACAGCCCCCTGAGAATAGAATTAGAAACAAGTCATGATTTCAAGAAAAGCTGCTCAGGACAGAAGGAATCAGGAGAGGCCTTTTCACTCTCTGCCTAGAATCTCATCAAAAATTGAAAGAGAAGATTAGGCAATATAGTATGATTTAAGTCCAGGCTTGAATGCCCCTGAGTTAAGAGTAAGAGAGGGGCCAGGGATGCAGGTGTCCTGGGTGAGAGGTTTGAACTCAGCCTCTCTTCTCTCCCCAGGGCAGATCCTGACCTCTCTCATTCACAGTACTAACCTTGCTTGCTCCCTCTCACATCTTCCTGGGTTGCTAGCCAAGCTTCTCCCACCTTACCTTGGCCAGACCCATGCCCTCCCTGACCATTCCCCCCTCCCATTCCAGACACTGCCTCCCAGAATCAAGCACACAACAATTCTCTCCAAAGGCACCTGGGGAGGCCACTTGCAAGCAGCTCCCTTTAAGGATTTTTTTCTTAAAA
Source organism: Aethalodelphis obliquidens (assembly GCF_003676395.1). NCBI lineage: Eukaryota > Metazoa > Chordata > Mammalia > Artiodactyla > Delphinidae > Aethalodelphis > Aethalodelphis obliquidens. The sequence continues at coordinate 541,003 of NW_020837992.1, read as the reverse complement.
AAATCTTTTGGTATTTTTCCCCCCTTTTCTTAAAAAAAATAATATATATATATATAAATAACTCTTCACTTAAAATACAATTCCCCAGGTAGAGGTATGCAGTGGCCTGTTGTCACAGCAGAATGAGTACAGCAGAGCACCGGGTGGGGTGGTGGGGGATCTAACTGGAGACTGCCATGATGTAGTTCTTTGAGGGGCTGCTCCTGCCCAGCATCATTTGGTTCTTGCAGGTGAGGAGCCCATAGGAGGTGGCCACCGGGGCCTCCTCGTACAGGACGCAGATGGAGCCATCCTCCCCAATGCGGTAGGACACCTCGTAGGGGTCCACCCACAGGGTCAGCTCACTGGGCAGCAGCCGGTGCAGCTGAGGCTGGCTGAGTCCAATCTGGCTAGCCACTTTACTGATGATGGGGTCCATTTTGTGGTTGATTCGGATGCAGCGGTAGCCAGAGCCCTTGGATGGTTTTTCAGGAAACCAGTGGTGTTTGTAGTGCTCTGTGGAGACAGGACAAGGGGGATATGGACTGGTTAGAACAGTTGGGCCATGGATGCTACACAAGGTGGGTGGGGGTGATGGGATAGGAGAGGAAGGGACCTAGTGATTTTAAGTAAGCAACATGGTTTCTCATGAGTTTCAGGACCCTCCTGAAACCCTCCTGACACTGTAGCAGAAAAAAAAATTACGGGATCTGGAAAAACCCCTCCTTCCAGGACAAGGGTTTATGTGTATCGGGAGGGTGTCCCAGAGCTCTGGGTCAATCCTCTGTAGCCAGTATATTGCCTTTGGCACATCCCCAGTTTAAGGAGGAGGGGTGTGACTGGGGCTGGCATGTCCAGGCAGGGCCTCTGGGGACCTATGAGCTGAAGTTTCAAGGCCAAGAAGGCTGCCATCATTGTCGGACCCATGTCTCCCACCCTGTGCCTCAGTGGTTCCCTCTGCCTTGAAAAGTCAGAGGCCTGTCTCAGCGGGTAAGGGAGGCAAAACCGGGATGTTTGGGTGAAACATACGTTGTTCTTCAGAAGGCAGGATCTGTGTGGGCACGTTCAGAGATGGCTATTGCTGCCCAAGACCGCCGGCCAACCCGCTAGAAACAGCTGGGAGATGGGTCTCTTCCCCAGCCAGCGGCTGCTTGTATCTTGTCAACCTCCTCCGTCTCACACCGCACCGCCCCCAACCCCGACACACGCCCGCAGAGCGCAGTTACTACGTACAAGGCTCTCTCTGTACCATAATAGGTGGCAGATGGCTAAGGGGGTGGGCAGAAAATACAAAGGGGGCCCGGATTCCAACTTCGACTGAGTGAACAGCAGACGCAGGCTCAGCGCAGCCCCGCGCGGCGGGAAGAACCACGGCTGGGACACCAAGTTGTTGAGAAGGTTCAATTGCGCCTTCTTGTTCCATAACGACCCCCCGGCCGGTCAGGCTTTGTTGCCTGCAGGGTCTCAGGGTCCACTGAGAGGGAGATGAGCTCGCACTCAGACCCGCAGGTACCCCCCCCCCCCTTCCGGGACATAAGCCGGGGACTCGGGATCGCACTCAGGTCTAGTGTTTGCGCCCGCGACAGCTTGGAGGGGAGCGCCCAACCAGAACAACCGCGGACCGAGACCCTAGAGCAGGGCCGAGGAGGAGGGACAGGACCCAGAGGAATGGGCGGAAGGTGGGGATGTGGGGGTGGGGGGAGGAGACTGCAGGCCGCCCCGGGAGCTGGAAGGAAACCGAGTCCCGGAGCTGCTCGAGTGGGGAGCCCTGCCCTAAGTGGAGAGGAAAGACGCCTCAGGCAGGGAGGGGGGCCGAACCCCGGTGTCAGGGTTCGACGGGCGCCAGGACCCTCCGCAATGTGCTCACCCGTCAGGGCTTCCTGGAGAGCCCCGCTGAAAACCTGAAGTCGCTGCTCGTTCACGCAGCCCCGGGTCCTCAGAAGGCTGGAGAGGAAACCCACAGCGGCGGCGATCTCCGGGAGCATGTCTGTTCTCTTCCCGGTCCAGCTGGCCTGGCTCATGTCGTGTGCAACTCTGGGAGCGGTGGCGGAGGCGGGGGTCAGAGAGAGGTCTCTGATGGGACGTGCCGAACCGTAAGCCTCTGCTCGCTCGCCAGTCGCGAGGGCTTTGCCCGGACTTTACCTGCTACACGCCTTTCATACTGTTGCGAGAGCCGGAGGAGCCGGCGGCGGAGTTCATTGGCCGCAGCCAGCGGATAGGGGCGGAGCCTGGCCTCCGCCCCGCCCCGCGCGCCATCGGTCTCAGTCCCGCCCCCACCTACCGCCACCTCCTCTGCGCTGAGGTCATCGCCCGCTGACGTCAGTGCTGGGAACCGTAGCTGAGCTTGCAGGCTGAGGGAGGCGGGAGGAGAAAGAGGTGGGGGGGCCGAAGGCTCTCTGGGAAGGAGAGCGGCGCTTCAAGCTGGGGATTCTCTGACCTCTCCTATTCTCCCATTCTTCCAGACAGGTTAAAGAACACCTCCAAGAAGAAGCCTTCGTTGACACCACCTCTACCAGGAGGTCGCCTTTTCTGATTCCCCCACTTTCAACCACACCCTGTCAGAACTCACCCATTTTACCGCTTTGCCGCGTTTCCCAACTAGTCGGAATGGGTTCCTCTTGGCTCTCCGGAAATGGAGACTAAGTATTCTGTTTACTTTCACAATAATACCAACTTCCCCAACAAGTTATGCTCTTCTACAGCAATGCCTTTTCTCTTGCCTAGAACCATCCGAGTCTTACCGACTGCTGGGTGGGTAGGGGTGGAGGGAGTGTTGTGAAACTTTTCAGTTTTCCTCTTCCACACGGGGAACCAGGCTCAGAACCTGGCAGCATCACAGGCACTCCTAGAGGTCTGTTGAATGGGGATAATTCTTAATATACCAGGGTCCAGCATACATAGGTGCCTCATACGTATATGTTAAATGAATCAAACCCAGTGGCCTCTGTAAATTCTTATTTTCCTTGACCACATTTTCCTGGAGGCAGTCTCCCCTCTTTTTCCTTGACCCCAGGTTTCTCTGCCTCCTTCCCCGGCTGTGTCTCCCCTGGATCTCTTCCTGTCCCCGTTCCCTCACTATATCCACTCACTCTTCCTTTTCTCTCCACTTTCTTTCCTTAGAGAGATTCTATTCATGTTGTCCATTTTGATGTTTACTTTTTTACTATTGACTTTCTTATCTGCATAGTCTGTCCACATCTTCTCTCATCCCGCCCCTCCTACCTGCTCTGTCTCTCCCCTTGGATGTCCAGCCACCACATCAATGTCAGTCTAAGCCCACTGTCTTCTCCAAGGCCAGCTTCCTTCCTGATCTCCATTTCTATCAGATACCATCGGTTCCCAGTCACTCTACCCAGAAAACTCAGACTCAGTTTTGGCTTCACCTTGTACTTTGCTCCTTAGATCCAGTCTCAAGACCTGTTGCTTCTTCATATCTAGATGATTGCAGTAGACTCTGTCAAATCCAATCCCCAAATCACCCTTCCCACTGTTAGTAGACTTACCTTCCTAAAGTTCTACATTCACTTGCTCTTCTTTTGCTCAGATCATTCTGAGACACCCTCCATTTGTCTACTGCATTAAGTATGGACTTCTTTGCCTAATAGTTAAGACCTTTCATAATTTGGCCCCATCTATCTTTTTAGGTTTCTGCCACTTTGTGCTCCAAGGTGACTCTCATCACTGTTCTCTAAGCATCAGAGCAGCTCTGCATCCCAGAGCCCTCAACATTTGCCTATGATCCCTATCCCTGCCCTGTAATGTGGTCCCCATTCCATGTATGCCTATATGTGCCTGGCATTGCTGCACCATGGCTCATGCCATTATCTCTTGGATACCTCACTGCCTCCTTCCCATCTTTCCCAATCCCTCACACTCCTGAATGCACAGCTTAAGCTTGGTCCTCCACCTTGAAAACCTGTGCTGACCATTTTCTCACTACAGAATTAATATTATCCATACCATCCATTTGGCATTTATAATCTGTTGTTTGATATTCTTAGTGATCTTTTTAGAGGTTGACATCTTGTTTGCAGACTGCTTGAAAACAGGTTACTATGCTCATATGTCCTACATTTCCAGGACAGTTCAGGTTTCAAATATTCTGCTCCATTGCTTCATATAGCTCACTAAAATGCCCTGGAATTCTAGTATTTTGGCATTGAACACATCTCTTAGATGGCCTCTTCACTGGCTCCTCCACAAAGCTGGATCAGGCCAGGTGAGACCTCTGCTCATTGAGGGGGAAACAATTGTTACTGGAAACAGGGCTAGGACTGGAAACAAGATAACCTGGAATGCATCAAACAAAAAGATCTGGTGTCAGCAAGACCAGAATTGACCAAGGTCAACCACCAAGGAGGCCAGGGAAACAGGTCAAGGTATAGACAGGGTGGTTTAGCACCAAAACCTGAAAATACTTAACATCTTCCTGACTATGCTGTTGACTGGGGTCTGGTGTTCTGGGCCTTGCTTTAGTCCATAATTGACGGAAAAAAAAGTCTTGTGACAGATCATCACCTGTTTTTTGACTTAGGAAATAGAACTCTGTCCTTATGTAGGTTCTCGTATCACTCACCAGGTCACACAGCTAGTTCTTAATAGAGCCAGGACTGGCACCAGATCTGCTGACTTCAAATATGCCCTTTTCATTAGACCATGGAGTCCCTGTGCTATTACAATGGCTGCTGGTCCCACCTCATCCCACAGAGCTGTTCTAGATGATGATGCAATGAACTGGAGGGAAACAGTCTTCATTTTTGGACAGTAGCAAGGTCTTATCCCCCACATTCCCCCATTACCTAGGAAGTGTCTTATTCTCATCATTGGTGATTAGTTCTGAACTTTGTAGAGGGCAGTGATAATAAGAACCAGAAAGCACTTCACCTACTTTCTCATCCTCTCTTCTTTCTATACACAAGCCTAGGGAGAGGGAGTTTAATGTAGCCAACATTCAAAGTTTCCAAGTTACTCTACAGTGTAGTTGTACCCAACTCAGGATTTAGATTCTCGATCAGCTTAAGGCCAACTATTGGGGTGGCCAAAAAGTTCGTTCGGGTTTTTGTCCCATCTTATGGTCAAACCAGAACAAACTTTTTGGCCAACCCAATACATTATAATAATCCAAATTACTTTTGGAATTTGCTGAAACTGCCCTTATACTGCTAGGACCACGGTCCTTAGAAGCTCTAAAGTCCAGATTTCACTTCTTCTTCTGTTGCCTGCTGCCTCCCTTTCCTCGGTAGAGCCAAGGCATAGTTCAAGCATCAGGATAAGGACAGTGTGTCCCTCCCTCCCTCTTCTCCTCTTCTTCCTCACTCCTCTCTTCCCCTCCTCCGAAGGCCCTTGAGTTGAATTTTGAACATTAAATGTCCTGACACTGTGCTGACCTGTGGCTCTACCTACTGCCAAGTGGGCAGGTAGTGGTGGAGCTGGGGGTGGATGCTAGTTTGTGCCTCAACTGGATCAGAAACTTCTTCTGTACCATGCAACCCCTACCCACTGGCTCCCTTGGTCCTGGATGCCCATCTCACCCACTTGCACAGCCTACCTGTGTGGCCCCTCTAGAGTGACCCACAGCATCCCAAACTGCCCTCTTCAGACCAAATCCCCACCAGAACTGGGTCCCTCTCCTCAGGTCTCAGCCCTGGCCTTGTCTGTGGAGTCATCACACATGCCTTGCTCTCTACTTCCCAGTCAGGAGCAACCAGAACGTTGTACGCGACTGTCTTGCTCAGCATCCTGCTGGGCCTGCAGGGTCTTGGCTTGGTTGTCAAGGCTACCTCCCAGTTTCCTGACCACATGTTGAAACCTGAGGTTGAGTAAAGTTGATCTGCAGGCAGAGTCTGGGCTGCAATATTCTAGGAAGATGACATCAGCTCACTCCTACACTGTGCAGTGTGTAGTTTTACTACGTCTGTGTGTGAGTGTGCATGTGTATGTGTGTGTGTATGTGTGTATCAGTGTGGGTAGGAGGGCAGTATATATATATTTGAGTGTACATACTGAAATGTGTATGATGTCTGTGGATAGGAGGGAATGTGGATATATGTTTACAGATGTTAACACGTACTTAGTATATGTTGAAGAACATCATTTTGATGTGTGGGTGTTTTGTTGGAGTGTGTATTTTGGCAGGCATGTCTGAGTGTGGCTGGTATAGATGCTAATTTGATCTTTCCTCTTTTCAGGCCTCATCGGTGACAACCTTGCTCTGCGCACCAGAGCTGATAAGAAACATCACCCAGGGAGGACAGATGCCTCTTCTTCACTTTCTAATCAGAGTGGAAATACCACTAAATATATTCATAATTCTTTGCAAGCATCATTGGGTAATGTCCAGAACATCTTTTTGAGTTCCCTATCACCTTCTTACAAAGTTGTACCCTTCAAGTTCAGATCTAGGCCAGACAGTCTGGGGGTTACTCTTTAGAATCAGGAACAGGAATCGAGGACAAAAAAAGATGACATTGTCCCTAGAAACTGCTAACAAAGACTAAGAAAGTGGGGATGTTAGCTATCTTTAAGTTTCTGTCTTTAAATCCCTCCCCCCTACCCCAAAGTGAACTGAGAACAGGGACAGAAACAGATAATGCGAAGATGATTAGGGTAGAGTGGAAAACTACCCATCTGGACTGAAGGAAGGCTTGGTAGAATATAAATATGAAAAGGGCTTTCTAATCCCCAGGTCACAACAATTTTCAAGTCCCTAAGGACCATTTCTAAGAATGCCTTGAGGGCTGGAGAAGAGTCAGAAAGCTAAAAAGTAACCCATTTCTCCACTTGCTCTGAAGATAGATGCAAAAAGAAGATTCCATCGTATAAAAAGCACCTAAATTAAGCAACAGAAGAACTTCCTTATAGGAAAGTGAGCATCTAGGATATGCTAAACAAGATGTCTGCTCCAGTCAGGACTCAGACACTGAGGTAGAGGGCACCTTTATAGTGAAGGATGAAAATAGCCACAGAGGGTAGTGGAGTGAAGTCTGCTGGCCCCAAGCAGCATCTAACCTGCAAAGTATCAGAACGTCAGCCATTGCCCACACAGTCTCCAGGTGCTGAATAGAAATAGCCAAGGCAGATGCAGGCTCCACCTGCTACCACCAACCCGGGAGCCCATCAGACACCTGGTGGCTAAAACAATCAGGGCCTCTCTAAGCTTTACTGGGCTCACGCATAGGCAAACTTGGGAGCCTGGGTGGGTCATTGTTCTCCACAGCACACAGTCTCTGGATTTCCTCTCAGTGTGCTCAACTCTCTCTCCCAAATACGGTCCGTGTAGCTCAGAAGTCACAAGTTGGAAGCCTGTGAGGCAGAGCTGACTCAGTCACAGATATATAGTGTTTGGTCTCTACAGTGTTTAAGCATTTAAAAACTTAGTTGTCAGCATTTAACGATTAGGAAGTGTCATATCAAAATAAAACCCTAGAATTATAATTTCTCTTTAAAAATCAGAATATCTGTTTACACCGGTTCCACCTTCTTATTCAGCAATGACTGTTACTTAAGACAGGAAGTGTGTCCTTCAGTTCACCCGGGTCCCCACCAACTCTTTATCGAATCCCTGCTGAGACCAACTGGTGGTTATCATTTACCAGGGCTGGATGCTGGGATTTGTTATTATTATTACGCTTAATCCTCTTTTGTATAACTTGCCTTGATCCTGGAGGTATTTGAATTAGCATCTCCCGATACAGAGCAAATGTCAAAGCATCATCTCTAACCCTAACTTTCCTGCTGAACTCCCAACTACTTTTTTTTTTTTCAGTTGAGAACTGGACATTTTTGAAATATTTTTTCTGGTGTTTTTATCTCAACATGTAGGAATCAAGATACTTTTCTCCTTTCTCTACTTCTGATTTCGTTCTCTCCCTCAATAGCATTACCATTCTTTGTCTGGTCACCAGGCTCACAGTCTGCAGACACCTTTAACTGTACCCCTGTTAATCAGTTTCCAAGGCCTAGAGAGTCTGCAATTGCAACATCTCTCCTGTTTTCGCCTCTTGCCATGGGCAGTGTCCTCCCTCCCCCAGTCTTTCTGCCCCATCCTTTAAAAAACTTCAGTGGCTTCTCATTGCCTACAGCATTAATTAAAAATCTGTTATCCGGCATTCAAATCCCTACACCCTGGGACTTCTTAGGACAGTAACTCAGATCACTGGGGAGTTTGGTAAAAATTCAGATTAAGCAGCCTCTCCCTTGATATTCTAATTCGTAGTTTGAGATGGGATATGGGCCTGTTTGTAATGAGAATCCAGGCCATTCTGATGCAGTGGTCCATGGACCCCACTCAGCACACCTTGTCTCAGAGGCACTCTTAGAGCTCCAAACCCACCTGACACGTCTGCCCAGACACCACCATCTGTGTCAACCCCTCCCCCTCCTGCAGCACCTGGCTCATAACTGCTGGCTGAACTGGTGGTGGTCAGGCACACGCAAAGGGTGGCCTGTACCCCCAGCCAGGATTCTGAAGGCAGCCCCCTGCCACTTCAGAGAGACCTTCACTACGGGAAGCCTCGTTTATCCTTATTTATTTATATATATATTTTTTGGCCTCACCACGCAGCATGTGGGATCTTGGTTCCCTGACCAGGGATCAAATCCGTGCCCCCTGCAGTGGAAGTGCAGAGTCTTAACCACTGGACCGCCAGGGAAATCTCCCTCGGAGGCCTAGTTTAGAAGAGCAGACAGCAGTTCCTCTAAAGAGGAGGCTTCTTTCATCTTGAGACACATTCAGACATACTTGCTTTTGTTGACCAACCTGGATTCTAATCCTGAATCTGCCACCTACTATCTATGACAAGGCAAATCTTTAATCTCTCTTATCCTCAATTTTTCTCATCTTTATAATGAGGACAATATGTTCTTCACATACTTACTGGGTAGATAAGTAGTAACATATAGAAAGAGCTTAGTGCAAAGCCTAAATATTACAGATAAGTATAAGTAAACCACAGCTTGGTATTGCCAACAGTCAGAAGCAGGGTTTTCAGAAATCATCTACACAAAATTTTTAATTTTGCAGATGAAGAAAAGGAGGCTGTGAGATGGGAAAAGATGCCCAAAATCACACAGCTGTTTAGTGGCGAACCTCCGTCTCCCACCCCATCTAGTGCCCTTTCCATTTTTCCACATCCCGTCTTGTGACACAGGCTTCATTCACTCCCTCATTCATTTTTTCACTTATTCAGGGACTATTTATTGAGTTCCCTTGGTGCCAGGCTCTGGAGGAACAGTGGTGGGTTTTGGAGTGGCAGGTGTTGGAAGCTGAGGGCAGGATATGGTCAGGTGGAGTAGGAGGCTGAAAGCCCAGGAGGCAGAATGAATTCAGCTGCTCACACACAGGTTGATGTTTCCTCAGGTGGAGGCAGGAGTTTGGGACAGAGAGAAAGACTGTGAGCCCTGCAGGGGCAAGACCTGGGGTCAGTGAGAAAGAGTGACCAGGAGGGTCAAAGACGATGGTACAGCAGGACAAAATGAACTTCAGAGAAGGTGATGCGGAGTGACGGTCGGAAGCGGTAATGCAGAGCACGGAAGATGCTGCCCCCCCACGTGAGCCTGAGGGGTGTGGGCTGTGACAGAGGAACAAGCGCCCCTTGAGACAGCCCCGTTTCAGCTAGGGTCAGGAGGCACAGAAAATGCTTGGATGGGCTTGAGGCTACAAGGGATTTTGCTGGACACAAGAGGGTTTGAGAGGGAGGTGGCGGGAGTTGGATTAGCAGAGAGCGCTTACACAGAGGGTGGGGATGAGAGTGTTTGTCCTTTGGACGGCGACCAGTGGGAGGAGGAGTGAGGACTTAGACCTGACTGGGCCTTGGGAGACAACTGAATTCAGGGTCTCAGGGCAAAGAGCCACAAAAACATGAGACACAGAGTGTTGGACAGGACAGGGAACTGCCACTTTTGCTCTCAGGGGTCAGCCAGGGGACCACAGGTGACCTCTGTGGCTTGGAGGGTTGAGGCCTCCAGGTTCCTGGAATTGGGCTCTAAGGGCCTGCTTTGTGCTCTCCAAAGTCACCTCTTCATCCCCTTATATCATCCTGCACCACATTGGCTCATACAGGTTCATTCTCCTTCTGCTGGGAGGGAGCGCTGGAAAGTGTTATTAATTCATCAAACTTGTGACATATGCTGACAGTACGTCAGTTCCTATCTAGGGAGGAGATCTGCTCCCCAAAGATAGCTATTCCCTTGAGGGTTGCTTCTCAGCTGCTGTGCCCTACTGACCCACTAGAGGAATGCTCCGGTTTCCTTCCCTCCTTTACCAGCACGGGCCTGTGGTGAGGACAGAGCAAAGGAAGGCAGGATGGTTGAGGGTGTATGAGAGAGAGTGTGAATAAGGTGGGAGCTGGGGGAGAGAAGACATGTGGACAGATGGCTAGACCAGTATCTGGCTGGAAAGGTCCCCAGCGATGTGTTTTTGTTTCTGTGACTCCCTAGGTGTATCAGAGGAGCAAAAGGATGGAGACTATCTGTTAAAAGTCTATTATCCTGGAGGGCCCCCCAGGAATGTGACCTCCCACACCTTCACCCTCTGGGCCTTCTCCAATAGTACTCGAAGGTGTGGCTGAAAGTGCCGTAAACTCAACGGGGAACACACGGACTTGGGGACAGCAGCAGATCTGAAGCTGAATTTATTGCCTCTTTCCCAAACTTAGAAGACAGACACATTGCAAACGCTCCTCATCCTCACTCCCAGGGGCCCAGCATAAACCCCCTTCATCTCCAGACAGAAAACAAGAGAAGAGGCCCTGAGGCTGTTGGAGCTGCCCCAGATGTTGTTTTGGCAGAGCCTTAATGGGGCTGGGCCTCCTGGGGCTGGGTGTCTGGGGCAGGCAGGAAGCTGGCATCACAGCTGTGATAGCCAGAAACCCCCCTGGGTAGGGGGCTAATGTGTGGAGAAAGACAGACTCAATAAAAAGGGACATGAGGAAGAATCTAAAGAGGTACTGCACGCGCTTTGTGACCACCTAGATGGGTGGGATAGGGAAGGTGGGAGGGAGGGAGACGCAAGAGGGAGGAGATATGGGAACATATGTATATGTATAACTGATTCACTTTGTTATAAAGCAGAAACTAACACACCATTGTAAAGCAATTATACCCCAATAAAGATGTAAGATAAATAAATAAACAAATAAATAAATAAAGAGGTACTGCAGCTTCCCCCTCTGGCCTCCTGGCTCTGGGCCCCAGGTATTTCTCAACTGCACCATGGCTCAGAGCCAGCGGAGGCCAAGCATTTGATACCTGTGGTTCAGAGGAGGGAGCCTGGTGGCTGGATTGGGAGTCACCTCCCTGAGTCACACTCTGCTTATCTATAACAAGAGAGTGTGGGCCAGGAGACCCACCCTGTCTCTTCCTTAATCTGTGTGAATCCCTATGTTGTAATATCAGTGAGAGGCCCGTGTGCTGAAAAAAAACAAAAAACAAACAAACAAAAAAACCAAAAACGTATGTAAGTCCAGGAAGACCACCAACCACCCCACTCCAGCCTGGCCTGGCTTAGGAGGAGGGACTCTGCCTAAGAACTTAAACACACAGAAGCTTTGGGCCCATCTCACTGAATTTGTAGAGAGGCACAGAAGTGTGGGTAGGGGTTAGAAAGAGGTGACTTACTCTGCAAAAGAAAACAGGAAGAATCTGAAAGGAAAAGGGCTGAAATACACCGCTCACATAGCAAGAGCACTTATAGATTGGCAAGATGATTCCTAAACCGATTTGACTTAAGAAAAATAGGAGCTCAGAGCTAGAGACACCCCCACTCCTGGAGGAATCTGGAATATTTTGAGGAGGGGCATTGGATTTCCCACAGTTCTTAGAATGAAGATGTTTTTTTTTTTTTTCCTTCGGTACGCGGGCCTCTCACTGTTGTGGCCTCTCCTGTTGCGGAGCACAGGCTCCGGACGCGCAGGCTCACCGGCCATGGCTCATGGGCCCAGGCGCTCCGCGGCATGTGGGATCTTCCCTGACCGGGGCACGAACCCGCGTCCCCTGCATCGGCAGGCGGACTCTCAACCACTGCGCCACCAGGGAAGCCCTAGAATGAAGCTTTGAACCAATCTTAGCCAGCACCTAAGGAGCAGTGGATCTCAGCTGACAGTTTACCAACTGGGAACATGGCCTTAGGTATCACCCTCAAGTGCCTTACCTTTAATGAGAACAACCACCTCCAAAAGGAGGGTACCTGCCTCCTAGCAGGGTACCTTCCCTGGTAGCGCAGTGGTTAAGAATCTGCCTGCCAATGCAGGGGACATGGGTTCAAGCCCTGGTCCGGGAAGATCCCATGTGCCGCAGAGCAGCTAATCACGTGCACCACAACTGCTGAGCCTGCACTCTAGAGCCCGTGAGCCACAACTACTGAGCCCATGTGCCACAACTACTGAAGCCCACGGGTGCCTAGAGCCTGTGTTCCGAAACAAGAGAAGCCACCACAATGAAAAGCCCGTGCACTGCAAAGAACAGTAGCCCCTGCTCGCCACAACTAGAGAAAGCCCACGTGCAGCAATGAAGACCCAACGCAGCCAAAATTAATTAATTAATTAATTTAAAAAAACACACAAAAAACCCCATACGTCTAATTTAAAAAAAAAAAGTAGATTAGAAGAAACTCTATTTTCCCTCTATTGCATTAGTAAATACACAGAAGAGCAATGAAATAAATGGATTACTTCACACCACTGGTTCTTACACCCATGAACACGTATCAGAATTACTTGTGGAGGTTTTAAAAAATATTTAAGTCTAGGCCTTACTCAGTAGTTACAACGGGGGGCAGGACCCAGGTATTTTTTCCAAGCTCTTTGGATAGCTCTGATGAGTTTCCTGCTGGTTGAGTGTCTGATGTTAGGTTGACTGGGGTAGTTTGAGTTCTTTGGGCCACTCTTAGAGGGTATGGGGAGCTTTTTTCTCAGATTTACTAGCAGTAGTGAAGAACTTGGCCTCAGACTTTTTAGGAGTCTGTCTTGGGTCTTTTTTCCCCAGCGAAGAGGTTCTTTCTTTCTCCAACTCTTCTTTGATTCTTCCCTGGGCCTTTACCTGGGGTCTTGGGCTCCGCATCTCTTGGGGTCTCCAAAGCTGGGGAGGCCTTTCTCTTCTTCCCATGAGGTATGTACCAGGACTCTTCTTTGGAGACTTCTTTCCTGGGGCATCTTTTCGTGTCTCTACGCTTCCTGCAGCTGGAGTTGCCTTCACTGGCACCAGCAGTGGGATTTCATCTTCAGACTTGTCTTGAGCTTTAGTGGGGGCAGGTACCCTCTACCAGAAAAAAGTAGAAGTAGATTGCCAGGGCACACTGTGCAATCTACTTCTCAACAACTCAGCACAGTTCTCCCTGGCAGGGAGTGGATTCTGTGGGGATCACTGAGACAGGAAGCAGAGAAAGAGGGGGAGGTGAATACTGCAGAGACTGGCCTCGTCTGACCCTCCCATGCCTCACTGCCATTTATATATGGGTCATAAATCAGTCACTTGACCCCAGGATCTGAACACCTTTTGTCCTCCTTGTTTTATAGCGATCAAAGGAAGGAGACTTGGTGCTTGTCCTCAAGCATGGAGGGTGGAGGCTCTTCAGTCTAGTTTGGGAGAAATTGTTCCTGCCCTCAGGAAACTCCAAGTTGGGGACGAGGAGGAAGCATGCACACAGAGGACACACAGGCAAAGCTGCCAGCAGACAGAGAAATGTGGGCAGATGAGCACTGAGAAAACACAGTCCGAAATGAATGAACAGGGTTGGAACGGAGGCACCAGCAGTTAGCTGGTGTCCAGTATGAAACAGCTTTTAGGGGCTGGGAGTCCTGAGCTGGATTTGGAGATCTTATTAGCAGGGGCAGAAGACAGTCCAGTACTGTATGAGGCATTCACACAACTGCTCACCCGCTGTCTTTTGGCAATTCTGGTTTCCTTCCGTGGTTTAACTGGAAAGGCCATCTCAAGCATACTCACCACTTGCGTATTAGCAGCGGCCCGAAACAGCCCATCACAGCCTTGGAAGCACAGACGCATACATCAGATGACTTTGTGTACACAGCTGAAGCTTTTCCACAGGGCCAAGGGCATTCCCAGAGTGGTTGGGCAAGGCCCCAGAGACAGGTTCTGGAAGCCAAGTCAGTATCTGGGCCTCTGCTGCTCCCTTCCTCAGCAAGGGACCTGAACAAGGCTCCTCCAGGGTACAAAGTGACCACCGTAATTTTGCACAGCACTTCACAGCTTAAAAAGTGGCTTTACACGAACAAGTTGAACACCCATCTGATCCTCACAACCACTCCATCAGGCAAGAATCTTCTACACTTCACGGATAAGGTAAATGAGGCTGGAAGAGACTAAAAGCCTTGTTTAAGGTAGCCCAGCAGTGGCAAGCCTGTCCTTTCCACTACTCCACGCTGGCCTCTGCATCACAGCCTTCTGGACGTGGACATTAGGGATCCAGAGCATTAAGGGACCATTTGAGTGAATCTATTAAAGGCCAATTGTCATCTGCATTTCAATCTAGCTCTGAACACTTCAAGAGAAACACAAACAGGGAGGATGCCCGGAGAGAATGTCTTGGAAGGCTGCCCACCTGGGCTCTCCAGCTCTCTGGAGGAGATGGGAAAGCCACGTCCTTATCTCCAAACGGGCTCACCTTTGCCCGGGCCTGGGAATCTTTTGGAAGTTGAGAGCCTGGCCGAGAACAGCGGGTAGCTGTCGCCCTGCCTCCCGCCCCCGCGGACCCCTTCGGAGCCTGCGCCCATATAAGGGCAGCGCTTCCCGTCGGCCGGGTAGTGACGCGCCGCGGGCCACGTCAGAGGCCGGCGGGGAGGGGCGGCCCCGCGACAAGAAAACCAGTGACGCCGGCGGGGAGGGAGGAGGAGGGGCAGAGAGGAAAGGAGGAGGGGAGGGCGGGCTTAACCCCTGACGGGGCTGTCACCTCCGAGCCTCGTCCTTACGCTATGTGTAGAAACGTCGGTGCAACAGGGGGTTAGCGTGCGTGATCACTTTCTGTCCCCGTGTGGTAGCAGGTATTTGTATTCTGGGCGATCTTATCTTCGGACGCCCAAGTGTGTTTGCAGTCTATTTTGTCTCAAGGTGTCAAGGATGCGTATTTCACGTTACAGCCATGGTGTGTATTTTTACTTTGGAGACAGACGAGGAACTTTGCTGGGGGATGCTTGAAGACAATCACATCTCTCCATTGTTTTCCTTGTTAAACAAACAAAAAGACTCTTGGCACTTGTGCTTCCGGAGACCCCCAGAAAGTCTCACTAGAGGCGCTACTGTAAGGGACTCGCTTCCCTTCTACTAAGCTGCCTCTCACCGCTGCCCTAGCCAAGTCAAATAAAAAGGGGTCGGCCCTAGGGGCTGAAGGGGAAGAAGCCTAAAAAAGGAGGGCTTCAAGACGCCTAGCGCCGGGTAGAGGCCAGGAAACAGAAAAGGAAGAGAAATTGCAACAAGAGAAGCTCAGGGCTTACATTTCAACCAGGCTTCTTCATGGAGTCTCCATTGGGGGCGGGTGTGTGTGGGGGGGGTTGTCTCATTTCTGAGTCCAGCTGTGCTGGGGTAAAGCCTGTTGGAGTGCGCCCCCCCAGGCCTACCTTGTCTCACCTGAAGTTGGGAGGGAAGGATGGATGAGGGGAGCAATAGGTAGTAAACAAATTCTAAGATGAAGGGAGAGGGGGTACACTGCAGAGGGTGAGAGAGAAATAGGACATGGATGGGAAGAGTCAGAAACCCAGCCAGAGGCTCACAACCTGTGGGGTGTTGGGGCACTTGGCTGCCCTGTCTGGGGGAGGAGTTCAGGCATAGGAGAAAGTCCCCAGGGCCTCCCAAACTGTCCCTTTGCACCCGCAGTGCTCACCCACCCACTCTCCCTACCCTACTTAAGACCCACTTCCTCTCTGTAGTTCCCCTGGTAGAGAATTGTCTGGTGAAAACCCTACCTCACACCAAGCTCTGGGCCCAGTCAAAGAGTGGGAATCACAGGTATGCGGAGAGATAGTGACCTACCTTGTCAGGGGATCTGCCCAGAATGTGGTCTCTTTGCCTTGTCTGCAGACATCTCCCCACCCCTGAGGCCTAGGCTTGTGTGTGTGTGGGGGTGATGGTGGTGGGGAGTAAAAATGGTTTTAAGCCTGAGAATTTAAGAGGATGCAGAAGAGAGGCCTTCCTTTTTCAGGGACCAGCATTCTGGGGCCGGATGATGCCAAAGGTGTTGAGGAATAAAAATAATGGGGCAGCATTTGTGTCCCACCTTGGCCGTACTGCACAGTTGGTATGAGTGTGGCCCCTGCCACCCACTATGAGGTCTCAGGAAAATCCCCAACCTCTCCGAACCTTAATCTCCTTGTCTGAAAAATAGAAACAAAAGTATTTATCTTATTGGTTCTTCTGAGGGTTAAAAGAGATCGCTTCTAAAGCATTTTGTACATTAATCCCTTCCACAATATTTATGTATTTGGCACAAGGTAAACAGTAAATAGTAACCGTTATTACTATTAGAAGTAGTGGCAGTAATAGAAGTCCTCTCCAGGACACCACATGGAAAGTTAGCCAGCATTATAAGGTGTTGCAGGGTTGCCTTTGGGGGTCCCCTATCCCTCAGTTTTCTTCTCCCTCTGGTACCTCATCACCTCCACCACTTCCTCCTCCATCCTGATCCCAACCTGGCCTCGAAGAAAGGGCAGCACTTCCTCCTCCATCCTGATCCCAACCTGGCCTCGAAGACAGGGCAGCGAGCACAGAAGCACAAGATAGGTGTTTCTGTCCTGGCTACACCCTTACTGGGGCCTCAAACTTCTTATCACTAAAATGGGGAGAATCCTTTCTGGCTGGCTTCCCTTTTTGTGGAAGTTAAGGGAATAAAAAGTTTGTGGAAAGACTGAAAACTGTCTCAGCCTCAGCTCCTATGCCTACGCCCACCCCCCGCCCTGCCCCGCCACCTTTGCTTACAGCTCTGTTGATGGCTTTCCTTTAATCTAGTAATTCTCCTTTTTCCCCTCAGGGAGGAAAATATGTCCTTTCTCATTTCATTTCATGACTGCAGTACGAAGCCCAGGACAGGGCATGCAGTTGGAGCTCAATAAAAGCTAGTTCCCTTTTGTCTATCTTAGTGATGGGACCAGAGGCGGTGGCCCCAGTAGAATTTGGGGAAGCAGTCTCCATCCTCTGGGAGGTTGACAAAGAGAGGAGGGCAGAAGGAGGGGAACCAAGTCCTGGCACTGCTCAGACTCAAGGATTTCTGCTGTTCCCATCACAGAAAGCCCGACATCACCCCCATCTCCTCAGGGTGACGTTGTGCTGACTGGTTTTACTCTAGGTTCCCAGGGCTGGGAGAAACCTCTGCAAGCCTCTAGCCCCTGCTGCTCCACTCCTCCCAGGAGGAGAGCAAGTGTTCTGGCTAACAGGGAAGTCCTTTGGTAACTAGTTCCACTTCCTCACAGCTAGAGCTCTGAACTCCGCTCCCCCATCCCCCTGCCCCCACACACAACCCATTTCCTCTCCTACTGATTTGTGGAAACAAAGAACCCTTGTCCTCTCTTTGGTTTTAAAATAAGACACTTGTTTATCTTACCCTTACCTCTGGCCACAAAAGACCTGGGCTCAGTCAGGCTTCCCTCGGGCTAGGCCCCAACTCCTGGGCACAGGGCAGCAGCCCCTAGGCCAGCCATAGCCCCACCCCTCTCTCTGGGGCGTTGAGCCACACCCACCCTGGCTGGGCAGCCTGGTCCCAGCGCTGCCCCTGAGTACCCCTGGCTGCTGTCCAGGCAGCAGCCCTCATCAGTGTGGCCCCCCTGCACACTCACTTTTTACCACTATGACTCTGCATCTGCAGTGGGCCTTGCCCAAGGTTGGGAGGAAGCTGCCTCTGTAGAGTCAAGGTTCCCTGCTCCGTGAGATTTTGCCTGACTTCCCCAGGCAAACTGCCACGTAAGGGAAATAACTTGAGTCAGAAACCACTTGAGTTCACGGCCACTCAGAAACTTCTCTGAGCCTCAGTTTCCTCATCTGAGAAGTGAGGGTGGGGGAGCCTGCTTACGGAGTGGCCGTCAGGCTCAAGTGAGATGTGGTTGTGAAGGTGCGCTGTAAACAGTGCGACCGTGCGCGCCGTTACTTCCACCTACCGCCGCACAGAGCCCAGGTCACCACCGGCAGCCATCTCCACAAGGCAGATGCCTTCCTCAGACATCACATCAAGCCTCCCCTCCTTGGGCAGCTGAGCGCATCCCACTGTGTCCTCAGGGCTTACTTACCCAAATTGTACCACAGAGAGCAGCACCTGTTGCTTGCAGGTGTGGGAAATACCCTCAAGTTCTTTTCCATGGTTTCTGTGCTTGTCTTATCTGCTTCTGCCCCCTTCTCAGCATCATGAGAACTTAAGCTCATTCTCTCTTGATCCACAGCCGGTACCTCTCTGTTCCCCCACAGCATAGAGTAACAAGTGTACTGAATGGAAGCGTGGATCTGGGAGAGGGCACACAGCCAGATGGCTTCTTAGGGTAAAACTTTATTTTTAACACATAGGTCTTCATAGACAACTCACTCTCTGGCTGTAGAGGGGTTTTGTGTATTTTCCTCTTATGAATCAAGCTAATTTGGGATCCACTGGGCATTCAAAAAGGCAGCTGCTTGCAGGAGGAGCCCAGAAAACCGAGCAGAGTCAAGCCCTGAGGAGAGGGAACCGGGGAGTCCCTTTATTTTAGAGAATAAAGGTCTCATGGTTCCAGCTCTGCAGACTGTCCCTCCCAGCCCTTCTCGTCTCTCACAGGTGTGGCAGAGGGCAAGCACACCCAGGAGCTTCCCGTCTGAAAGTTGGCTGGCACTGGCATCAGTGAGCTGCCCCTAGTTGCTGAGGCAGATGAGCCTCTGAGGTGTGAATCCCTGGCCAAATAAATTCCCTGCTACCCCAGGGAGCAGAAGGTTCTAGAAGGCAACAGGATAGCGTTATTCCTGGCTTATCAAGCAGACCTAGAACTGGGATGGAGAGGGGTTTTGAATCTCCCTCCAAAGGTCCAGAGAAATTTCCCCGGGGTCAATCATTGTAACAAGGGTTCCTTCTCACCCAACAAGCTCCCCAGAGTGGTGTTCTCTAATAGAGTCAGAACTGTGTAACGAGGGGTCGGGGTTCAGGCTGCTGTGTCGAACTGCTTGGGTTCAAACCTTAGCTTGAGCAAGTAACCTCATATTCTCTGTGCCTCAACTTCCTCATCTGTAAAGTGGGAATTACAAGAGTTTCTATCATATAGGATTGTTTGTGACTAATGAGGTAATGGGTACATAACACTTGGGGCTCAATGAATACTGTTATTATGAGAAAGGACCTTACTTAAGAAGCCTTCTAATCTATTTCTCTGCTGTTATGAAATGAAGTTCTCCAAACAACAATTATATGCCAGACATTGAGCTGGGTACTGGAAAATCAGTGGTGCTTGAGACAGCTGTTTTCAAGATGCTTCCAGACTGGTGGGGTAAGACAGACAAGCAAACTGTAATGAGACCAGGGTTTCTGGGTCAGGGAAAATATCCCACCAGGCCAGAGAGGGTGTCCCTGGGGAGATTTCTTCCCTGGGGAGAAACTCGTCTACCTCCAGGAGGAAGGGGAAGGTGGATTAACCTTTAGTAATGACCTCTTTAGGCCAAACTCTGTGCTAGATATCTTATATATGCTATTTCATTTCACCCTTATAACGATCTTTAGAGTAAGTATTAAGCCCATTTTATAGATGAACAGGCTAAAATTCAGGGTGCTTAAGCCACACTAGGGGGTCAAACTGAGACTCAAATTCAAGTCTGCCTGATTCTAGAGCCCAAGTTCTTTCTGTCCAACTGACAGAACGCGAAGGGCAGGAGTAGTTGCGACTCTGAAAACCGCTCAGTTTGAGCCCTGCTGGCCTTTGCTAAGTCCTCTGGGTCCTTCCCTCTGGCCAACAGGAGAACTGCCACTTTGAGAGACGCAGCTCTTTCTTCAGTGTGTTGGTTTCCATACATTTTTAATGGCCCACTGCTGTGGTCTCCCTGTCTCCCTGCAGACTAGCCAGGGAGTTTCACTGCAACCGAGTACCATGCTCTGACCTGTCAATGTTTAATGGCAGCAAGAATCTTATCTCAGTTACCCAAGTTGTTTAGATTACCCTGGCACAGGGACCTGGGCATCGGGGGAGGCAGCAGATGGCAGATCCTTCAGTCAGCCCTCTGCATAGCAGAGGGAAGAGAGATTATTGGAGTGAAAGGTATGAGAGGGCGGGAGACATGGAGAGTGGCATGGGAGACACACTATAGTGGGGACAGAACACCCAAGTGCATGTTTGTATAGCTCTGACCTCACTCTCCTCCACTCTGCCTCTTCTCAGCCATCTCCAGCCGTGAGTACGCGGGGTCTTTCCACTGCCCTTTTACAGAGCCTTCCTGGGAGACCCAAAACATGGGGGAGGTGGGGTGAGTGGATGAATTTCTGTAGGGTTTAAACACAGATTTCTTTTGAGCCCATTCTGGTGTCTCCCTGGACATCTGAATCTCTGTTTACTTTCAGGGGGGAAACACAGCAATATTTGTCATTGTTATGAACTGTTGGAAAACAGGGACATAAGCATGTTGCAAAGGTCACACTAACCATATTTCAGCAGAACACTGCCATTAACCTATGAGCCCTGAGTCCTGGCTCTAGAGTACCCTGAGAGGGAGGGACAAGTTCCAGTCTCTCCCCCAGTGCCTGTGGAATGCCTGGAGCAGATAGTCAAGGTCTATTTGGGGAGTAGAAAGTCATGGTTCAAACACAGCACGAGAGACCACTCAGGTGTTTACAGACCTTGTCTAATAACCCAGACTCCAAGCTGGGAGGGAGAGGAATGGACTTGCTGCCTTCTCCAGTTTCCCCTGCTCTCTGACTTTCTCACACCCTGTCACCGTTCCTTGCCTTCCCATCTTCTTTCTACCCAGTAGCATCGTGCCCCTGTATCCGATGTGTCACTCACAGCTGGGAGCCCGGAGAGCATATTCTCAGGACAGAGGGAGGTGCTTGGGAGTGGGGCCGAGGGCTCACCATTAGTGGCAGAGGATCAAGAGAGGTTCCTAGTCCTGGGATTGGTGGGGCAGGGGCGGGCAGAGAGGTTCCACGGAGTTGGATTGACATGGCCCTGCCCTATAGGGGCTCCCTGTTTGGTGGGAGTTAAAGAGGGCAGGATGCTTTCTTAGGAAGACTTCTGTGGGAGGCAAGTAGAAACAAGGACGGGGAAGGGTGATTTCATACTTATTTCACTCCTAATTCAAATGGGAAGAAAGCCAGTTGAATGGATCAAAAGTGGCCAGCATATCAGACAAATGTTCACAAAGCCTGGACCCTTGATTCCTAGGTTGGATTTTTGAAGGTTGAACTTCTAGAGGCTGGGAAATTCTGAATGACATTCCTGAGACTTGGTGGTATCAAGACTGAAGGCATGACAGAGATGGAACTGAGTCTCTCTGCTCTGAAAAACTCATGCTACCTCATGTGTACCTGGGGTTTCCACACTGATCAAGTCTCTCTTCCTGATCTCTTCATTGACCTCTCAGCACACATGCTTGGCCTCCCCACCAACACTTCACAGCCTTTATCCCCAGAATAGCTCTGGTCCTGCAATGCACGTGACATGTATAATAATGGTCCCTATCTTGAAATGTTATGAGAATTAAATGAGATAATCCCTGTGGAATGCTTAGAATAGCACTTAGCACACAGTAAACAGTGCATAAATGTGAGCTATTATTACTGGAGGTAGTAGTAAGAGGAAATAGGTGAGCAATTTAGTTCCAACATCAAGGCATGTTGCTGTATAGTCCCCCGTCCATAGTTAATCCCTGTATGATAGAGCTTCACAGTAAAGAAAACTCCACTGTTCAGTCCCCTCTAGGCCCTAGCATATGCCAAGCCCTGAATATAACTGCATTCCATGTGCTTTTCTTTCATACAGCCACAGACTCACGACTCATTGGGCACCTGCTCTGCTCTAGATAATGGCAGATCAAGGCAAATAAGACAGAGCCTGTACTGTCAGCAAACTCACAGTCTACTTAGGGAGGCAAGAAGGATGTCTGTGAAGGGCCCGCTGACAGTGCAGCACCCCACCTGGCCACTGAGTGCTCAGATTGTGGGACTGGCCCCTGGTGCTCCTTAGAGCTCAGAGAAGGAGGAGAAGGGAGGGCCTGCTGGGTGGAAAGGGGCCTAAAGTATGGGTGGGAATTATAAAGGCAAAAGGGAGGAGGTCTTGGGAGGGAGGAAAATGTGCTGCTTGTCTTAGGCCCCATCACAATGTATCCCTACTCTGTGCAAAGTGGTCCAACATTTAGGTCAGCAGGTGAAATGTGCATAGGCAGCTCAGGTGGAATTCTCAGGGCTGGCTCTGCCTGTGGCCTCTGGGAGTCTCCTGAGGGCAGGGATAATCTTACTGTAAGAGGATTACTATCTCTGCCCTCCCCTCCCTCACTAAGGAGCTCTTATCATGGAGGGCTTTGGGTAAGGATTTACTCATTCAGCAACTATTTATGAAGCACTTACTATGTGTCAGGTGTTCTTCTACACATTGGGGATACAACAATGAATAAAACAGACAAAAAGTCCATTCCTGGTGTGAGGAAGGGGGTGGTGGAGGTCAGATAATAAACAGGATAAATAAGTAGACTATGTACATTCTATGTTGGATTGCACTGTGGTAAGTGCTAAGGAGGAAAATAAAGCAGGGACGGGGTGAAATTTGAGACCAAGTGGCTGGGTTGTGACCTTGGGTGACCTCCCACCCCAAGGAGGTCACTCTCTGATGGGTGGCTCTCATTTGAGTATAAAGAAGAATTTCTTGGTAGACCTGCAGCTTGCAGCCCAGGCCCAGGCTCAACCTCAGAGAGTCTGATAGCAGGTCTGGGGCCAGGCGCAGAAAGGTGATGCCATGGGCCCACTCTGAGGGGTGTTGCTTTCTTGGGGACCAAGTCCAAGAAGGATGGCACTGATTTTTTTCCCTGAGGAAGTTCCTGTGGGAACCCCAAGAAAACTGGACAAAAGGCAGCTTCAGCAGTGTCACCCAGCCCTCAAGCTATGGGGCATCTCCTCATGCCACTCCTTCTTCCTGAGGCCTAGACGCCATCCCTGACTCTCCAGAGAAAAGGAGGAACTTGGAGTTTCCAGCCAGACCCTCTACTGGGCAGGGCACAGCTGGGTTGGGCTGAAAAAGGGGGAAATCCAGTCTGAGGACAGAAGCATGTTTTGGGGTTCTGCCTCCTGTGTCAGTCCTAACTGCTCAGGGCCAGTGAGCAGTGGCCCAAGCTCAGCCCAGATGCTGCTGTCCCAGTATTTTACAGCAATCTAAATTCTCATCTTTGCAGTCTCAGGGCACCCAGCTCTTGCAACAGAAGGGAAATAGCCTAGTAAAACTTCTTGGAATGATCTATTTATTCAACAAAGTACTTACTGAGCACGTACTTTGTGCCAGACATAGTTCTAGATGCTGGCAGTACAGCAGTGAGCAAAACAGGCAAAATCTCTGCCCTCTTAGAGCTTATATTCTACTGGAGGCAACAGATGGTGAACAGATAATAAAAAATATATTTCTATTAATGATAAAGGCTAATAAAGAGGGAAGCGGGATAGAAAGTGTCAACAGCGAGCATAATGTTGAAGATTTAGATGGACTGGCCAGTGGAGGTCTCCTGGAGAAGGTGACTTTTGAATGAAGACTTTAAGTAAGCCAGGGAGGCATGAGGCTTTCTGGAGAAATAGAACTTCAGGCCAAGGAAATGGCAAGTGCAAAGGCACTGGGGCAGGGTGGTATGTGGCAGGTTTGAGTTATAGCACGGTGGCCAGTGTGGCTGAAGCTGGGAAAGCAAGGGGGAAAGTGAGGAGATTGAATCAGAGGTAGCAGCAACCTTGTTGGCCACAATGGGCACTTGGGCTTTTACTCTCACTGAGGTAGGGAAGCCAAAGGGGAATTGTGGCAGAACAGTGACCTGATTTGACTTATATTATTAAGGGATCGCCTCTGGCAGCTGTGTTGAAAATAGATAAGTGGGACAAGGATGGAGGCAGGGAGACCAGGGAAGAGGCCACCAAAATATGTCTGTGGGAAATGATGGTAGTTTGAATTCGGCTATTAGCAGTTGAAAGGTAAGAAGTGGCTGGATATTTTAAAGGAAGAGCCCGCAGGATTTGCTGATAGACAAAGCATGGGTTGTGAGAAGAAAAGTATGTGCCTATGCCAGGTACTATAGGAAATCCCTTATATGCAATATCATTAAAATTTCACAGTAATCATATAAATGAGGTTTTATTGTTATATTCTACCTTACAGATTAGGAAACTGACAGAGAGTCTAAGCGACTTGAAAAATCCTGTGGCTAGCAAGTGGTGGAGCTGGTATTTAAATCCAAACTTCCACCAAAAGTAGACCCTGAGCTCTTAGCAGCTACAATGTAAACATCTCAACCATTCATTCAACAGCTCTCCATTGCACATCTACTCTGCAGCAGGCACTGGCCTAGATGCTAGGGAGGCAGAAATGAGTAAGAGACAGTTCTTGACCTTGGAAATCATATGGTTTGGAGGAAGAGACAGATATGAATAGAAATACAACAGTGAGATAAGAGGGCACAGTCTTAAGCCCTCAGAGGAACAGGTAACTCTGCCCACTGGGGACAGGTAAGAAAAGACATCCCAGAGGAGGTGATGTGTGGGCTGGTTCTGGATACCAAGTAAGACTCTGCCAGAAGAATAGGGGGTAGAAAAGCACTCCTGGCTGGGGGAACAGTGTGTGCCAAGGAGGGAAGTATAACGGGGTCTGGGGCACTCATAGGACTGGACGTAGAGTGCTTTGCTTCGGGAGGAGTTCAGGGAGGCAGGAGAGGAGCTGGAGTAGTTAGCTGGGCAGTCAGGCGTGCAGGAAAAAGCTTACCCTGAGGACAAGGGGAAATCCCTGTAATCTTCCAAAGGGGAGAGAAGGGCTCAGATCTGTTTTCCAAAGATCCCTCTTCATGTCTCAGGTGGATACCAGGGAGAAAAGGACATATTTTTCCCTGTTTCAGGATGACACGACCTGGGAAATCGGGTAAGAATGTGAGAACGGGCACACGTTTCCAGGAAACAAACAATACTTTCCCATGCGTGTGTGTCTCTGTGTGTGTATCTATAAATATACCCAGCACTTGACTGGAATCTCACACAGGGTCATGACAGCATCCTGCCACACTCCCTGAGCTGCCTCTGCTGCTTTCTTTCCTCCTCCTGGCAAGGCTTATAAAGCACCAAATTTCACTACCCAGCAGGCAGGGCCAGGATCTGACCTCTGTCTTATCACTATTCCCCTAGGACACTAAAGTGAGCGTCCAAACTGCAGCACAAAGGATGTGAATTCGGCCAAAGGAGGAAATATGGAAACTGTCAGATCCAAGCTAAGTGTGGACTGACTCCCTAGGGGTGAGAAGTGGGAGTTTATTTGAAAACCTGACCCACATCCAATGGTTCAAGGTCCATTCTGGTAGTGAATGTATAAGAAGACTCTTGTCCCATCCACCTTGTGATCCTTCAAGTCAGATTATTGGTTAGAGACAGAGACAGAGAAAAACATTATATATATGTATATACATATGTGTGTGTGTGTGTATGTATATATATATATATACACATATAGATACACATATATGTGTATGTATGTATGTATAGATACACATATATGTGTATTTATATATATGGGAAGAGGCAAAAACAGACATAAGAAACAGGGGCAGAGACAGAGAGATGGGGCAACCAAATGTTCTCAACCATGACAATCTTCAAGGCCCCAGCTAGGGCAGACCTGTTAAATTGGTACACAGAATTAATATTGATATGCATTGGAGTCCAGCCCAGTTCCCCTTCCACATCCCCAGCTCAGAAATTTGTATCAGCTTCTCCCCCTTCTTGTCAGCCCTGGAGAAAAACAAAAAAACAGAGGGACAGTGAAACAAGGAAAACTCAGACTCACAGGGATTCTCAGAGTGAAGGTCCCTCCGCAAGAGCCTTCAAACCCCTTTTGTTCCAGGCCAAGGGGGAACCCAGGTTTCTGTCAGCGCCTCTCGATGCTGAGCCCTGTCCCACTGTTGGGGCCTGGGTGGGGGAGGACTGGCCACCTACCTGCCCTCTGGAGCACTAGGGCTTGGCATGTCTCACTGGGCAGCTAAGCTGAGCCACATGTCAGTCAAGCAGCCTTCCTTGGCTACCCGGCTCATTAGGACCCAGCAGAGACTGTGCCTGCCTTGGGTGACAGCTGAGTCCCATTCTCCACATGACTTTAGAGTGAGGGATATGATCCCTTCCCTTTGGGCCACAATCTCCTGATCTATAAAATGGGAATAAAAACATCTGCCTCTGTGTGATCTCACTTATATGTGGAATGTAAAAAAACAAAACCAAGAACAAAGAACCACGCTCAAAGACACAGAGAACAGGCTGGTGGTTGTCAGAGGCAGGGGGAGGGGGCAAAGCGGGTGAAGGGGGTCAAACGGTTATAAAATTAATAAGTCATGGGGATTAATGTGCAGCGTGGAGACTACAGTTAATAACACTGTATTGCATATTTGAAAATTTTTAAGAGAGTAGATCTTAAGTATTCTCATCACAAGAAAAAAATGTTTTGTAACTATCTATGTATGGTGATGGATGTGGTAATCATTTCGCAGTCTATACAAATACCAAATCATTATGTTGTGTACCTAAAACTAAAATGTTATATGTCAATTATACCTCAATAAAAATTTAAAATTAGAATAAAAAAAATCTGCTCCCTAGGGGCTTCCCTGGTGGCGCAGTTGTTGAGAGTCCGCCTGCCGATGCAGGGGACACGGGTTCGTGCCCTGGTCCGGGAAGATCCCACATACTGCGGAGCGGCTGGGCCCGTGAGCCATGGCCGCTGAGCCTGAGTGTCCGGAGCCTGTGCTCCGCAACGGGAGAGGCCACAACAGTGAGAGGCCTGCGTACCGCCAAAAAAAAAAAAAAAAAAAAATCTGCTCCCCATTTTACAGATGCTGAATCCAAGGCACAGAGAGGTTAGGTAACTGACCCAAGTCACTCTCCTACCCAGGATTTGGACCTAGGAGTGTGGCTCTAACCACACCTTTCTGCCTCTCTGCATTCCCAGCATCAATGAAGGGCTGCTGCAGTGTAATGAAAGCTTTTGATCAATGATGTGAGACTTTAATATCTGAATAAGGCCATCACTTTAACAGTAAGCTTAAATTCCAATTCCTTTATCTGGGTTGGAAGACAGTTGCCTCCATGTGGAGGGTAGTATAGGGCAAATCTTTTTCTTTTTTAAAGATTTATTTATTATTTTTAAAATTTATTTTATTTTAGTTTTGGCTGCATCAGGTCTTAGTTGCGGCACGTGTGCTCTTCGTTGCGGTGCTCAGGCACCTCTCTAGTTGAGGCGCCGAGCTCAGTAGTTGTGGCACGCGGGCTTAGTTGCCCTGTGGCATGTGGGATCTTAGTTCCCCGACAAGGAATCGACCCCGCGTCCCCTGCATTGTAAGGCGGATTCTTTATCTGGACCACCAGGGAAGTCCCAGGGCAAATCTTTGTGTCACCCAAATGTTCAAGTACAGAGTCTATACCACGGTACAGACTGCCCTTCCCCAAGCAAGAGCACTGCACCGTGAAAACGAAGAAGGCAGTAAAACTCACAGCGTTAGGAAATTGAGATGGTTGAACACCGTCTAGAATCTGGTAGAACTTTAATTAAATGCTCAAGATATGTCATTATACGTTTAGTACTTTTCAAAAGAAAACCCTTTTGACTCTTGTGGTTTAGGGACTATTAATAAAAGTTTCTGAAATGAGAAAAAAAGCAAACAACTGCCCCCACCCCAAACATCTGCTCTGCCTGCCCCACAGGACTCTCTTGTCGGATGTGTGCAACCCAAGCACAGGGGCCACCATTGTCCAATCTGATCCATCCCCCCACAGGCTCCAAACCACAGCAGGCTGGGGAGCAGGGGTGAGTGTGCTTTCTTGGAAGGCGTGCCTGAGTGGGTGTCCCTGAGAAGACCTGTTTTGGGACTGCCTGCCTCCCCCAGGGGTTTGTGTACAGAAAGTGTGGAGTGTGGGTAGAGGCAGGGAGGGGGCCAT
The DNA here is from genome assembly GCF_003676395.1 of Aethalodelphis obliquidens. Classification (NCBI taxonomy): domain Eukaryota; kingdom Metazoa; phylum Chordata; class Mammalia; order Artiodactyla; family Delphinidae; genus Aethalodelphis; species Aethalodelphis obliquidens. Next base: position 512,937 of record NW_020837992.1, on the reverse strand, counting down.
TGGGGAGAAGAAAAGCTCTTCAGAAAGGCCTCAGTCTCCCTGCCCAAGCCTCTTTTCCACCCACCTGACCCCAACTCTCCAGACGCCTGGAGAGCTCTCAGGTCTCCAGGCTAGAAACACTCTGGGGTGCGGTGGTGGTCAGAGAGCAGACCACTCTGCAGGGCGCCCTCCATCCTGTCCCCTTTCCTCAGATCACACTGTGTGTCGAGTGGATGCTCTGAAAGGGGGACGAGCAGGATCTTGGACACTGATGGGGGGAGGACGTACGAGGGGAGGGGCCTGAGCAGACCTGGTTCAAATGCCCACAGGAAACCTCCCCTATCATCCTGTTTGTGAAGTTCGCCTTTTCCACCCATGGGCTCTAACAGCAATTCACCTGTAAGGTCTTGTCATTTGTACACTCCAGTTACACCATGGTTACCTAGACAAGATCTCTGAACTTGAAGCTTGTAAAACCCGCATCACTATCAAAATGACAAAGCGGTTACCATTTATTAAGATCCCCCACATGCTGGACAAGGTGTCACATACATTTCAAGTTTAGTCCCCCTGACAACTCTGTTGGGGGATGTGCCCCAAGTGACAGGTGAGGAAACGGGTCCCACAAGGGGAAGTTCACACATGGTAGCATCAACCAGGGCTTGGGCTTGGAAGCCTGTCTTCTTGGATAATGACCCCGTAAGAGAGGACGTAGGTTGAGGGAAGTGAACTACAGTGTCTTCAGATCTCCTCGAAGAATAGAGGATGTTTCCATCAAGCTGCGTGATTGGCATCCTCAGGAGAGGAGTGCCATGAGATAAAGTTGTAACCCAGTGACTTGCTCTGGCTCCTAACTGGAGAGACACTGTAAAAGAAGGGCTCGGCGAGAGAGCACGAATTTGAGTGGATCCAGCACTGACTGGGGTGAGGACGATCTGCTTCTACAGGGAAACTGTTGTGAATATACCTTCTGCAGGGACAGGGAAGTCGCCAGCCACCCTGAATAACAATTAATAAATAACTTTTATTTTGCATCATCATACACATATCATCTCTGTCGCTTCTCCCAGAAATTCTGGGTTGTTCTATGATTATCTCCATCTAGCAGATGAAGAAGCTGAGGCTTAAGTAATCTGCCAGGGACACACAGAGACTGGTAGAGCTGAGATTCCAATTCAGGTCGTTCCAGAGCCACCTTTCCTCACGCTTCCCGGAACGTCCTGCATCTCTCTCACCTGGTCTGATGGGTGAGAAGTCCTTCAGGATGGGCTGGCTCCTTTTGCTCAGGCTCTGCATTCGTGGGCATCACCAGGGGGTAAAGGGTGGTTCCAGCAAATTCCCAGCACCAGCCTTAATGACAAACCCACACTCCCTGTAAATGAACATATTGGTTTTCTGCTTGCCCATCCACCTCCTGTGTGTTTGGTTGGCATGAGCTGGGCCTCCAGATGTGAATCAACTCTGGTGACCTGAAAAAAACAAAAAACCAAGTTCTAGACCTGTCAAGCTAAGACAGGCCCTGTTGTTTTCAACGAGGTTCTGCCTCTGGGAGTTGGAGTGGTGGTGAGACAGAGGCTACCTAAAGAACTAGTTAAGGCTTGGAATGTGGAATCAGAGCTCCTTGCTGTGTGTCCTGGGGTTAGTTATTTAACTTCTCTGACCTTCATTTTCTGATCTACCTCGCAGAATACATGTATGTGAAATAACTCAGCGAACTAAAGTGCTTTGTGCTCTTCCCTGAGTTATCACTGCCAGCTGTGTGTGCCTGCCTGGCCACTGGCCCTGGGACCCTTCAGGGCGGGAATTGCAGTGGGCCACACTCTACCTAGATTATTTTTCCACCTCCTTACGACTCAGTGTGAATGTCACTTCCTTCAGCCTCTGGGAGGGCAGGCTCAACACCTCTCCCTAGGCAGAGACTCCTTCAGAGCTTGTCACTGCGTGGGGATTGTCCAGCACCCATCCTGCTCTGCAAGCTCCTTGTCTATACCCTCGTCAGCTTGGAAAGGTTGGGCCCCGGTGGCCCTTCGGTAAGTGTTTAAAAGGGGATACCCTGGGCGGTCAGGAAGCTAGAAGAGAACTGCTGACTGGGCCATGGGAAGGGACTCAACAATTTGTCTACCTTGTGGTTAAAATTCATCTTCTCTGCCCTGTATGGCCACAGGCCCCTCTGGAAACAGCCTGATTTATCCTTGGTGGAATATCATTCTGCAAGCTGTTCTCTCCTGTGGTTTCCAGAGGGGAGGACAGTATCTCTCCCTCAGGCCAGGAGCTCCAGGGTAGAGGCTATGCTCCCCCCGCCCCTGCCCCCATCAGACCACCCACCTGGGCAGGTCCGTTTCTGGGGCTCACTTTTCTGGGCTGGACCAGGAGGTGAGTGGTTCTGGACTCTTCCGCAGCACCAGTAGCACCCTCTCCAAGCATAGGAAATGTCCGGCCTGGCCACTGCATGGAGCCTGAGATGAGCTGACCAGAGAAGCCCCTTCCCACAGCTCAGGACAAAGCCCAGAGGCACACAGGGAATCCCCCACACTGCCAGTCACAGGCTTCTCTGCACTCAGCTACTTCCAAACGGACACGCCCAGAAGAAGTCAGATGACGGCTTGAAACAAACTCCATCAGCCATTTCAGACCTCTGGGCACCAGGTGCTTTACCTGGGCTGCAAAGGACGTACCTCTCCTGGAGCAACACCTGTCTTTCCCAACTCCCAGCCCCTCCCAGCCAGGGCAGCTCAAGGACTAAAACAGAGGCCAGGCTCCCCCTACTGATGAGCCTGGGCACCCACACCAGGTTTGGCGACATCAAATATCACCTCTGTACTGGATCCTATCTGGGATATAGAAACACCTAACAGTTTGTGTCTCCCTCCATCTTCTTTTCTTCCAGGGAACCAGAGTGATTTACTTCAGTTCATTCTCCCAAATGCAGGATTCACCTCACTGTAGTGTGGAAGGAAAGATGAGGCTCAGAGAGTTTAAGTGACTCTCCCAGGATCACACAGCAAGTTGGGGCTGGCACCGGAATTGGCCTCCTCCACTGCAGACCAGTGAGGAGGCAGATGTGCTCAATGACTGTCACGAGGACCACCAGACTCCCGCAGGGAGACATCGCTGTGTCCTCTCCTCTCCATTGGCCAAGGCCTCCTTCTCTTCACCTTACCTCCTTATCTCCTTGGCCAGACAGTGGCTAACTCTGGACCGCTGACACAGTTGAGCTACCTGTGACCCATATGAGCACGAGCCCCTCAGACTCTGTGGTAGGAACAGTCCTTAGGTGACGTGGAAAGTGCCCATCCTGTGGAATAAGTGCCTAGTGGGTAGGGGGTCTTGCTGTAGGAATGAGGAGCCCAGAAGAAGGGGCCTGCAGCACCCTTCCATTGGGGAGCTCCTACTTATGGGGGAGATAGGCCAGATGAGTCCATCAAGAAGTCACATCCCTGCCCCAAGCAGGGGGCAGCGCTGAATTTACACGATGGAGGCTGGAGGACTCCTGAAGCTGAGGCCAAGCTGGTGTCTCCAGCAGGGAGCAGGTACCCCGGCCTAGATCGTTACCTCCTTATCTGGAATCCCCTATATCACTCTCCTCCACGCTCAACATCTCCAGGATTATACACGGCACTTGTGTGTCCTTCTAGTAGGGGGGTCCCTCTTTCTCTCTTCTGGAGAACACATGGATTGAGACAGTGTCCATGTCTTTCTTTTCTTCGGTCTGGGCCACCTTGGCCTCAGTTCTCCTAGGAACTCCTGGACTTGAGGCTGAAATCAGCGCTCATGACTGACTGCAGCTCACAAAGTAGCTTTCCCTTTTCAGGGTCATTGACCAGGGGTGAGGGGCTCTCTCCGCTTCTGTCTGGTCCTGGCTCCCTGCCCTTGAGGCCAGGGCAATATGAGAAGGATTCCCAAGCTAGTCCCAAGCCATTCCCATGCTATTTGTTGAAGCAACTCTCCAGCCTCCCAGCATCTTGCTAGGTTGATTCGGTGGTAACTCCTGATGTCAATGAGCCACAGTCTCCAAAGCGCCGTCTCCTCACCTAGGAGAGGGCTTCCTTCATCATGCCCCCTCCTTGCTCATTTCCCTGTGTGGTCAAGACCCCTTAGCAACAGGTGCCATCACTAGGTGGTGGGAAGCCCCTACTTACTTACATGATGATTACAGGATAAGGATTTAGAGCCAGATGGACCAGGATCTGAATCCCAGTTCAACCAGTTACCTTGGGCAATCTGCGTAGCCGCTCAACCTCAGTTTCCAAATCTGCCAGTATATATAATAGTTTGTATCACATGGGGTTGTACAGGAATGAAAGGGAATGAGGCAGTGACTCCAAGGGACATGAACACTGGGCTGAGGACAAGTGAAGGTAAAGGACATAGTATAACATAGTATATCTTGCTGGGGTGTAAATTTTACTAGAAGCATTTAGGGAAATATATTCTGAAGTAAACTATAGTAAAATGTAAAATTTGAACAAATTTTAAAGAAGGAAGAGAAGACTGAAAGAAGTGGGGTTATTTTTGTTTTTCTTGTTTTGTTTTGCGGTACGCAGGCCTCTCACAGTTGTGACTTCTCCCATTGCGGAGCACAGGCTCCGGACGCGCAGGCTCCGGGGCCATGGCTCACGGGCCCAGCCGCTCCGCAGCAGGTGGGATCTTCCCTGACCGGGGCACGAACCCGCGTCCCCTGCCTTGGCAGGCAGACTCTCAACCACTGCGCCACCAGGGAAGTCCTGAAAGAAGTGTTTTTATTTATAGTCACTTGCTCTGGGTTATACTGTAAACTTAGGAGTCAGGGGTTATCTGCTTAAGGGTCACTCTCACTGCCTTAGAGAGTCTTTTGATAGAAGAGTATGAAACTGATGTGTAAGGAGCTGGTTCCTGCCCAGCAAGCCCCCTTCAGTGGAGCTGTCTTAGCTTTTTCACAGGCTTTTGCACATCTGAGATCTTGCCTTGAATTAAGTCCCGGCTCTCCTGGGCTTCAGCCACCAGTACCGGGACAAGAATCAGAGCTGGGGCTCCATTGAGGGGCTGGGGCAGGTGTTGTCTTACAAAATTACTAGCAGTATCAGAAAGGTGAGTGGGGAGAATCTCTTTTCACAGATTCCAGGGTGGTAGGCATGGGGGTAAGACAAGTCCCTACAACCTACTCTAGTACTTGGAGGCCCAGCTCAAAGCCCTGGTAAGCTGCAGGCTGACTCTGAGAGTTTGGTTGGGGATAACGCTCAGACACTGGCTACAGGAGCTCTGGTCACATTTGAGAGGATGAAAGCTACTGTCACACATTCCAGAATACTGGAAATGGGGAGAAGGAAAAAGGGAGGTTGTGCATAGTATGTTCCAGGCTCTGGTCTAGATGATTGGCATAGGAGGTTTCAGCTAAAACAACAATTTGCATACAATGAGATAGCATCATCCCCATGCCCAGAGAAGTCATGAGACTTCTGGTAGAAGCTACTAGTGGTTCCCAATAATTTTCTACTACGTTATCAACGTTCCAGCCTAGAAAGAAGACTAAATTTCCCAGCCTACCTGTGTGGTTAGATGTGGTCATGTGACTGGGTTCTGGCCAATGAAAAGTAAGTGGAGTGTCATGTGGTAGTTTCTAGGACTCTTCCTTAAGACATAGCCGGTGTTAATTCTCTCTGTCTCTTCTTCCTCGTTCCTCCCTCTATTTTGCTCTTTGGTAGGCGGGTGCTACCTTGAACCACGAGGACGAGGGCCACCCACTAGGAACAGCAGAATAGTGAGCTGCAAGGAGACTGGGACATCATACCAGTCCCAAACTCCTACCTCTGGGCTTTTATGTAAAAGGAAAATAAACTTCTACCTTGTTAAAGTCATTGTTGTTGTGGGTTTTCTGATACCTTCACTTGTACCTCATCCTGATTAGATTCCTAACCTAGTAAGTGATGGAGTGGGGGATTTGAACCTGAGTCAGTAAGATCTTAAACCCACGCTTTCCTGCCACAATGTGATGTTTCTGGGGGCCCTACATGTGCTCCTGCTGTACCTCCATCAGCTCTTAGGTGTGAAGCATTACTCAGAATTGTGATGGGGTGGGAATTGGAGGAGGGGAGCTTGTCTGATGCAACTCTTCATACTCATTCATTCAAAAGACTGCTCAGGGGTCTTTGATGGATACAGGGGCAACTTGGGGGCCAAAGCCCAGGACCCTGAGAGGGTGGTGGAGATGACACCTCCCCTGAGATCCAGGAAGCCCCAGCTTTCTGCCACAGGACTTGCCATCCAGCCACCCCTTGTGGCAGATGAAGGCTGTAGTCAGGTAGCCCTGGGTCCCCCAGTGTGCTGACAGACTCTGGTCTACTGGGACACCTCTAATGAAACTTTGCTAAGGAAAACTGCTGAAACAGGTGAGCCATGCTCCAGGAGAATCCTCTTTCTACAGGAGAATTTTGCAGGACCTTTGTGAGCCCAGCAAAATGTCAGGTAGGCAAAGAAGGACCCCCTTCTGGTAAGCAGGTATATTTTCTCTTATCTGATCTCATAAGGGGTGTTTACCAGCTTCAGGGCTGAGTAGGAGTTTGAGTTAAAAGGGCTGTAAGGGAGATCAGCTCAGTGCTTTGTGACCACCTAGAGGGGTGGGGTAGGGAGGGTGGGACGGAGGGAGACGCAAGAGGGAAGAGATATGGGAACATATGTATAACTGATTCACTTTGTTATAAAGCAGAAACTAACACACCATTGTAAAGCAATTATACTCCAATAAAGATGTTAAAAAAACCCCAAAAAAACCCAAAATAACAAGGGCTGTAAGATCCTACTGGTAAACTCTCAGAGCCTGCACATCACAGAGGAGAGTCTGAGCTAGGACTCACAACAGCTGGCTATGTATCTGGGAAGGTGCTATTCATAAACAGACAAGACACATTTAACTGGCTGATTGATCTTGCGGAAGTCTCCTATCTTGTCACTCTCCTTGTTTGTGCAATGGGGATGATAATCACTATCTCTCAAGGTTATTGCAGCATTTAATGAGATACTGAATATGAAACCATTCCAAAATCTGTAAATCATCTACAAATGTGAAAGATTATGATTCTGCATTTGTATAGCAGAAATAAAAATACTGTTGACACGTTGTGCCCAACCAGACTCCCTTTCCCATGCATGGCATATAGCAAGTGTTCAATAAATGTTAAATAGATAACATGTACTGAAGTTTGATTTTAGGGAACCTGACGCAAGTGTTCTACTTCATAAAGTTTCTGTGAGGATTAAATGATATAATATAGGTAAAGAAATTAATCCCATGCCTGGCATATAGCAGATGTTCAATAAATGTTATAGATGGTTATCCAAGAGACTTCAGCATCAGAAACCTCTTAGTGTGATAGTAAAGGGTAGAAATCTGGTGAGTCTGTCAGTGGATTGAATTTTATCTGCTAAGGAAGTGAGATGAACAGAGAGGGACAGCTGAGTTTTCTTGGTTCTCTCAGCTTTGGGCAGTGAGGGTTCTTATATAGCTGATGAAAAAGAAATCCAGTCATATATACAGTTACCAACAGAGGATGCCATTTCTATACAAATAAGTGAGTTTTTTCCCTCTGCTAATCTGAACCAGGTTTCATCAAGGCAGCCCATGTTGGTAGGGAAGATCAGTTATGTGGCAGAGCCAACTTAGGAAAGTGCCTTAAGACCTGCATAGATAATAGGAGTAGGCAGAATAGGGAGAATCACTTGAGTCAAGATGATGGGGAAGCTTTCCAGGAAGTGAGGTTTGAGTTGGACACTCAGGAACCTATGGAGTGAAGGGAGATAGCATATCCAAGGGAATTCTTAGGCTAGGTGATCAGATCCTGGATACAGCAATGGCAGTGAGGGTGGCTAAGGGAGCACATGAAGGACACCAAAGAGGGAAAGAGGACTGGGATTCCAGCCAAGGGGTATTAGGAGAACAGTGGACCTACTGACACAGGGCAGAAATCAGAAGGGACATGGTTTTTATGGAACACCAACAGCACTTTCTCCAATTGGTTTGACTGCCTGTTATATATGACTTCTTCTGCAGTGACCTCGCCCTACATAGCACTTTTCCATCAAGCTATAATTCTGCAGGATTCCTGCTCTGTGCAGACTCCAGAAACAAGTGCAATATTGAGATGTTAATAGCGAAACGATTCCATTGGTTCTTTCCATTCTGAGTAGAGAAGGCAAGAAATTCCCCATAGCTTTCCCATGTCTCTGAACCAGTGGTTGTGTTTCAGTCACAGTTGAATTAGGAGAGAGAAATCACATAGTCTTTTGAAAATGGAAGGTTTGATATAAAAATTTACTATTTTCAGGGAATTAACTACACAGTGGGAATAAAAGGGAATGTTAAAAAATTCCCTAAGGCTGACGGAGAGTAACAAAAGAAGGAACACACTTGGAAGGGGAGAGGGGCTCCCCAAAGTTGGGGTTCAGCCCTTGTTAGGGAAGGTGTGGTTGCAGCCTACCGGATGGCAGAGAAACTCTCTGGGTTGTCTTTGGACAGAACTGGTCCATAGTCAGAGATCCAAGGCTGGTGGGCTGACAACTGCAGGCTTGGGCTGCCAGCTGGAAGCTTCCTGTTGGGTGTCCACAAAATTCCCCAGGAAGCTGTTTTGGGGGGATGTTGCTGAACTCATGGCGAAGCCACCTAGTGCTGCCGCAGAACTCATTGAGAAACCTCTTTGGGAGGAAGCTGCATGCTGGACTTTCCAGGGAACTGGTTGAGTCACCCCTGCCTTTCACCAGGAATCCACCCATGAGGGTGCAGCTAAACTTGCCACTGGGAAACCAGATGAGACACCCACAAAACTAACCATAGAGACGCCATCAGCAGAAGTGCTGCTGAAACCTGCTAGGAGTTAGCTCCACCAGACTTCAGTCCTGGGGTCAAGTCAGAAGCAAAGCGCAAAGGAACCAGGAAGATGTTCTTTTTCTCCTGTCCCTCCAGCGCCCTCTACTGATAAAGCATAACATGTGCCAGGGAGAAGGTGTTCCAGACATCTATAAAGGTTGCATTTGGAGCTGAAAGGTAATAAATTGATAACTGGTACAGGATGTCTGTGGGCTCATTTGGGGGGTTGGGGGATTTTTCATAAAACCTTTTTGAAAAACATAGTTTTAGGAAATATTCCTATCAGCTGAGAAATGAATGAAAATGAAGAACCCAAAAGACAATATAGTGTAAAAGGCAAAGAATAATTAAATCAATAGAACTAATAAGACTATGTAAGCTAAATAATTGTGATTAATATGATATAAAACTCAAGAAAAATGAGGTGAAAATAATTCTTACAATTATCTATAATAAAGACTTCATAATTATGAACTGGGATTTTTGTATCACAAATTACCTTGATAAATACTGGATGGTAGCAAAGGAGAGTGGTTCAATTTTTCATCTATCATAAGAGATCCCAGTAGCTATGGTTTTATTCTTGATGTTAATAAATTAAAGAGATTTTAAAAATAAGAAGTACCCATCTACAAGTAATCATAGTAAATATGAATGTTTTTGTAAGACACACTTAAAGCAAAATGTTTCTCATCGGGTAAGAAATAAGAGGATAGGCAAAAATATATGAAGTAAATGAAAATATTTTTTAAAAAACCAGAAGAAGTAGAATTTAAGGCAAAAAATCAGGGAGTGGGAAATAGAACACATAAAAATAGCCATCATTTGTATATAACAGTTAAGGCATTAAATAATATTATATTAAAATCTATAATATATTAAAATTCAGAAATTAATAACATCACAAATGGTATGGAAGAAGAGAAATTTTAAAACACTGCTCTTGGTTTTTGGAAGATTGAGTGAGGAATAAACTAAGATAGATATGGCATCTTCTGCTAGCGACAAATTAGGTAATTTAGGTCAACCATCCCACTGAGAATAACTAGAACTGTACAAAAGAATAAAACACCTGCTTGAGAGCATAGGAGCACTAATAAATTTCTAAAGAATCATGGGCCAAGATCTGGAAGAAAACGTATCTGCTGAGAGGTGAGCCCTGCATTTGGGCCACTTTTGCCCAATCAAGAAAACACAGATGAGAAGCTAAGTATTACTTTTTAAAAAAAATTTTTTATTATAGTATAGTTGCATTACAATGTTGTATTAGTTTCTACTGTACAGCAAAGTGAATCAGCTATATGTATACATATATCCCCTCTTTTTTGGATTTCCTTCCCATTTAGGTCACCACAGAACATTGAATAGAGTTCCCTGTGCTACACAGTAGGTTCTCATTAGTTATCTATTTTATACATAGTATCAATAGTTCGTATATGTCAATCTGAATCTCCCACCCGACCTTTTCCCTTTTAACAGCTTCATGGGTTTGGAAGAAGCAAATAAAGTGGGAGCAGGAAAGGAGAACTGGAGTAAACTGCTCAAGAGCAGGCTGGTCTTTCACTGAATACACTGCCTCAGCACTCCAAGGCTAGGCGTGGGGAATCAGGATAAAGAGAGTTCTCCCGAAGCTCAGAAAGCCAGGGGTTAGAGTGCAGAGCAAAGAAAACTCTGTAGGGATGCAAAAGCTAGTGGCCATTTAAAAAAACAAAGTGATATATTCCCACAGTCAAAAAGGTATCAGCTGGACTATAAAGCACAAAGAAATTTCTGGAACCTCACTGGTACCTGCTGAAGGGAAGGCTCTGATTCTGCCTTCAAATCACTTGAAACCAGTGGTGAGCTGAATCAAACTAAAGCTACAACAAGCCCAGACCTACCTCAATTACATCTTAGATGAACTCAGTCCACCACTTTAATAGCCTGACAGAGAGGAAGGGGCATGCCCTTTTCTAAGTATATATTTTATTTATTCAAGGCTACTGTTCTTTTACACAAAATGTCTGTCATTTAAAAAGAATTATGAGCCTTTCAAAGAAGAAAAAATATGTGATGCATCATCAGGAGACAAAATAATCAATAGAAGCAGATCCAAAGATGGCCCAAGTGTTGGAATTATGAGATAGGAAATTTTAAATAACTATTTTAAGTATATTAAAGGGTCTAGAGGAAAATGTGGAAATTATATGTAAGCACACAGGGAATTTCAGCAGGGAGATAAAAACTATAGAAAAGAGCCCAAAGAAAATCCTAGAAATAATAAATATTATATCAGAGATGAAGAATTCATGTGATGGGCTTATCAGCAGACTAGAAACATTGGAAGAAACAAGCATGTGAATTTGAAGACAGGTCAATGGAAGTGGAACAGAATGGAACACAACAGAGTTCTGAAATAGACCCCTACACATATGGTCAAATAATGTCCCACATAGGATACAAAAAACACTAACCATGAAAGAAATTCTTCTTTTCTGAAGTTTTAATCAAAATGAAATATGACTTACTCAAAATTAAAAACTGCTATTCATCAAAAGACTCAAGATTATAAATAGACAAGACCACATACTGGTAGAAAACAGTTGTAATACACATATCTGAAAATGGACTTTTGTCCATAGTATATTAAAAATTCCTGTAACTCAGTAATAAAACCAAACAATTCAATAAAAATATGGATGACAAACTCAGACACTTTACAAAGGAAGACATATAAATGGACAATAAACACATGAAAAAGTGCTCAGCATCATTAGTCAGCAAGGAAAAGCAAAACCACAGTGAGATATCATTACATGCCCACCAGAATGTTTACAATTTGAAAAACTGAAAACAACATGTATTGGCAAGTATTTGGCATAATTGGAATGCTCATACATTGCTCTTAGATGTGTAACATGATACAACTACTTTGGGAAGCTGTTTGGTAGTTTCTTATGAAATTAAACATATATCTCCCCCATGACCCTGTAATTCCACATCTATGTATTTATCCAAATGTTGGGGACTAAATGTTTTGTGTCCCTCCCAAATTCATGTGTTGAAATCCTAGTCTCCAAATCATGGTATTAGGAAGTGGAGGCTTTGGGATGTGATTAAGTCATGAGGGTGGAAATTTTTTTGCAGAGAGCTGAAAACTACATAAAGTGAAATAGCTTATTTTTTTAAATTTTATTTATTTATTTATTTACTTTTGGCTGTGTTGGCTCTTTGTTTCTGTGCGAGGGCTTTCTCTAGTTGTGGCAAGCAGGGGCCACTCTTCATCATGGTGCGTGGGCCTCTCACTATCGCGGCCTCTCTTGTTGCGGAGCACAGGCTCCAGACATGCAGGCTCAGTAGTTGTGGCTCACGGGCCTAGCCGCTCTGCAGCATGTGGGATCTTCCCAGACCAGGGCTTGAACCCGTGTCCCCTGCATTAGCAGGCAGATTCTCAACCACTGCACCACCAGGGAAGCCCAAAATAGCTTATTTTTAAAAGATTCAAGTATAAATTATAAAACTAAAACAATAAAATAACTGAAAGTAAAACTCAAAAAAAGAATTTGGGCAGTAGTGGAGAGTCCGCCTGCCAATGCAGCGGACACGGGTTCATGCCCCAGTCTGGGAAGATCCCACATGCCATGAAGCAGCTAGGCCTGTGAGCAATGGCCACTAAGCCTGTGCATCCGGAGCCTGTGCTCCACAATGGGAGAGGCCACGACAGTGAGAGGCCCGCGTACTGCAAAAAAAAAAAAAAAAAAAAAAGAATTTAACAGCAGATTAGATACAGCTGAAGAGAGAATTAGTGAGTTGTAAGATAGATCAGAAGAAAATATCCAGAATAAAGGATAGAGAGGCAAAAAACCTGAGATAAAACAGAAGATAATGTAAGAGACATAGAGAACATAGTGAGTGAGAAGTTTTAACATATATTTCAGTGGATATTTAGAGGGAAAAGAAAAAAAGAATGGGGGAAAATATATGAAGAGATAATGAATGTGAAACTTCCAAAAATAGTTGAAAGATATGATCCATAGATTTAAGAAGCCCAATAAATATCAAGAAGGGTAAATAAAAGGAATTTCACTATTAGGTATATGTCAGAGTAAATTGCTGAAAAGCAAAAAGAAAGAAATAATCTTGAAATCATCCAAAGAAGTAAGAAATAGAATGGCAGTCATAGTCTCAACAGGAACATGGAAGCTAGAACAACAATGGAATTATGTACTCAGTGTTCTAAAGAAAATAACTGCTAACATAGAATTCTATTCTCAGCAAAAGTATGCTTCAAGAATAAATATGAAATAAAGACATTTTCAGATAAAGAGAAAATGAGAAGATATTTCACTGGCATGCTTGTACTAAAGAAAATACTCATGGCCATTCTTGAGACAGAAGGAGAATAATCCCAGATGGACACTCAGAGATAGTGAAAGGATTTAAAAGCAACAAAAAGTCTAAATTCATTGGTAAATCTAAACTAATATTGTATATATAAGACAACAACAACAATTTTTTAGGGTATAAAATATAGAGAGAATTAAAATTCATTAAGTTGTGAAGGGGTTTAATGGAGTTAAATAGTTATCCATATGTTACTGGGAAGAGGATAAAAGCACCAACTAACTTCAGGATGTAATATTGTAATTTCTAAGAATTATAAAAGAGCATATAACTTCTAAACTAACAGAAGAAAAATGAAATAATACAAATGTTCAATCCAAAAGAAGGAAAAAAGGAACATAGAATATATGAGGCAGAAAGAAAGCACATTGTAAAATGGTAAATATAAATCCACATATATAATTATATTACATGTAAGGGGCGTGTTGGACTAGATTTTAAAATAACAATTTTCTGTTTATAAGTACATCTAAAACATAAGAATATAGTAAAATTGAAAGAAAAAGAATGGATCAAATATACTAGGCAAACACTAACCTCCCCAAAACTTGTGTCATTGTATTAACATCAAACAAAATAAGCTTTAAAGCAAATATATTTCTAGAGATAAAGAAGAATGCTTCATAATGATAAACTGTTTAATTCACTGGGAATATATAGTAATTCTAAGTTTTTGTGTTTTTCTTATTTCTTCATGGTCTCAAAATATATAAAGCCCAAACTGACTGAACTTGTGGTCAATATACATACATATGTGCTCTCCACTGAGAGGGCCTAGAAGCAAGGATGTTCAAGAACATGATATGATGTGATGAGAATGGCACTTCACCTTCACAAGTTCACCTGTGTGTTCTACCTTCCCCAAGTCCATAGCCCCTGTCTAACTGAGGTAGGAGATATACAGGTCTCTGGGCAGAGCAGCTGGAGTTTGCCAAGCAGAGTAAAATTGGAGCTTTGTTTTCCCTGACACTCCAAGGACAAAGTTAATGGCAGAAGCTGAGCTCTGCTGGAGGAAAGAGATAAGATGACCACTCCTGAGGTCAAGGAGAACTCCCCAACTGCACAGGTGCAGAAACATTCCTTGGGGTCAAAAAGGAGAGGGTGTCACCCCATAATAGGTGATGCCAAGCCTCCCACAGGCCTCTGTGCTGGAATCCATCTTGGCAAAAAGATGTTGCGGAGTGTCTTAGAACAGGTTAGATGTGGGAAAAGAAATGAGATTATTGGCCAAAGGTAAACAAAGACCTGGAAGAACTGCCCTATATAAATGATTTAACCGCCTCTTTACTGCACTCCTACTCATTAGGGAGAACACCCACATCCTTTCTCTCCAGGTGTGTATCTCTGCCTTGCTTCTGTCTTAAATAAACTGTTTCTCTGTGTGCTCTTCCACATGTTGTGCTGTATCTCTAATAATAAACTTTTTACCTGTTTTTACAGTTTTTGCCTCCTTGTGAAATTCATTTTTAAAATTTGCCTCTAGCCTCTAGCCCCTGGCAGACTAGCAGCTAGGATTCCTGGTTTTTCACCCAGGCTAGCCAGGTTCAATTCCTGGGCAGAAAACTAAGATCTTGCTTCGAGCCACTGCTCACTGCTGTCTCTCCAAGATCATAACCATGAGAAAAACATCAGACATACCCAAGTTGAAGGACATTCTAAAAAATACCTGGCCAGTACTCCTCAAAACTATTAAGGTCATCACACACAAAAAAGTCTGAGAAACTAAGTATCACAAATCAGAGAAGGCTAAGGAGACAATTAAAACAGAAAAGTAACTTTAAGGAAAAATCAGATGTCCAAATAAAGTACGGGATTTAGTTAATTTTTAAAAATAGAGGACTTCCCTGGTGGCACAGTGGTTAAGAAGCCACCTGCCAGTGCAGGGGACATGGGCTCGAGCCCTGGTCTGGGAAGACCCCACATGCCGCAGAGCAACTAAGCCTGTGCACCACAACTACTGAGCCTGCACTCTATAGCCTGTGTGCCACAACTACTGAAGCCTGCATGCCTAGAGCCCGTGTTCCACAAGAAGAGAAGCCACTGCAGTGAGAAGCCTGAGCACTGCAACAAAGAGTAGTCCCTGCTCGCCACAACTAGAGATAACCCATGTGCAGCAATGAAGACCCAACGCAGCCAAAATAAATAAATAAGTAAACAAACAAATAAATAAATAAAATTTTTAAAAAATTTAAAAATAAAAATAACTGAACTGCAAGGAAAAATAGGTTAACCTACAATCATAATTGAAAATTTAAACACACCCTCTTTGGTAAAAGATTTAGGCAAACAAAAAAAATCAGGAAGAATTATAAAATACTGAAGAATGCAATTAACAAACTTGACCTAACTGACATATACAGGACATTACACCCAATAACAGAATGTACATTGTTTCAAACATCCACAAAGCATTTACAAAAATTAACTATACCCTGAGCCATAAAGCAAGGATTGAAATCACACAGAGAATGTTTCTAACCACACTGCAATTAAGCCAAGAGTTACTAACAACAACAACAAAAGATAAGAAAATTCCAGATTTTTAGAAAATAAGAACTACAATTCTAAAAAAAACTTTTGGAGCAAAGAAGAAATCATAGCGCAAATTAGAAAATATTTTTAAGTGAGGCATAACAAAAAACTATACATCAAAACCTGTGAGGTCAGAGTTGCCCAGAACCTGAGGTGTGTGTTCAGGAGCTGCCAGCCCACTGGGGAAAAAAAAAAACAAAAACAAAAGCAAACCAAACTTGTGGGATGGAGCTAAACAAGGCTTAGAGGGATATTAACAATGTATGCTTTATATAAGAAGGGCTGAAAATTAATGATCTTGTATCCAGCTCAAGAAGTTATAGAACAGTTAAATAAACCTAAAGTGGAAGAAACTAATAAAGAGCTGAAAATTATAAAATAGAAAACATAAATAAAGATAGTCAACAAGGCCAAAAGTTGGCTCTTTGTAAAGGCTAATAAAATTAATAAACCTCTGGCAAAACTAAGCAAGATTAAAAAGGGAAATGACACAAAATAATACAAGTCAGCAGTGTAAAGGGCACATCATTACAGATCATAAAACCACTAAAAAGATAAGAAGATATTACATTTGAAAATTTAGGTGAAATTCCTTGATAAAATACAACTTACCACAACTGACATAGAAAGAAATAAGAATGATGAATAGTTCTATAACTAACAGAAAAATAAAAATTCTGTAATGAAAAATTTTTCCTCAAAAAAGTACAAGTGGCGGGCTTCCCTGGTGGCGCAGCGGTTGGGAGTCCGCCTGCCAATGCAGGGGACACGAGTTCGTGCCCCGGTCCAGGAGGACCCCACATGCCGCAGAGCGGCTGGGCCCGTGAGCCATGGCCGCTGAGCCTGCGCGTCCGGAGACTGTGCTCCGCAGCGGGAGAGGCCACAAGAGTGAGAGGCCCGTGTACCGGGAAAAAAAAAAAAAAAGTACAAGTGGCTTAACAGGCAAATGCTACCAAATGCCAAACTTTCTTAATTTCTCCCAAGGAAGAGACAATGGGAAACTCATCCCAACTCATTTTATGAGGCTAGCATGATCTTGCTAGTATGACCTGGCAAGATACTATGAGAAAAAAAAATTACAGGAACACAGAAGCAAAAGTCTTAAAGAAACTACCAATAAATTCACCCTGCAACATATGTTAAGAACCCTCCTGCCCAGGCTGGTATATTGCAGTGATGTGAGCTCAGCTAAACAGTAGAAATTGATCAGTATAAGGCACCACAGTTACAGAGTAGAGAGGAAACATAAAGCATAATCATCTCAGTAGATTAGAAAATGCATTTGATAGAATTTAGTATCTGTTATTTGAAAAAAAAGTTTTGACAAACTATGAAAATAGGGAAACATCTTTAATCTCATAAGGGTGTCTACAAAACATCATTCTCAATAGTGAAATGTTGAAAGATTTAAGATTTAAGATTGTGAGCACAACCAGGATGCCCTATACGACCACTTCTATTCCCACTGATTTTTTAAAATTAATAAATTTTATTTTTTAGAATAATTTTATTTTTTATTGAAGTATAGTTGATTTACAATATTATATTAGTTTCAGGTGTACAACAGTGATTCAATATTTTTATAGATTATACTCCATTTAAAGTTATTGTAAAAAATTTGCAATATTCCCTGTGCTGTACATGATATCCTTATATTTATTTGTTTTATACATAGTAGTTTGAGAACAATTTTAGATTTATAGAAAAAGTAAGCTAACAGTACAAAAGAATCCTCATATCCCCTCTCCTGCCACAGATTCCCCTATTATTAATATCTTGCATTTGCATGATACATTTGTTATAATTCAAGATATACTACTATTGATAATATTGATAATATTGGTGTATTACTATTAAATAAAGTACATAGTTTGTATTAATAGTTCAGTTCTATGGGTTTCGACAAATGTATAATGTCATGTATCCACTGTTACAGTATTGTACAAAATAGTTTTGCCCCCTAAAAATCCTCTGTGCTTCACTTATTCATCCTTCCCCCTCTTCCTCCTGAATCCCTGGCAACCATTAATCTTTTAACTGTCTCTATAGTTTTGCCTTTTCCAGAATGTCATATAATTGGAATTATACCATATTTAGCATTTCAGACTGTTTTTAGGCTTATTTCATTTATTAATATGAACTTAAGTTTCCTTCATGTCTTTTTGTTGCTTGATAGCTCAATTCTGTTTATCCCACTTTATGGATGTACACTGTACCACAGCTTACTGATTCACCTATTGAAGGACAACTTGACTGCTTCCAGTTTGGGGCAGTTATGAATAAAGCTGCTGTAAACATTCAGGTTTTTTTGTTGTTGCTGTTGGGTTTTTTTTTGCGGTACACGGGCCTCTCACTGTTGCGGCCTCTCCCATTGCGGAGCACAGGCTCTGGATACGCAGGCTCAGTGGCCATGGCTCACGGGCCCAGCCGCTCCGCGGCATGTGGTATCCTCCCGGACCGGGGCACGAACCCGTGTCCCCTGCATCGGCAAGCGGACTCTCAACCACTGCGCCACCAGGGAAGCCCTTCATTCAGGTTTTTAACATCCAGGTGTTAAGTTTTCATCTTAATTGGGTAAATACCTAAGAGCATGATTAGTATGTTAAGCCTGTTTTCTTTGTAAGAAACTACCAAACTCTCTCCACAGTGACTGTACTGTTTTGCATTCTCACCAGCAATGAGAGTTCTTTTAGCTCTGCAACCTCACCAGCATTTCATATTGTCAATTATTTTTTTGTTTATGTTGGTTTAGCCATTCTAATATGCATGTATTGTTACCTTTTTTTGGAAACCACTTCATATCTTTACTTTTATTATTTTTTAAAAAATTTTTATTTTATATTGGAGTATAGTTGATTGACAATGGTGTGTTGGTTGTACAACAAAGTGATTCAGTTATACATAAATACGTCTCTATTCTTTTTCAAATTCTTTTCCCATTTAGGTTACTACAGAATACTGAGCAGTGTTCCCTGTGCTATACAGTAGGTCCTTGTTGGTTGTCTATTTTGAATATAGCAGTGTGTACCTGTCAATCCCAAACTCCCAATCTATCCTTCCTCCCCACCTCTCCCCACTAGTAACCATAAGTTCTTCTTTATGTCTGTGAGTCTGTTTCTGTTTTGTAAGTAAATTCATTTCTATCATTTTTTTAAGATTCCACATATGAGCAATATCATATGATATTTGTCTCTGTCTGACTTACTTCACTTAGTGTGATAATCTCTAGGTCCATCCATGTTGTTGCAAATGGCATTATTTCATTCTTTTTAATGGCTGAATAATATTTCATTGTATATGTGTACCACATCTTTATCCATTCATCTGTTGATGGACATTTAGGTTGCTTCCATGTCTTGTCTATTGTAAACTGTGCTGCAATGAACACTGGGGTGCATGTAACCTTTTGAACCATGTTTTTCTCCAGATATATGCACAGGATGGGAATGCTGGATTGTATGGTAACTCTTATTTTAGTTTTTTAAGGAGCTTCCATAATGTTTTCCATAGTGGCTGTACCAATTTACATTCCCGCCAACAGTGTAGGAGGGTTCTCTTTTCTCCACACCCTCTCCAGAACTTATTGTTTGTAGATTTTCTTACGATGGCCATTCTGACTGGTGTGAGGTGACATCTCATTGTAGTTACGAACTGCATTTCGCTAATAATTAGTGATGTTGACCATCTTTTCATGTGCCTCTTGGCCATCTCTATGTCTTCTTTGGAGAAATTTCTATTTAGACCTTATGCCCATTTTTTGATTGGGTTGTTTGTTTTTTCGATATTGAGCTGCATGATGTATTTGTAAAATTTGGAGATTAATCCCTTGTCAGTCACATTGTCTACAAATATTTTCTCCCATTATGTGGGTTGTCTTTTCATTTTGTTTATGAGTTCCTTTGCTGTGCAAAAGATTTTGAGTTTAATTAGGACCATTTTTCTTAATTTTTAAATTTTATTTTATATATATATTTAATACAGCAGGTTCTTATTAGTCATCAATTTTATACACATCAGTGTATACATGTCAATCCCAAACGCCCAATTCATCACACCACAACTCCCACCCCACCACCACTTTCCCCCATTGGTGTCCATACGTTTGTTCTCTACAACTGTGTCTCAGTTTCTGCCCTGCAAACTGGATCATCTGTACTGTTTTTCTAGGTTCCATAAATATGTGTTAATATATGATATTTGTTTTTCTCTTTCTGACTTACTTCACTCTGTATGACAGTCTCTAGATCCATCCACGTCTCAACAAATGACCCAATTTCGTTCCTTTTTATGGCTGAGTAATATTCCATTGTACCACATCTTCTTTATCCCTTTGTCTGTCGATGGGCATTTAGGTTGCTTCCATGACATGGCTATTGTAAATAGTGCTGCAATGAACATTGGAGTGTGTGTGTCTTTTTGAATTATGGTTTTCTCTGGGTATATGCCCAGTAATGGGATTGTTGGATCATATGGTAATTCTATTTTTAGTTTTTTAAGGAACCTCCATACTGTTCTCCATAGTGGCGGTATCAATTTACATTCCCACCAACAGTGCAAGAGGGTTCTCTTTTCCCCACACCCTCTCCAGCATTTGTTGTTTGTAGCTTTTCTGATGCTGCCAATTCTAACTGGTGTGAGGTGATACCTCACTGTAGTTTTGATTTGCATTTCTCTAATAATTAGTGATGTTGAGAAACTATTCATGTGCTTCTTGGCCATCTGTATGTCTTCTTTGGAGAAATGTCTCTTTAGGTCTTTTGCCCATTTTTGGTCTGGGTTATTTGTTTTTTTAATATTGAGCTGCATGAGCTGTTTTTATATTTTGGAGATTAATCCTTTGTTGATTCATTGGCAAATATTTTCTCCCATTCAGAGGGTTGTCTTTTGATCTTGTTTATGGTTTCCTTTGCTGGGCAAAAGCTTTGAAGTTTCATTAGGCCCCATTTGTTTATTTTAGTTTTTATTTCCTTTACTCTAGAAGGTGGATCAAAAAAGATCTTGCTGTGATTGATGTCAAAGAGTGCTCTTCATATGTTTTCCTCTAAGAGTTTTATAGTGTCCGGTCTTACATTTAGGTCTCTAATTCATTTTGAGTTTATATTTGTGTACGGTGTTAGGGAGTGTTCTAATTTTATTCTTTTACATGTAGCTGTCCAGTTTTCCCAGCACCACTTATTGAAGAGACTGTCTTTTCTCCATTGTATATCCTTGCCTTCTTTGTCATAGATTAGTTGACCATAGGTACGTGGGTTTATCTCTGGGCTTTCTATCTTGTTCCATTGATCTATGTTTCTGTTTTGTGCCAGTACAATATTGTCTTGATTACTGTAGCTTTGTAGTATAGTCTGAAGTCAGGGAGTCTGATTCCTCCAGCTCCGATTTTTTCCCTCAAGACTGCTTTGGCTATTCGGGGTCTTTTGTGTCGCCATACAAATTTTAAGATTTTTTGTTCGAGTTCCATAAAAAATGCCATTGGTAATTTGATAGGGATTGCATTGGATCTGTAGATTGCTTTGGGTAGTATAGTCATTTTCACAATATTGATTCTTCCAATCCAAGAACATGGTATATCTCTCCATCTGTTGGTATCATCTTTAATATCTTTCATCAGTGTCTTATAGTTTTCTGCATACAGGTCTTTTGTCTCCCTAGGTAGGTTTCTTCCTAGGTATTTTATTCTTTTTGTTGCAGTGGTAAGTGGGAGTGTTTCCTTAATTTCTCTTAAAGATTTTTAATCATTAGTGTATAGGAATGCAAGAGATTTCTGTGCATTAAATATGTATCCTGCAACTTTACCAAATTCATTGATTAGCTCTAGGAGTTTTCTGGTGGCATCCTTGGGATTCTCTACGTATAGTATCATGTCATCTGCAAACAGTGACAGTTTTACTTCTTCACTGCCAATTTGTATTCCTTTTATTTCTTTTTCTTCACTGATTGCCATGGCTAGGGCTTCTAAAACTGTGTTGAATAATAGTGGTGAGAGTGGACATCCTTATCTCGTTCCTGATCTTAGAGGAAATGCTTTCAGTTTTTCACCATTGAGAATGATGTCATATATGGCTTTTATTATGTTGTGGTAGGTTCCCTCTATGCCCACTTTCTGGAGAGTTTTTATCTTAAATGGGTGTTGAATTTTGTCAAAAGTTTTTAATGCATGTATTGAGATGATCATATGGTTTTTATTCTTCAGATTGTTAGTATGGTATATCACATTGACTGATTTGTGTATATTGAAGAATCCTTGCATCTCTGGGGTAAATCCTGCTTGAGCATGGTGTATGATCCTTTTAATGTGTTGTTGGATTCTGTTTGCTAGTATTTTATTGAGGATTTTTGCATCTATATTCATCAGTGATATTGGTCTGTAATTTTCTTTTTTTGTAGTATCTTTGTCTGGTTTTGGTATCAGGGTGATGGTGGCCTAATAGAATGAGTTTGGGAGTCTTCCTCCCTCTGCAATTTTTTGGAAGAGTTTGAGAAGGATGGGTGTTAGCTCTTCTCTAAATGTTTGATAGAATTCACCTGTGAAGCCCTCTGGTCCTGAACTTTTGTTTGTTGGAGGATTTTTAATCACAGTTTCAATTTCATTATGTGTGATTGGTCTGTTCATATTTTCTATTTCGTCCTGGTTCAGTCTTGGAAGGTTATACCTTTCTAAGCATTTGTCCATTTCTTCCAGGTTGTCCAATTTATTGGCATAGAGTTGCTTGTAGTAGTCTCTTAAGAGGCTTTGTATTTCTGTGGTGTGTGTTGTAACTTCTCCTTTTACATTTCTAATTTTATTGATTTGAGTCTTCTCCCTCTTTTTCTTGATGAGTCTGGCTAATGGTTTATCAATTTTTTGTTTATCTTCTCAATGAACCAGCTTTTAGTTTTATTGATCTTTGCTACTGTTTTCTTTGTTTCTATTTCATTTATTTCTGCTCTGGTCTTTATGGTTTCTTTCCTTCTGCTAACTTTGGGTTTTGTTTGTTCTTCTTTCTCTATTTCCTTTAGGTGTAAGGTTAGATTGTTTATTTGAGATTTGTCTTGTTTCTTGAGGTAGGCTTGTATAGCTATAAACTTCCCTCTTAGAAATGCTTTTGCTGCATCCCACAGGTTTTGGATTGTCGTGTTTTCATTGTCATTTGTCTCTAGGTATTTTTTGATTTCCTCTTTGATTTCTTCAGTGAGCTCTTGGTTATTTAGTAACGTATTCTTTAGCCTCCATGTGTGTGTGCTTTTTACGTTTTTTTCCCTGTAATTCATTTCTAATCTCATAGCGTTGTGGTCAGACAAGATGCTTTATATGATTTCAATTTTCTTAAATTTACTGAGGCTTGACTTGTGACCCAAGATGTGATCTATCCTGGAGAATGTTCCGTGCACACTGGAGAAGAAAGTGTAATCTGCTGTATTTGGATGGAATGTCCTATAAATATCAATTAAGTCTATCTGGTCTATTGTGTCATTCAAAGCTTGTGTTTCCTTATTTATTTTCATTTTGGATGATCTGTCCATTGGTGTAAGTGAGGTGTTAACATCCCCCACTATTATTGTGTTACTGTCGATTTCCTCTTTTATAGCTGTTAGCAGTTGCTTTATGTACTGAGGTGCCCCTACATTGGGTGCATATATATTTATAATTGTTATATCTTCTTCTTGGATTGATCTCTTGAACATTACGTAGTGTCCTTCCTTGTCTCTTGTAACATTCTTTATTTTAAAGTCTATTTTACCTTATATGAGTATTGCTACCCCATGTTTCTTTTGATTTCCATTTGCATGGAATATCTTTTTCCATCCCCTCACCTTCAGTCTGTATGTGTTCCTAGATCTGAAGTGGGTTTCTTGTAGACAGTATATATATGGGTCTTGTTTCTGTATCCATTCAGCAAGCCTGTGTCTTTTGGTTGGAACATTTAATCCATTCACGTTTAAGGTAATTATTGATATGTATGTTCCTATGATCATTTTCTCAATTGTTTTGGGTTTGTTTTTGCAGGTCTTTTTCTTCTCTTGTGTTTCCCACTTAGAGAAGTTCCTTTAGCATTTGTTGTAGAGCTGGTATGGTGGTGCTGAATTCTCTTAGGTTTTGCTTGTCTGTAAAGCTTTTGATTTCTCCGTCTACTCTGAATGAGATCCTTGCCAGCTAGAGTAATCTTGGTTGTAGGTTCTTCCTTTTCATCACTTTAAGTATATCATGCCACTCCCTTCTGGCTTGTAGAGTTTCTGCTGAGAAATCAGCTGTTAACCTTACGGGAGTTCCCTTGTATGTTATTTGTCATTTTTTCCTTGCTACTTTCAATAAGTTTTCTTTGTCTTTAATTTTTTCCAATTTAATTACTATGTGTCTCAGCGTGTTTCTCCTTGGGTTTATCCTGTATGGGACTATCTGTGCTTCCTGAACTTGGGTGGCTATTTCCTTTCCCATGTTAGGGAAGTTTTCGACTATAATCTCTTCAAATATTTTCTTGGGTCCTTTCTCTCTCTCTCTTCTCCTCTGGGACCCCTATAATGCGAATGTTGTTGCCTTTAATGTTGTTCCAGATGTCTCTTAGGCTGTCTTCATTTCTCTTCATTCTTTTTTCTCCATTCTGTTCTGCAGCAGTGAATTCCACCATTCTGTCTTCCAGGTCACTTATCCGTTCTTCTGCCTCAGTTATTGTGCTATTGATCCCTTCTAGTGTAGTTTTCATTTCAGTAATTGTACTGTTCATCTCTGTTTGTTTGTTAATTCTTCTGGGTCTTTGTTAAACATTTCTTGCATCTTCTCGATCTTTGCCTCCATTCTTTTTCCGAGGTCCTGGATCATATTCACTATCATTATTCTGAAATCTTTTTCTGGAAGGTTGCCTATCTCCACTTCATTTAGTTGTTTCTCTGGGGTTTTATCTTGTTCCTTCATCTGGTACATAGCCCTCTGCCTTTTCATCCTGTCTCTCTTTCTGTGAATGTGGCTTTTGTTCCTCAGGCTGCAGGATTGTAGTTCTTCTTGCTTCTGCTGTCTGCCCTCTGGTGGATGAGGCTATCTAAGAGGCTGTGCAAATTTCCTGATGAGAGGGACTGGTGGTGGGTAGAGCTGACTGTTGCTCTGGTGGGCAGAGCTCAGTAAAACTTTAATCCACTTGACTGCTGCTGGGTAGGCTGTGTTTCCTCCCAGGGTTGTTCCCTCCCAGGGTTGCTGGTTGTTTGGCCTGAGACAACCCAACACTGGACCCTATCTGGGCTCCTTGGTGGGGCTATGGGCAGACTCTGGGGAGCCTCATGCCAAGGTGTACTTCCCAGAACTTCTGCTGCCAGTGTCCTTGTCCCCACAGTGAGCCACAGCCACCCCCTGCCTCTGCAGGAGACCCTCCAACACTAGAAGGTAGGTCTGGTTCAGTCTCCCCTGGGGTCACTGCTCCTTCCCCTGGGTCCTGATGCGCACACTACTTTTTGTGTGCCCTCCAAAGGTGGAGTCTCTGTTTCCCCCTGTCCTGTCAAAGTCCTGCAATCAAATCCCACTAGTCTTCAAAGTCTGATTATCTAGGAATTCTTCCTCCCATTGCCAGACCCCCAAGTTGAGAAGCCTGACATGGGGCTCAGAACCTACACTCCAGTGGGTGGACCTCTGTGGTATAAGTGTTCTCCAGTCTGTGAATCACTCACCCAGCAGTTATGGGATTTGATTTTACTGTGATTGCGCCTCTCCTACCATCTCATTATGGCTTCTCCTTTGTCTTTGGATGTGGGTTATCTTTTTTGGTGAATTCCAGTGTTTTCCTGTTGATGATTGTCCAGCAGCTAGTTTTGATTCTGGTGTTCTCACAAGAGGGAGTGAGAGCACGTCCTTCTACTCCACCATCTTGGTTCAGGGCCACCCCCATTTGTTTATTTTTGTTTGTGTTTCCATTACTCTAGGAGACAATTGGAAAAAGATATTGCTTCAATTTTTGTCAAAGAGTGTCTGTCTATGTTTTCCTCTAAGAATTTTATAGTAGCTTGTCTTACTTTTAGTTTTTTATATGCATTGTATAGTCTTGCCTCCTTGTCATAGATTACCTGACCACAGATGAGTGGGTTTATTTCTGGCACTCTCTATCCAGTTCCATTGATCTATATTTCTGTTTCTGTGCTGGTACTATACTGTTTTGATGACTGTAGCTTTGTAGTATAGTCTGAAGTCAGGGAGTCTGATTCCTCCAGGTCTGTTTTTTTTGGCGGTATGTGGGCCTCTCACTCTTGTTGGCTCTCCCGTTGCGGAGCACAGGCTCCGGACGTGCAGGCTCAGTGGCCATGGCTCACAGGCCCAGCTGCTCTGCGGCATGTGGGATCTTCCCAGACCAGGGCATGAACCCGTGTCCCCTGCATCGGCAGGCGGACTCTCAACCACTGTGCCACCAGGGAAGCCCGAGCTCTGTTTCTCTTTCTCAAGATTGCTTTGGCTCTTTGGGGTCTTTTGTGTCTCCATACAAATTTTAAGATTTCTTTTTTGTTATAGTTCAGTGAAAAATGCCACTGGTAATTTGATAGGGATTGCATTGAATCTGTAGATTGTCTTTGGTAGTATAGTCATTTTGACAACATTGATTCTTCCAATCCAAGAACATGGTATATCTTTCCATCTGTTTGTGTCATCTTCAATTTCTTTCACGAGCATCTTATAGTTTTTGGAGTACAGGTCTTTTGTTTTCTTTGGTAGGTTTATTCCTAGGTATTTTATCCTTTTTGATGCAATGGTAAATGGGATTGTTTCTTTAATTTCTCTTCTGATGTTTTGTTGTTAGTGTATAGAAATATGACAGATTTCTGTGTATTAATTTTGTATCCTGCAACTTTACTGAATTCATTGATGAGCCCTAGTAGTTTTCTGATAGCATCTTCAGGATTTTCTTTGTATAGTATGTACTCTGCAAACAGTGACAGTTTTACTTCTTCTTTTCCAACTTGGATTCCTTTTATTTCTTTTTCTTCTCTGATTGCCATGGCTAGAACTTCCACAACTATGTTGAATAAAAGTGGTGAGAGTGGACAACCTTGTCTTGTTCCTTACCTTACAGGAAATGCTTTCAGCTTTTCACCATTGAGTATGATGTTAGCTGTAGGTTTGTCATATATGGCCTTTATTATTTTGAGGTAGGTTCCCTCTAAGCCCACCTTCTAGAGAGTTTTTATAATAAATATGTATTGAACTTTGTCAAAAGGTTTTTCTGCATCTATTGAGATGATCATATTGTTTTTATTCTTCAGTTTGTTGATGTGGTGAATCACACTGATTGATTTGTGGATATTGAAGAATCCTTGCATCCATGGGATAAATCCCACTTGATCATGGTGTATGATCCTTTTAATGTATTGTTGAATTCTGTTTGCTAGTATTTTGTTGAGGACTTTTGCATCTATGTTCATCAGTGATATTGGCCTGTAATTTTCTTCTTTTGTAATACCTTTGTCTGGTTTTGGTATCAGGGTGGTGGTGGCCTCATAGAATGAGTTTGGGAGTATTCCTTCCTCTGCAATTTTTTGGAATAGTTTCAGAAGGATAGGTGTTAACTCCTCTCTAAATGTTTGATAGAATTTACCTGTGAAGACATCTGGTCCTGGACTTTTGTTTGTTGGGAGTTTTGAAATCACAGTTTCAATTTCAGTGCTTGTGATTGGTCTGTTCATAGTTTCTATTTCTTCTTGGTTCAATCTTGGGAGATTGTACCTTTCTAAGAATTTGTTGATTTCTTCCATGTTGTCCATTTTACTGGCATAGTGTTGCTTGTAGTAGTCTCTTATGATCCTTTGTATTTCTGTGGTGTCCATTGAAATGTCTCCTTTTACATTTGTAATTTTATTGATTTGAGCCCTTCTCCCTTTTTTTCTTGATGAGTCTGGTTAAAGGTTTATCAATTTTGTTTATCTTTTCAAAGAAACAGCTTTCAGTTTCATTGATTTCTTTCTTTTCTTTTCTTTTTTTTTTTTTTTTACACACTGTGCAGATTGTGGGATTTTATTTCCCTGACCAGGGATTGAACCCAGGCCCTTGAAAGTGCAAGTTAACCACTGGACTTCCAGTAAATTCCCTGATCTTTTCTATTGTTTTCTTCATTTCTATTTCATTTATTTTTGTTTTGAACTTTATGATTTCTTTCCTTCTTCTAACTTTGGGTTTTGTTTTGTTCTTCTTTCTCTAGTTGCTTTAGGTGCAAGGTTAGGTTGTTTATTTGTGATTTTTTTTGTTTGTTTCCTGAGTTAAGATTGTATTGCTATAAACTTCTCTCTTAGAACTGCTTTTGCTGTTTCCAATAGGTTTTGGATAGTTGTGCTTTTGTTTTCATTTGTCTCTAGATATTTTTTGATTTCCTCTTTGATTTCTTCAGTGATCCATTGGTTGTTTAGTAGCATATTGTTTAACCTCCATATGTTTGTGTTTTTTACAGTTTTTTCTTGTAGTTTATTTCTAATCTTAGAGTGTTGTGGTCAGAAAAGATGCTTGATATGATCTAAATTTTCTTAAATTTACTGAGGCTTGCTTTGTGGCTCAGCATGTGATCAATCCTGGAGAATGTTCCATGTGCACTTGAGAAGAATGTATATTCCACTGCTTTTGGATGGAATGCTCTATAAATATTAATTAAGTCCATCTGGTCTAATGTGTCATTGAAGGCCTGTGTTTCCTTATTGATTTTCTGTCTGGATGATCTCTCCATTGATGAAAGTGGGGTGTTAAAGTCCACCACTATTATTGTGCTACTGTCAGTTTCTCCTCTTATGGTTGTTAGCATTTGCCTTATCTATTGAGGTACTCCTGTGTTTCGTGCATATATATTTACAATTGTTATATCTTCTTCTTGGATTGATTTCTGATCATTGTGTAGTGTCCTTCCTTGTCTCTTGTAACAGTCTTTATTTTAAAGTCTATTTTGTCTGATATGAGTATTGCTACTCCTTGTTTCTCTTGATTTCCACTTGCATGGAATATCTTTTTCCATCCCCTCACTTTCAGTCTATATGTGTCCCTAGATCTGAAGTGGGTCTCTCATAAACAGCATATATACAGGTCTTGTTTTTGCATCCATTCAGCCAGTCTATATGTTTTGATTGGAGCATTTAATACATTTATGTATGTTCTTATTGCCATTTTGTTAATTGTTTTGTATTTGTAGGTCTTTTTTCTTCCCTTCCTCTTTTGTTCTCTTCTCTTGTTGACTAACTTTAGTGTTGTGTTTGGATTCCTTTTTATTTTTTTGTGTTTATATCTATTGTAGATTTTAGGTTTGTGGTTACCATGAGGTTTTTTTTTTTTAAGGAATTTTGTTTTTTAAAAAATATTTATTTGTTTATTTGGCTGCACTGGGTCTTAGTTGCAGCACATGAGATCTTCTTTGCCATGTGAGGGATCTTCGTTGTGGCATGTGGGATTTTTTATTTGTGGCATGTGGGATCTTTTAGTTGTGGCATGCAGGCTCTTAGTTGTGGCATGTGGGATCTATTTCCCTGACCAGGGGTTGAACCAAGGCCCCCTGCATTGGGACCATGGAGTCTTAACCACTGGACCACCAGGGAAGTTCTACCATGAGGCTTTGATATAGCAGTCTATATATTAAAAAGATTGTTTTAAGTTACCGGTCTTTTAATTTCAAATGCATTTCCAATATCCTGCATTTGTGCTCTACTCTTCTCACAATTGCTTGTTTTGATATCATATTTGTGTGTGAATGACTTCCTACCTTTACTGTATGTTTACCTTTACCAGTGAGCTTTTCCATTTGCAATTTTCTTGTTTCTAGCTGTGGACTTTTCTTTTCCACTTAGAGAAGTTCCTTTAGCATTCTTGTGAAGCTGGTCTGGTTGTGCTGAATTCTCTTCACTTTTGCTTGTCTGGAAATCTTTTGATTTCTCCATTGAATCTGAATGAGATCTTTGGTGGGTAGAGTATTCTTGGTTGTAGGTTCTTTCCTTTCATCCCTTCTGGCCTGCAGAGTCTCTGCTGAGAAATCTGCTGATAACCTTATGGGAGTTCCCTTGCATATTATTTGTTGGGTTTCTCTTGTTGCCTTTAATATTTTTTCTTTGTCTTCTTTGTCTTTTATTTTTGTCAGTTTGATTACTATGTGTCTTGGCATGTTCCTCCTTGGGTTTATTCTGCCTGGGACTCTCTGTGCTTCCTGGACTTTGATGATTGTTTCCTTTCCCATGTTAGGGAACTTTTCAGCTATTATCTCTTCAAATATTTTCCCAGGTGTTTTCTCTCTTTCTGCAACCCCTATAATGCAAATATTGATGTGTTTATGTTGTCCCAGATGTCTCTTAGACTCTTCATTTCTTTTCATTCTTTTTTCTTTGTTCTGTTCTGTGGCAGTGATTTCCACCATTCTGTCTTCCAGGTCACTTATCCATTCTTCTGCCTCTGTTATTCTGCTACTGATCCCTTCTAGTGTATTTTTCATTTCAGTTATTGAATTGTTCATCTCTGTTTGTTTCTTCTTTAGTTCTTTGTTAAACATTTCTTGTATCTTCTTGATCTGTTCCTTCATTCTTTTTCCGACATCTTGGATCATCTTCACTATCATTATTCTAAACTCTTTTTCTGGTAGGTTGTCTATCTCCACTTCACTTAGTTTTTCTTCTGGGGTTTTATCTTGTTCCTTCACCTGGGACATATTCCTCTGCTGTCTCATTTTGTCTAACTTTCTGTGTTTGTGGTTTCTGTTCTGCAGACTGCAAGATTGTAGTTCTTCTTGATTCTGCTATCTGCCCTCTGGTGGATGAGGCTGTCTAAGAGGCTTGTGCAGGCTTCCTGATGGGAGGAACTGGCTCCTGCCCACTGGTGGGTGGAGCTGGGTCTTGTCCCTCTGGCAGGCAAGGCCATGCTCAGGAAGACGTTAAGCAGTCTGTCTGCTGATGGGTGGGGTTGTGTCCCCCCTGCACTGTTGGTTGTTTGGCCTGAGACATCAGAGTCCTGGAGCATACAGGCTGTTGGCTGGGGATAATGGCGGCCTCTAAGAGGGCTCACACCAATGAGTACTCCCCAGAACTGCTACTGCCAGTGTCCTTGTCCCCGCAGTTAGCCACAGCCATCCCCACCTCTGCAGGAGACCCTCCAATACTAGCAGGTAGATCTGTCCCAGTCCCTTATGAGGTCACTGCTTTTTTTCTCTGGGTCCTGGTGCACATGAGAGCTTGTGTGTGCCCTCCAAGAATGGAGTTTCTGTTTCCCCCAGTCCTGTGGAATTCTTGCAATCAAAGACCATTGGCCTTCAAAGTCAGATTCTCTGGAGGCTCCTCCTCCTATTGCTGGACCCCTACACTGGGAAGCCTGACATTGGGCCGAGGATTTTCACTCCTGTGGGAACTTCTGCCGTATAATTATTTTCCAGTTTGTGGGTTGCCCACCCAGGGGTATGGGATTTGATTTTATTGCAGTTGCATCCCTCCTACCATCTCATTGTGGCTTCTTCTTTGTCTTTGGACATAGGGCATTTGTTTTCATAGGTTCCAGCATTTTTTCATCAATGATTGTTCAGCAGTTAGTTGTGATTTTGGTGTTTTCATGAGAAGGGGTTAGCTTATGTCCTTCTACTCAGCCATCTTGAGCTAATCTCCATATCTTTAAAGCTTAATGTGCTCAGAGTATTTGTAGGTCAATTTATCTGCTGGCTACTTTTAGTGTGCTTGTACAGTGTATGATGAGGATTTCTTCTCTCTCTTTAGCATTAGGTAAAATCCTCAAAGGGAGCAGAACCTCAATTTTTTGATGTGTGATAATGGCTGGGTTATTACTTTATTTTTTTTCAAGTACTCATCAAAGGAAATTTAACTGGGAAACAATGTGCTCTAAAATGTGGTACCAGCCAGGGGGTCCATTCCACATAATGGCTGCCTCATGGACCAGTCATGTCCTGCTCACTTGCTGGTTCCTCCTTGTATGTGGTGTTGTCTTAATTTGCAATTACCTAAGGAAATAGGATGTGAACATCTTTGTATGTGCTTATTTGCCATCTATATGTCTTCTTTTGTAAAGTGTCTGTTCAGATCTTTTGCCCATTTTTAATTGGGTTGTTTGTTTTCTTGCTGTTGAGTTTTAGGGTTCTGTGTATATTTTGGATACTAAACACATATCAAATATGTAAATCATATCAGATGTGCAAATATTTTATCCCAGTCTGTGGCTTGTATTTTCATTCTGTTAACAGTGTCACAGAGAAGTTTTTGATTTTAATAGAGTCCAACTTAGCAATTTTTTTCTTTCATGCATTGTGCTTTTGGCATTTGTCTAAAAACTTATCAGCAAACTCGAGGTCACCTAGATTTTCTCCTATGCTACTTTCTAAAACTTTTACAGTTTTGTGTTTTGCATTTAGATATATGATCCATATTGAGTTAATTTTGTGAAAGGTGTTAGGTTTGTGTCTGGATTCATTTTATTTTATTCGTTTGCATATGGATGTCTCTTCAGCAAAGGTTTAACTCAGCAGCCTTGGGATGTTCAAACCCTGCACATTCTAAAGAAGGGACTGGCTCCTGAACTGCTTTTTGGAAATAACCTTTAAGTTCATGAAATATCCTGCCTGTCTTTTCATACTTGGAGTCTTGGATCATGCCAGATAGTTTATTCTAACAATGTGATTTATTTTGGGGGTCTTGTGTGATGCTATATTAATTTGACCTCTGGAGGGGCTGGAAAAGGAGCAACTAAGGTTAATCACCCTAATGTTCCATGCCTATGTGACTGACACCAAAGCTCAGGTGAGCTCCCCTGGTTAGCAATACTTTGTACATGTTGTCACATATTGTTGCTGGGAGAATTAAGCACTGTCTGTACAGCTCCACTGGGAGAAAACAACTAGAAACTTGCTCCTGGTCTTTCCAGTGTGTGTTTTTCCTTTGCTGATTTTAATCTGTGTTCTTTCACGTAGTAGACCATAACCATGAGCATAACATGTTTTCAGGGTTCTTTGAGACCTAGTGAATCATTAAATCTGAGGGTGATTTGGGAAACACCAGACATGGTATCCAATTGCTTCAGTACCATTTTCTGGAAAAACTATTTTTCTCCATTGACCCCTTTGTCAAAGATCAGTCGACTTTATTTGGGTGGGTTTATTTCTGTGCTCTCTATTCTGTTAAATTAATGTATTTACCTATTCTTTCACTAATACCAATGCTGTCTTGTTTACTGTAGCTTCACAGTAAGTGTTGAATTCATATAAAGTCAGCCTTCTGACTTGGTTCTTTTTCTTCAGTATTGCCCTCTTTTTTTCCACGTAAATCTTGGAATCAACTTGTCAATATTCACAAAATAACTTGCTGGGATTTTTATTGGGATTATGTGAATTGATAGTCAAGTTGGTAAGAATTGGCATCTTAACAATATTGAATCTTCCTATTTATTAACATGGACTATCTCTCCATTTATTTAGATCTTTTAAATTTTCTTTCATTGGAGTTTTGTAGTTTTCCTCATGAACACCCTGTACATATTTTGTTAGATTTAAAGCTCAGTATTTATCTCTGTGTGTGTGTGTGTGTGTGTGTGTGTGTGTGTGTGTGCGTGCATGCACTAATGTAATATGGTATTGTGTTTGAAATTTCAGATTCCAATTGTTCATTGCTTGTGTATGTGAAAGGAATTGACTTTGCATATTAACATATCCTGAAACCTTTCTACAATTCCTCATTAGTTCCAAGATAGTTTTTGTTGTTGTTGATTCTGTGAGATTTTCTACGTAGGCAATCATATCACCTGTGAACAAAGACAATTTTAGTTATTCCTTCTAAAGCTATATGCCTTTAATTTCCTTTTTTTCTTGTGTTAATGCATTAGCTAGGAAATCCAATACAATGTGGAAAAGGAGTAGTGAGAGGGGACATCCTTGCCTTGTTCCCAATTTATCTCCCTTTGTAACAGGAAAAGCATCTAGTTTCTCACAACTAATAATGATGTTAGCTATAGGTTCTTTGTAGATGTTCTTTATAAAGTTGAAGAAGTTTCCCTCCATTCCTGGTTTGCTAAAATTTTTTTGTCATAAATGAGTGATGGATTTTGTCAAATGCTTTTTCTACATCTATCTGATAATGTAATTTTTCTTCTTAAGCCTATTGATGTGATAAATAACATTAATTGATTTTTAAATGTTGAACCAGGCTTGCAGGCCTGGAATAAATCTCATTTGGTCATGTTGTATAATTCTTTACATTGTTGGATTTGATTTGCTAATATTTTGTTGAGGATTTTTCCATCTATGTTCATGAGAGATATTGGCCTGTAGCTTTCCAGCTGTAATATCTTTATCTGGTTTCAGTATCAGGGTAACACTAACCTCATGGAATGATTTAGGAAGTATTACTCTGCTTCTATTTTATGAAAGAGATTGTAGAGAATTGGTATCATTTCTTCCTTAAATGTTTAGTAGAATTCACTAGTGAACCCATCTGGGCCTGGTGCTTTCTTTTTTGGAAAGCTATTAATTATTGATTCAATTTCTTTAATCATTTAAAGGCCTATTCAGATTATCTATTTTTCCTTATGTGAGTTTTGATAGTTTGTGTCTCTCAAGGAACTGATCCACTTAGTCTAAGTCATCAAATTTGTGGGCATAACATTGTTCATAATATTCCTCTATTATCCTTTTTTTAAAAAAAATTTTTGGCTGCATCACACAGCATGTGGGATCTTAGTTCCCAGGCCAGGGATCAAACCTGCACCCCTTGTGTTGGAAGCGTGCAGACTTAACCACTGGACTGTCAACTAAATCCCCCTCTATTATCCTTTTAATGTCCATGAGATTAGTAATGATGAGCCCCCTTTCACATATTTCTGATATTAGTAATTATTGTCTTCTCTTTTTCTTTTCTTGGTTGGCCTGGCTAAAGGTTTATCAATTTTATTGATCTTTTCAAAGAACCAGCTTTTGGTTTTTATTGGCTTCCTTTATTGATTTCTTGTTTTCAGTTGTTTTGATTTCTGCCCTAATTTTTCAATTTATTTTCTTCTACTTGCTTTAGGTTTGTCTTACCATTATTTACCTAGTCTCCTAAGGTGAACACTTAAAGTAGTGATTTTAGAGTTTTCTTTTTTACTAATAAATACATTCAATGTTATAAAATTTCCTCTTAATCACTGTTTTCATGGTGTCACACAAATTTTGATGTATTTTCATTTTCATATAGGTCAAACTATTTTTTCATCTCTCTTGAGACTTCTTTGACCTATGTATTATTTATAAGTTTAATCTCCAAATGTTTTTTTTATTTTCCAGCTATCTTTCTGTTATTGATTTCTAGTTTAAGTGCATTGTGGTCTAAGAGCATAGTTTACATGATAAATATTCTTTCAAATATGTTAAGATGTGTTTTATGGCCTAGAATATGCTCTATCTTGGTGAATGTTCCATGTAAGCTTGAGGAGAACGTGGATTATATTGCTGTTGGTTGAAGTAATCTATAAATGTCAATTAGATCCAGTTGGTTAGTGGTGCTGTTCAATTCAATTGTATTCTTACTGATTTTATGCCTGATTTTGACAGACTGGGTCTGTCAAATACTGATAGGGGTGTTGAAGTCTCCAACTATAATAGTGGATTTGTCTATTTCTCCTCGATGTTCTCAGTTTTTGCCTCACTGTTTTGACGTTCTGTTGTTAGGTGTATACACATTAAGAATTGCTATGTATTCTTGGAGAATTGATTATTTTATCATTATGCAGTGCCCCTCTTTATCTCTGATAATTTTCCTTGGTCTGAAGTTTGCTTTGTCTGAAATTGATATGTCTACTCCAGCTTTCTTTGATTAGTATTGGCATGGTATATCTTTCTCCATCATTTTACTTTTAATATATTTGTGTCTTTATATTTAAAGTGGATTTCTTATAAACGAGTTGTGTTTTTTAATCAATTACGACAGTTTCTGTCTTTTAATTTGTATATTTAGACCATTCACATTTAAAATGATTATTGATACAGTTGGGTTAATTTCTACCATGTTTGTAAATGTGCTCTATTGGTCACAGTTTTCCTTTCTTATCTTCCCCTCTTTTTCTGCCTTCTCTAGTTATAACTGAATGTTTTACAGGATTGCCTTTTCCCTTTTCTTTCAGTAAATCAGTTGTACTTCTTTTTAAATATTTTTAGTGGTTGTCTTAGAGTTTGCAACATACATTTACAACTAACATAAATCCAGATTCAAAGGACATTATACAATTTCATGAGTGGTACAGGTGCTTTATAACAGATTATTCCCAATTCCTCCCTCATGTCTCTTATAGCCTTGCTGTCATTTATTTCACTCATCCATATGCTATAACCACCCAATACATTGTTGCTATTATTATTTTGAACAGTTATCTCTAATAGAGATATCTCTAATATTCATTAAGAATAAGAAAAATAAAGGACTTTAATTAAAGATACTCTTCCTTTTGTTAGGTAGATCTGAGTTTTTGACCTATATCATTTTCCATCCCTCTAAAAAACTTCTTTAAATTTTCTTACAAGCAATAGATTTCCTCAATTTTTCTTTGTCTGAAAAAGTGTTTATTGTTTTTTTATTTTTGAAGGGCAATTTTTTGCTAGATCCAGAACTCTAAGTTGATTTTTTTTCTTTTAACACATTAATATTTCACTCCATTCTCTTCTTCCTTGTGTGGATTCTGAT
Organism: Aethalodelphis obliquidens; assembly: GCF_003676395.1. Taxonomy (NCBI): domain Eukaryota; kingdom Metazoa; phylum Chordata; class Mammalia; order Artiodactyla; family Delphinidae; genus Aethalodelphis; species Aethalodelphis obliquidens. The sequence goes on along the minus strand of NW_020837992.1, from coordinate 476,600 downwards.
AATAAGCCTCATGTATTTCTTATCCTTGCTCTTTTAAAGGTAAGGCATATTTTCCTTCTGACTTCTTTCAAGATTTGCTCTTTGTCTTTGGTGTCCTGTAGTTTGAACATGATATGCCTAAGCATAGTTTTGTGGGTTTATTTTTTCATATTTATACTGCTTGGTGTTCGCTGAGTTTGCTGGATCAGTGATTTTGGTGTCTGTCATTAATTTTGGAATTTTTAAAACATTTTATTTATTTTATTTTTGGCTTCAAATATTTCTTCTACTTCTTTCTTTCTTCTCATTCTTATATTCCCATTACATGTATGTTATATCTTTTGCAATTGTTCCACATTTCTTGGGTGTTCTTTTATTTTTAATTCTATTTTTCTTTTAAAATTTCAGTTTGGGTAGTTTCTTATTTTTTTTAGTTAATTAATTAATTTATTTATTTATTTATTTTTGGCTGTGTTGGGTCTTCATTGTTGCACGTGGGCTTTCTCTCGTGGCAAGCAGGGGCTACTCTTCGTTGCGGTGCGCGGGTTTCTCATTGCGGTGTCCTTTCTTGTTGCAAAGCACAGGGTCTAGGCATGTGGGCTTCAGTAGTTGTGGTGCACAGGCTCATTAGTTGTGGCTTGCAGGCTTAGTTGCTCTGCAGCATGTGGGATCCTCCTGGACCAGGGCTCGAAGCTGTATCCCCTGCATTGGCAGGTGAATTCTTTTTTTAAAAAAATAAATTTATTTTTATTTTTGGCTGTGTTGGGTCTTTGTTGCTGCACACGGACTTTCTCTAGTTGCAGCCAGTGGGGGCTACTCTTCATTGCAGTACATGGGCTTCTCATTGCAGTGGCTTCTCTTGTTGCAGAGCACGGGCTCTAGATACATGGGCTTCAGTAGTTGTGGCACGCAGGTTCAGTAGTTTTGGCTTGCAGGCTCTAGAGCACAGGCTCAGTAGTTGTGGTGCACGGGTTTAGTTGCTCCACGGCATGTGAGATCTTCCCAGACTAGGACTTGAACCCATGTCCCTTGCATTAGCAGGCAGATTCTTAACCACTGCACCACTAGGGAAGCCTTGGGTAGCTTCTATTGATATCTTCAAGACCACTGATTCTTTCCTTGGCTGATTCCAGTCTACTGATGAGACTACCAAAGACATTCTTCTTATCTTTTACAATGCTCTTGATTTCTGACATTTTCTTTTGACTCTTTCTTAGAATTTCCACCTCTCTGCTTACATTACCCACCTGTTCTTGCATGTTGTCTACTCTTTCATTAGAGCCTTTAACATATTAATCATAGTAATTTTAACTTCCATATCTGCTCATTCAAAAATCTGTGTCTTATCTGAGTTTGGTTCTTTTCAAACTGTGTTTTTACTTGCCTTTTATCATGGCTTGTAATTTTTTGTTGAAAGCTGGACATGATGTATCAAGAAATAGAAACTGAAATAATTAAGCTTTTAGTATGAGATTTTATATTAATGGGGCAAGGAATGGGACTGAGTTTCATGTTTAATGTAGCTGTAAGTGTCAGAGGCTTCAGTATCCCCTACTTTCCTCGTTTGTTTGTTCGTTTCCTCTCTTGTTGTCCTTGGGTTTCCCTTAGAATTCCTTCTTAAATAGAGTTTGTGTCTTGCAGCTCTCTCATTTGTAATTCACTGTTATAGGTAATCCACTAGAACTTTGTTGATTTGCGGGCAAATTCTTGGGGAGGGGATGCATTCTATAATCTTATATAAATCTCAGCTTTTTAGTTGGACCCAGTCTCTGGGCTGTGCCCTTCAAAGAATTTCTTAGCCTTTGTGTTTACTTCTCTTACATGAGACAGGAAGGCTAAAGGGGGCCAGAGTTGGCTAACTGATTTTCCTCAGCTCAGATAAAACTCTGGTAAAGTAGTTTCCCTTAGAGGACAAGTCTTTGTTATGGACAATGCTCCAGGCCTATTTCCAAATAATTGCTTTTCCTCTCCCTTTGCAAGGAACATGAGATTTTCCCCCAATCTTTAATGTGAGAACTGGGTGGAGCTTCTGGAGGTAAAACACACAAAGTGTACCCTAACTTAGACTGAGCCCTGAGGAGTTTTTAACTCTCAAGCTAGTTCATGCTGAGTCTCCAATAATTCATCACAATCACTAAAGGGTTCCTACCATTTTATTAAGAAACATAGAATCAGTTAGGAAACATATGAGTTTATTTCCTTTAAAAAATGAGCTAGAGATAGCCTCATCCACCAGAGGGCAGACAGCAGAAGCAAGAAGACCTACAATCCTGCAGCCTGTGGAACAAAAGCCACATTCACAGAAAGAGAGACAGGAAGAAAAGGCAGAGGGCTATGTGCCAGATGAAGGAACAAGATAAAACCCCAGAGAAACAACTAAATGAAGTGGAGATAGGCAACCTTCCAGAAAAAGATTTCAGAATAATGATAGTGAATATGATCCAGGACCTCGGAAAAAGAATGGAGGCAAAGATCGAGAAGATGCAAGAAATGTTTAACAAAGACCCAGAAGAATTAACAAACAAACAGAGATGAACAGTACAATTACTGAAATGAAAACTACACTAGAAGGGATCAATAGCACAATAACTGAGGCAGAAGAACGGATAAGTGACCTGGAAGACAGAATGGTGGAATTCACTGCTGCAGAACAGAATGGAGAAAAAAGAATGAAGAGAAATGAAGACAGCCTAAGAGACATCTGGAACAACATCAAAGGCAACAACATACGCATTATAGGGGTCCCAGAGGAGAAGAGAGAGAGAGAAAGGACCCAAGAAAATATTTGAAGAGATTATAGTCGAAAACTTCCCTAACATGGGAAAGGAAATAGCCACCCAAGTTCAGGAAGCACAGATAGTCCCATACAGGATAAACCCAAGGAGAAACACGCTGAGACACATAGTAATTAAATTGGAAAAAATTAAAGACAAAGAAAACTTATTGAAAGTAGCAAGGGAAAAATGACAAATAACATACAAGGGAACTCCCGTAAAGTTAACAGCTGATTTCTCAGCAGAAACTCTACAAGCCAGAAGGGAGTGGCATGATATACTTATAGTGATGAAAGGGAAGAACCTACAACCAATATTACTCTAGCTGGCAAGGATCTCATTCAGAGTAGATGGAGAAATCAAAAGCTTGACAAGCAAAACCTAAGAGAATTCAGCACCACCAAACCAGCTCTACAACAAATGCTAAAGGAACTTCTCTAAGTGGGAAACACAAGAGAAGAAAAAGACCTGCAAAAACAAACCCAAAACAATTGAGAAAATGGTCATAGGAACATACATATCAATAATTACCTTAAACGTGAATGGATTAAATGTTCCAACCAAAAGACACAGGCTTGCTGAATGGATACAGAAACAAGACCCACATATATGCTGTCTACAAGAGAACCACTTCAGACCTAGTGACACATACAGACTGAAGGTGAGGGGATGGGAAAAGGTATTCCATGGAAATGGAAATCAAAAGAAAGCTGGAGTAGCAATACACATATCAGGTAAAATAGACTTTAAAATAAAGAATGTTACAAGAGACAAGGAAGGACATTACCTAATGATCAAGGGATCAATCCAAGAAGAAGATATAACAATTATAAATATATATGCACCCAATGTAGGAGCACCTCAATACATAAGGCAACTGCTAACAGCTATAAAAGAGGAAATCGACAGTAACACAATAATAGTGGGGGATTTTACACCTCACTTACACCAATGGACAGATCATCCAAAATGAAAATAAATAAGGAAACACAAGCTTTGAATGACACAATAGACCAGATAGATTTAATTGACATTTATAGGACATTCCATCCAAATACAGCAGATTACACTTTCTTCTCCAGTGTGCATGGAACATTCTCCAGGATAGATCACATCTTGGGTCACAAGTCAAGCCTCAGTAAATTTAAGAAAAATGAAATCATATCAAGCATCTTGTCTGATCACAACGCTATGAGATTAGAAATGAATTACAGGGAAAAAAACAAAAAAAGCACAAACAAATGGAGGCTAAACAATACGCCACTAAATAACCAAGAGCTCACTGAAGAAATCAAAGAGGAAATCAAAAAATACCTAGAGACAAATGACAATGAAAACACGACAATCCAAATCCTGTGGGATGCAGCAAAAGCAGTTCTAAAAGGGAAGTTTATAGCTATACAAGCCTACCTCAAGAAACAAGACAAATCTCAAATAAACAATCTAACCTTACACCTAAAGGAAATAGAGAAAGAAGAACAAACAAAACCCAAAGTTAGCAGAAGGAAAGAAACCATAAAGACCAGAGCAGAAATAAATGAAATAGAAACAAAGAAAACAGTAGCAAAGATCAATAAAACTAAAAGCTGGTTCTTTGGGCTTCACTGGTGGTGCAGTGGTTGAGAGTCCGCCTGCCGATGCAGGGGACACGGGTGCATGCCCCGGTCCGGGAAGGTTCCACATGCCGCAGAGTGGCTGGGCCCGTGAGCCATGGCCGCTGAGCCTGCGCATCGGGAGCCTGTGCTGCGCAACGGGAGAGGCCACAACAGTGAGAGGCCCGCGTACCGCACAAAGAAAAAAAAAAAAAGCTGGTTCTTTGAGAAGATAAACAAAAAATTGATAAACCATTAGCCAGGCTCATCACAAAAAAGAGGGAGAGGACTCAAATCAATAAAATTAGAAATGTAAAAGGAGAAGTTACAACACACACCGCAGAAATACAAAGCATCCTAAGAGACTACTACAAGCAACTCTATGCCAATAAAATGGACAACCTGGAAGAAATGGACAAATGCTTAGAAAGGTATAACCTCCCCAGACTAAACCAGGAAGAAATAGCAAATATGAACAGACCAATCACACGTAATGAAATTGAAACTGTGATTAAAAATCCTCCAACAAACAAAAATCCAGGACCAGGTGGCTTCACAGGTGAATTCTAGCAAACATTTAGAGAAGAGCTAACACCCATCCTTCTAAAACTCTTCCAAAAAATTGCAGAGGGAGGAAGACTCCCAAACTCATTCTATGAGGCCACCATCACCCTGATACCAAAACCAGACAAAGATACTACAAAAAAAGAAAATTACAGACCTTCACTGATGAATATAGATGCAAAATTACAGACCTTCACTGAGGAATATAGATGCAAAAATTCTCAACAAAATGCTAGCCAACAGAATCCAACAACACATTAAAAGGATCATACACCATGATCAAGCAGAATTTATCCCAGAGATGCAAGGATTCTTCAATATACACAAATCAGTCAATGTGATACATCATACTAACAATCTGAAGAATAAAAACCACATGATCATCTCAATGGATGCAGAAAAAGTTTTGACAAAATTCAACACCCATTTATGATAAAAACTCTCCAGAAAGTGGGCATAGAGGGAACCTACCATAACATAATAAAGGCCATATATGACATCATTCTCAATGGTGAAAAACTGAAAGCATTTCCTCTAAGATCAGGAACGAGATAATATTATAATCTCACCACTATTATTCAACACAGTTTTGGAATCCCTAGCCATGGCAATCAGTGAGTAAAAGGAATAAAAGGAATACAAATTGGCAGTGAAGAAGTAAAACTGTCACTGTTTGCAGATGACATGATACTATACATAGAGAATCCTAAAGATGCCACCAGAAAATTCCTAGAGCTAATCAATGAATTTGGTAAAGTTGCAGGATACATATTTAATGCACAGAAATCTCTTGCATTCCTATACACTAATGATTAAAAATCTTTAAGAGAAATTAAGGAAACACTCCCATTTACCATTGCAACAAAAAGAATAAAATACCTAGGAAGAAACCTACCTAGGGAGACAAAAGACCTGTATGCAGAAAACTATAAGACACTGATGAAAGATATTAAAGATGATACCAACAGATGGAGAGATATACCATGTTCTTGGATTGGAAGAATCAATATTGTGAAAATGACTATACTACCCAAAGCAATCTACAGATCCAATGCAATCCCTATCAAATTACCAATGGCATTTTTTATGGAACTCGAACAAAAAATCTTAAAATTTGTATGGAGACACAAAAGACCCCGAATAGCCAAAGCAGTCTTGAGGGAAAAAATCGGAGCTGGAGGAATCAGACTCTCTGACTTCAGACTATACTACAAAGCTACAGTAATCAAGACAATATTGTACTGGCACAAAACAGAAACATAGATCAATGGAACAAGATAGAAGGCCCAGAGATAAACCCACGTACCTATGGTCAACTAATCTATGACAAAGAAGGCAAGGATATACAATGGAGAAAAGACAGTCTCTTCAATAAGTGGTGCTAGGAAAACTCGACAGCTACATGTGAAAGAAGGAAATTAGAACACTTCCTAACACCATACACAATAATAAACTCAAAATGGATTCGAGACCTAAATGTAAGACCAGACACTATAAAACTCTTAGAGGAAAACATAGGAAGGACACTCTTTGACATCAATCACAGCAAGATTTTTTTTTTTTTTTTTTTGCGGTACATGGGCCTCTCCCTGTTGTGGCCTCTCCCGTTGTGGAGCACAGGCTCCGGACACGCAGGCTCAGCAGCCATGGCTCACAGGCCCAGCAGCTCCGTAGCATGTGGGATCTTCCCTGATTGGGGCATGAACCCGTGTCCCCTGCATCGGCAGATGGACTCTCAACCACTGCGCCACCAGGGAAGCCCAGCAAGATCTTTTTTGATCCACCTCCTAGAGTAAAGGAAATAAAGACAAAAATAAACAAATGGGACCTAATGAAACAAAAACTTCCTTTGCACAGCAAAGGAAACCATAAACAAGACGAAAAGACAACCCTCTGAATGGGAGAAAATATTTGCAAATGAATCAACGGACAAAGGATTAATCTCCAAAATATATAAACAGCTCATGCAGCTCAATATCAAAAAAACAAACAACCCAATCCAAAAATGGTCGGAAGACCTAACGGACATTTCTCCAAAGAAGACATACAGATGGCCAAGAAGCACATGAATAGCTGCTCAACATCACTACTTATTAGAGAAATGCAAATCAAAACTACAATGAGGTATCACCTCACACCAGTTAGAATTGGCAGCATCAGAAAATCTACAAACGACAAATGCTGGAGAGCATGTGGAAAAAAGGGAACCCTCTTGCACTGTTGGTGGGAATGTAAATTGATACCGCCACTATGGAGAACAGTATGGAGGTTCCTTAAAAAACTAAAAATAGAATTACCATATGATCCAACAATCGCACTACTGGGCATATACCCAGAGAAAACCATAATTCAAAAAGACACACACACACCTGAATGTTCATTGCAGCACTATTTGCAATAGCCAGGTCATGGAAGCAACCTAAATGTCCATCGACAGACGAAGGGATAAAGAAAATGTGGTACATATATACAATGGAATATTACTCAGCCATAAAAAGGAATGAAATTGGGTCATTTGTTGAGACGTGGATGGACCTAGAGACTGTCATACAGAGTGAAGTAAGTCAGAAAGAGAAAAACAAATATTATATATTAACGCATATATGTGGAACCTGGGAAAATGGTACAGATGAACCGGTTTGCAGGTCAGAAATTGAGACACAGATGTAGAGAACAAACGTATGGACACCAAGAGGGGCCAGCGGCGGGGTGGGGTGGGTGGTGGTGTGATGAATTGGGCGTTTGGGATTGACATGTATACACTGATGTGTATAAAATTGATGACTAATAAGAACCTGCTGTATAAAAAAATAAATAAAATAAAATTCAAAAATTCAAAAAAATGAGCTATATACACAAAGCTTTGGCAATGCTAATTTAAAAAAAAGGAAAACTCAAATGCCTAGACATGGGAGGGAGAATTATAGACAGGTATACATGGGTACAATGTACAATGAGTCCTGCCAGGCCAAGCCCAGCTCAGTTCGGAGCCTGTGATAGCGCATCCCATGACGATATGGGGAGCTCACGGGAGAGGAAGCTGATACTTATAGAGTTCCCCAGTCAGCAGGCAGTGAGTGGGTGGAAGCACCTGAAACAGAAGGCTGTGCACCACCCTGATTGAGAGATGAGATTTCATATTAATGGGGCAATGGGCCAGAACCATGATGCTCCCACACGGAGCCTTTTTGGACCAGCCTTCCTTGCCAGAGGGAACCCATCACAGGGGGACCAGCAGACCTTGGCCCAAGGCCCCAAGCTAAACCACTGCCCTTGCACATTTAAAGCCTTGACTAATGAGGAATCTCAGCTTCAACAAGTTTGGTGGAAGATAGAAAAGGCTCAGGGCCCATTGTGGGGATGGAAAATTCTCCCCACCCTCTCCAGCATTTATTATTTCCAGATTATGGAGGTTCCTTAAAAAACTACAAATAGAACTACCATATGACTCAGCAATCCCACTACTGGGCATATACCCTGAGAAAACCGTAATTCAAAAAGAGTCATGTACCAAAATGTTCATTGCAGCTCTATTTACAATAGCCCGGAGATGGAAACAACCTAAGTGTCCATCATCGGATGAATGGATAAAGAAGATGTGACACATATATACAATGGAATATTACTCAGCCATAAAAAGAAATGAAATTGATCTATTTGTAATGAGGTGGATGGACCTAGAGTCTGTCATACAGAGTGAAGTAAGTCAGAAAGAGAAAGACAAATACCGTATGCTAACACGTATATATGGAATTTAAGAAAAAAAATGTCATGAAGAACCTAGACGTAAGACAGGAATAAAGACACAGACCTACTAGAGAATGGACTTGAGGATATGGAGAGGGGGAAGGGTAAGCTGTGACAAAGTGAGAGAGTGACATGGACATATATACACTACCAAACGCAAAATAGATAGCTAGTGGGAAGCAGCCACATAGCACAGGGAGATCAGCTCGGGTGCTTTGTGACCACCCTAGAGGGGTGGGATAGGGAGGGTGGGAGGGAGGGAAACGCAAGAGGGAAGAGATATGGGAACATATGTATATGTGTTATTGATTCACTTTGTTATAAAGCAGAAACTAACACACCATTGTAAAGCAATTATACTCCAATAAAGATGTAAAAGAAAAAAAAGATGTAAAAAAAAAAAAAGAAAATTCTCCCTACCAGTGAGAAAAGGCTGAAGTGTGAGTGATTCTCAAGGGGATTTGCATTTTGAGAAATGACCCCAGTGAGAAGCAGTACTTAACCTTGTAGCCTGCAAGCTCCACAGGCACAGGGGCTGTGTATTCATCTCAGGGTCCCCAGTGCCTGGCACAGTGCTTGTTATCTAAAAGGTGTACAGCAAACAGGTAGACTAAATTTTTTAAAATAATAAAAGTAAAACAGTAAAAGTAACGTGTGCTCATCATTAAGAGTCAGAACATAATTGTTTGAGGTTAGAAAATCAGAAGCCCTCACTGCCACTCACTCTGATTTCTCCAAGTTCCTTTTTTTTTCTGTTTGTTTGATCTATCTTTCATGTAGGGACTCTTTCCTCAAATGTCTGGTGATCCTTCATTTCTTCCATATGCAATAGTGAGTCATCACTACTGGAAGCTCCAGGGGCTTGGTGGCTTTTTATCTAAGGGCTCCCACTTTGGGGTGATGGGATAGGGGCATGGCTATTCCATTCAAGATGTCATTTGAGTTTTGGTAGTCTGAGTTTTGGTAACTTTTCTCTTAGGCTGGTTTGTTTTCCTGAGAGGAGTTAATGCTCTGCTTGGGGCTCTAGTGGAGGGAAGGGCTGGTTGGTCTGAGCATCCCAGAGACTTTCAGAGACCTTCATTTAATTCCCCTGTCATCAGTCTCAGTCTTCAGTCTGGTATCCCCCTTACCCCATTCCCCTCCACTCTCTGCTGGGCAACGTGTTCCCAAATGTACAGTCACTCTGGTTCATCTTGTATTTTATGGGGATGGAGAAGAAGATCTGGGGGTCTAAACAGTTCACTCATACCTACTGTTGTCAGCTTCACTCCACTTCACAATTTTGTGCTAACTCCTGTGCCTTTCCAGGGTACCTTGGCATGAATCCCCTGCTTCCTGTGCATTCCCCACCTGGTGGCTGAGGTTTCAGCTTTTTCAGGTCTGCTGAGTGAGTTCCACTTGTTCATTCTGTTTCATCTTCCAAACAGCTGTTGATATCTCTCATCTATTTTGGTCCCCTCTTCCATTTACTTCATCCTAGTTGATTTATACCATTTTAATCCTTTAACTGCTATTTTGAGGGGGTTTCAGAAGAGAGTGGAGATAAACACCTGTGTTCAATCTGCCATGTGCAATGGGTACACTGTGCTTTTTCCTTTTAACAATATATTGAGAAAGTGTTTATTTCTTTGTAATTGGGTATAGAATTCCAGGCTCCAATAGGCAACACATAAATCTATTTTAAGTTTATGTTGCTTAATGCTGCGAAGTATACAATGAACATTATTTTACACTAATAATTATGTGTAGAAATAAAGGAGAGAAGAATAGAAGGAGAGAGAGAAAGAGAGTGAGAAAGAGAGAAGGAAGGAGGAAGAGGAAAGGGGTCTACATGGAATGTCAGGCTCTGAAGGAGGGAGTGGGGGAGAAGCTCAGGGAAATGAATGGGCTGTAGTTCTAGCCTTGGCCCATATGCTACCTAGATCCAATCCTCGCCTCTCATTTCTGGTACCCACTGAATGCCAACTGCCTCATACTCAAACGTGTTGTTATTTGTGAGAAAAGCAGCTTCCACTGGGATGTGGTCTACCAGGATCATGAAACAAGCTGACGTTTGGACAGGCAAGGCCACAACCTGCATGGCCAGAGAGGGCTCAGTGTGCCCTTTCTTGCCAGAGGGTGGGGGGAGGGCTCCCAGATGTGCGTTTCAGCATGACTGAAGGCCACAGTGGCCAGCATCCACGAGGTCCACCCCTGCCTGGGGCTCAGGCCCATCAGAAGATGCCCAGATAGAAAAGGGAAGAACCTGGGAACCTTCACTCCAGCTCTGGTTCCTCTTTTATCCAGCTTTGGGCAAGTTTGCAAGAAACAGAAGCTTTGGCTTCTGGTTCTTCAACTGCAATATGGGAGAATAGCTTCTGCTAATAGTTAAGAGGTTTTATGGGGAGGTTGGCACTTCTCACATCAACCAGATACTTTCTGAGCACTTGACATTGAATGGTGAGAGGACTGAGGAAACAGCATTCAATAATAAACTCAATATTTTCAGGTATTTGTTGAGGACTATTCTTTGTGCTGGCCACTGGGGTTGTCAGTGCACAGTAGTGGACAAACAGACATGGTTCCCACTCTTGGGGCTTCCAGTCTAGTGAGAAAGACACACATTCAATTCATAAACTCACAAAATAAGTATATAATTTCAAATTAGGATAAGGGCTAGGAAGGAAAAGAGCATTCTGCTTCAGGAGAGAGTAGCAGGAATGAGGTAGTCAGGGGGAAAGAAAAGAAACAGCTACATAAACCAAGGTAGAGATACTAATGGCGGAGCTACTGGGCACAGTGGAGACCCCAGATGATTGGGGGCAGGTCAGCACTTAGAGTGACTCAGAATCCTGGGCACCACAATGCAGGGTCCTTTTGGTGACACGAAGCCGAGTCAGGAAAGCTCAAAGCTGACAGGTCAGCTATATGTACGGGAGAATGGGGCAAGATAAGGAGGCCACCTGTCTCTCTGGAGAAGCCTCTCAAAGTCTCCTGGCTTTCACTTTCCACCTTCTCCCTTCCCCTTCTGCCCACGTTCCAAGACCTGAGGCAGCTCTATAGACCTCAGGTGATTCTGAACAGGCTCCTTGGCAGGATCCCTAAGTGAAAGAGAAGGCAAGGACACAGGGACCGTCCATCTGGGCACAGAGCTCTGACCGCCTCAGAGACCTCACAGAGGTTACCAGAGCCCTGATCTCTGACACCAACAGAGACTGGGCAGAAGTGTCAGGGCCGGGCAGCCCCAGGAATAAGAGCAGGCAGGGCATTAATAACCATCCTCTGAGGACTTCTCCTTACAGATGAAGAAACTGGAGTTCAAAGAAATCAAGGAATGTGCTCGAGGTTACACAGTAAATGACAGAGCTGGGATTCAAACCCAGGCAACTTGACTCCAGAGTCTGCTGCCACTGGACGTTCCCACTCAGCCATTCAGGCCACTCACATTAAGGCCTAGGACCAAAGAGCAGGTCCCCTAGAAGCTCAGAGTTTTGCCAGGACCTTGGAGTTCATGTACGCACTGGCCATTGTCTGCAGACAGAATAAGTAACATGTCCCAGTAGGTCCTGCAGTGGCTGAATGCTGCCCCCTCCCCCAATATCTCCACCCAGCACCTCAGGATGTGACCTTACTTGAATAAGGGTCTAAGGTGGGAGATGTAACTAAGGTGGGAATCTCAAGATGAGATCACCCTGGGTGGTCCCTAAATCCAATGACAAGGGTCTTTATATGAGGCAGAAAAGAAGACGTGCAAAGACACAGAGGAAAAAGCCTTGTGAGAATGGAGACAGACATCGAAGTGATGCTGCCACAAACCAAGGAACACCAGAAGCCATCAGAAGATGGACGAGGCAAGGAGACATTCTTCCCTAGAGATTCTGGAGGAAGCATGGCCCTGCCAATACCTCGATATCAGACTTCCGACCTCCTGAACTGTGAGGTAATAAATCCTGCTGCTTTAAGCCGCCTAGTTTGAGGTTATTTGTTACAGCAGCCACAGGGCACTGATAGATGTCCCTCTGATTCTTCATAAGAAACACAGGCATTTAAAAATATTACTAAGCTCACAGTTGCTATTTATCGTTATGTATTTTTCTCAATGGATCTAAAATATTACTATCACATGGATAGTAATAAAAATATTACTATTGTAAAATATAGATTATACGTGCAACACTATCATCTTACAGAGAGATTACCTAAATTCCAGAGAGGGCCCTGGTAAAGCAAGCAGGCAGGCTGGTCTGGAAGCCTGCTCCCCTCATTCATGAGGTGTTTCTCTTCCTCCAAAGCCTGGGGCTACTGGTGGTCCTCACCAGCCCACACAGAGAAAATCAGAATCAAGCTTGCCCAGCAGAACGTTTAGAAACACTTCCCTCTTCCCTCCCTTTGCCTCCTGGCTTGGCAATGATGACAGCCCAGGTTACACCCTGTGATTGTTCCAGAAAACCAAGCATTGCTAAAGGGCATTATGTCAGGTGTCCCCAGTCCGTGCTACTTGGCACCCTAGACCTCCATACCACATCCCCTGCCCCTGTCTGACTTCAACACCCCTGGCTGTGGTGGGACAGGGTGGCCTGATAAAAGGAGGGCAGGACCTGGATAGCTGGTTGCATGGGCTGGAGTCTGTAACTGAGCCAGCACCATGGTGTGGTCTGTAGCCTGGGCAGGTGAGTGGGTGCTGTCAGGGAGCATGGGCTGCGCCTTGGGAGCTGTGGGGAAGTGGGGAGGTGTATGTGAAATGGCTCCTCGGTGCTGTGTGTAAGGAAGCAGAAGCTTTCAGGAGAACTTTGGAGGGTCATTCCATTTCTCCCTCTGCTGCCAGGCTTGCAGTCCCTGTGGGCTCCCCCCTGAGGTCTTTCAGCCCAAGAGGCTTTGTGTTGCAAGGAAAAGCTTTTCTCAACAGGCTGAAAATGACTTTTCCTCCTGTTTTGGAAGCCCAGAGTCAGTGAACCCCTCGGCATTGGGTGGTTTTGTCTTTCCTGTGTTCTGAGGCCCCCTACTCTCCAGGGGTGCCCACTGCCAAGGAATTCTTCCCCACCCTGATGCTGGTTGCCCTGCAAAAGGCAGCCTGGGAGCCATGACCCTGGGTGCCCTTACAAATTTTCATGCAGGTTTTATTAGGTTAATGGGAAGATCCAAGTTCTCCAGAGAGATGAAATAAATACTTTTAAAGGAGTCCCACTGAGCCCTATGTCTCCAAGGATATTGGTAACTCAGCCAACCTCTTGTGCAGTGTGGCAGGAAAGCAGCAAAAAATAGTCAATTGTGGCTGTGAGCAGAGGTACAGAGACCTCACCTAGAGATGAGCTCTCTGGCCTAGCCCTTCCAAATTGGCTCTTTTCATCCTGAGGACAGGTTTTCTACTTATTTCAAAAGAGAAACCTTCTCTCTAAAAAGCTTAAAAGTCGGGCTTCCCTGGTGGCGCAGTGGTTGAGAGTCCGCCTGCTGATGCAGGGGACACGGGTTTGTGCCCTGGTCTGGGAAGATCCCACATGACATGGAGCGGCTGTGCCCGTGAGCCATGGCTGCTGAGCCTGTGCGTCCGGAGCCTGGGCTCCGCAACGGGAGAAGCCACAACAGTGATAGGCCAGTGTACCGCAAAAAAAAAAAAAAAAAAAAAAAAAAAAGCTTAAAAGTCAGTGGTTTTCCTAGAATCTTCCTAAATCCACACTGCCCTCTACTAATGTTCTAGAGAGGGAGCAGTCTCAGCTCATGGAGACTTCCATCAGCTCTGGGACTAGCCCAGGCCAGGTAGGGCCCCCTGCTGTCTGGCCTGGGTGAAGGGATGGACACAGTGCCCTCCTGGGTCCCTTGTGGGCAGAGGAAGCTGGATTTGTAGGAAACTGTCCTGAGCCCACCCCCATCCCGGACCACTTCTCGCTCCTGCGCTTCAATAACCATAGAGGGCCTGGGAAAGTAAGAATGACATCTTAATCTCTGCCTTCTCTTTTGTGCTGTTCAGGTTTGATGGTTCTGCTGGCGATCCAGCGGGGTAAGTGGCGCCTTTCTTGAAGCTAGCCCTGGGTTCCCTCAGCCCCATTCCCTGGGCCCTGCTACCCTCTCCCATTCACTCCCCCAACACTTACGTCCACCCCAAGAGCTCTTGCCAGATTTCAGTGGGTTCTCGCCTCCAACGCTCCGGCCCCTGCAAGTGTCCTTGTCCCCATAATGGCCTTGCCATTCCTTCTTCTGGGAAGGTTCTAGCCTCCTAACCCACTAGCCGAACTCCTGTGTGTCCATGGGGGCAGCTTAAATGTCAGCCTCTCTCTGGTGTTTCCTGAGGCCACTTGCTCCAACCTCTGTGCTCTCATCGCACTGGAACCCATTTTACAGTATATATCACAGTGTTTCTAATTACTGGCTTAGGCGTCTCCCCTACCACCAGTAGGGGAGCTCTGAGCTACTGGAAGTAAGGAACCTAAGTCTTCTCCAGCTCCATGTCCTAGCCCCTTGGCTCAGGCAAGGACAGCACACTCTTTCCGTGTCTGTTGAACTGATTGCATGTGGAGCTTGGGAGAGCCAGGAGGGCTCCCTCTTGTGCAGGGGGGAACTCTCTGGGTGATGTTTAGCCACTTGGACTCCTGGGTTCCCTTCCTATCCCACACCACTCCCTGTACTCAGACCCTCATCCTGAGCCTGGGCTGTGGCACAGGACACACATTTCCCCTGTTCATCTCACAGGAGGGGACAGCCAGGTCCAGAGAAATAGCAAACATGGGGAAGAGAGAAAAGTTGAAGATTTCCTCAAAAGCTTTAATCCAAGCTACTTCTGGGCATATGGTGTGCTATCGTATGGGATGGTATATATTTATAATAATAGAATTTTGTGTGGGCTAAGGGTTAATGTATGCAAAGCACTTAGAACAGAGCTTACTTTCTGCCAGCACTGTTCTGAGTGTTTCACATACATTAACTCTTCATTCACACAGTAGTCCTTAAGATAGGAGCAATCATCATTCCCATTTTATGAAGGAGAAAGCTGAATTATCTGGCTAAAAAGTTGCAGAGTGGGGATTTCAACCCAGGCATGAAATTCCAAAGTCCCTGCTGTTAACCACCAGACTTTGTTGCCTCTATAGTACAAATATTCATGCACAATATTCAATATGCTATGGCAGGATATGATACAAAATAAAAAGAGCCTCCTGGCTCCTTTCTAGATGGACCCAAGGGATGTGTTTGCTGGGTTAATCCCCTGCTTCCTTCTTTTGCTTTGGGGAGTTCACCAATCCTCCTTCTATGTCACTCAGGCAACGCCCCAGTCCCATCGGCAAACTTCACTCCCGGGTGACCTCTAGTTAGGGCCAGTGACTACTAGGAGCTTTGACTCCTCCTTCTGAGAGCCATCCATGGGCGCAGGGGTGTCTCAGCCAGCCCTTCATGCTCTGGGTTCCTACACACCCTCCTATAGCCACTTTGCACTGCTCTCCCTCCTCGTCCTCTCACTGGCCACATGGGGGCTGCAGGAGGGTGCAGAGAGACCCTGTCTGTGCAAAAGGAAATCCTAGGGTCTAGACCGTGACCACAGACATACTCCAGTCTAAACTCATCATTCTGCCAAGTCCCTGGCATAAAATGCTGGCGTGTACAAACCACATGATCATAGTCTGCAAGGCTGGAAGAGCTCTCAGAGACCACACTGTCATTTTCAGATGGGGACCCCTAAGCCAAGGCTAAAGAGATCGGCCCAAAGTACACTTCTGGCAGCTGCAGGGATGAAGACGAGCATCTTTGCGTTCTGGTCAACTTTGCACAGTGCTGCCCTTGGTGGGAGCCATCACTGCTAGACAAGCCCCCATCTGGGAGGAGAGGCCCTACACACAAAGCCATTCTACAGGGTATGGGGATGACAGAAACAAGCTGCCTTTTCCTAGAGAAAATATTCTCTTTGTTAGAACCTTGTCAGTGATATTAAACCAATTCTCTACAAGGGATAATAGTACGTAAATGCAAACCTCTTTAAAGCAAGACTAAAGAAACATAAACCCAGGCCTGTAACTGGGGTCTCCTCTCTGCCACTTTATATATTTGTATTTTAATTAACATTCTGAAGTATTCCAAGCCGTGATTTGAAAGTTCTGCCTCCCTGCCTCCAGCAGATGAAGGGCCATGTTTAACGTCTGCTGGCATGACATAAGTTCTGCCTCTGGGCAGAGGGTGCCAGTCCATAGCAGGCCCTTCTGATTGCCATTTCTTTGCTTTGCCCCAACTGGCCAGGCTCTGCGGCAAAACTGGTCTGCTACTTCACTAACTGGGCCCAGTACAGACAGGGGGCTGCTCGCTTCTTGCCCAAGGATGTGGACCCCAAGCTGTGCACCCACCTCATATATGCCTTTGCTGGCATGAACAGTCACCAGCTCAGCTCCGTAGCGTGGAATGCTGAGACACTCTGCAAGAAATTCAACAGCTTGAAGAAGATGTGAGCTGCAGTGGAGGAGGTGGGGATGGGAGGTGGAGAAGACAGGCGCCTCCTCTCAAAGCCAGAAACCTTCTCCATTACTGCAGTTTGGCTGCAGACCTGCTGTGTGGCTTTGGGCAAGTCTCATCACTTCTCTGGGCTTTCCCGTGCTTATGTGGAAGAGGTGGGGGTAGATAGTGACTCCTTAAGTGCCCTTCCAGTTTAGGTCTAAGTGGAATCTGGACTGTGAAACTGTTTCCCTCCACTGGGAATGAGTGCCCTTCTATCTCCTAAAATCTATCTATCCTTCAGCTCAAGTGTTATCACTACCTTAATACAGCCTCTCTGAAGATCTGTCCTGATCTCTTGCTTTCTAAATTCCTTGAGTGTACGGCTCCCCAGCCAGATAAGAGGTCCTCAGAGTCAGGAATGTGTCTTTTCTTTCCCAATCTAGAGCTTCCCTGGTACAGAATATGACCATAGGGATTTATATATCCCCTACCTCACCCCACCAGCCCTGCCAGGCTCCTTGCTTCCTTGTTAGTGAGGTGAGCCCCAGGACCTGGCTGGATAAATTCCGGTGCTTCTCTTGTCTTTTCCAGGAACCCCAAGCTGAAGACGCTGCTGGCCACTGGGGGCTGGAACTTCGGCACTCAGAAGTGAGTTGTCTGTGGGCACCAATGTGGCAGGGCCCCTAGTGTGGAACTGGCTCACTGGCCAGAGAGATCCCCAGTCGGGGAATCAGCCAGGTAGAGGTGTAGCCAGGGTGAGGGAGAGTGGGAGAGAAGAGTGGACTCTGGGGGCTGCCCTACCTTCTGACTTCTTGGTACCTCCTCAGGAGGCAGTGAAGTGGGCTTAGCTCCAGGCCGTTATACATCCAGTCTTTTTTTTTTTTTTTTTTTTTTTTTGCGGTACGCGGGCCTCTCACTGTTGTGGCCTCTCCCGTTGTGGAGCACAGGCTCCGGATGCGCAGGCTCAGCGGCCATGGCCCATGGGCCCAGCCACTCCGCGGCATGTGGGATCCTCCCGGACCGGGGCACGAACCCGTGTCCCCTGCATTGGCAGGCGGACTCCCAACCACTGCGCCACCAGGGAAGCCCATCCAGTCTTGCTTTATATGCAGCACAGAGTCTGACCTCTTTCCAGGCCTCAGTCTCTTCCTCCATGAAATGTGTAAAGGGAGGGTCTCAACTAATCCCAGACAACATATAATGTCTATATTTTCTGAGCTCTGGAACAGTATGTCTGAGAATTTTTGTTCCCTTTCTGGGTGTCAAAAGCAGTCTGTGAGATTGAGCTTGGATGCCAGAATATTGACATTTCCAGGACATTTTTGATGATTTATGGAGATAATGGAATGGTATATTTGGAACCATACTTTTCCTAGAAAGTGCTAACTGTAAGGTCCCCAAAATTCTAAACCAGTCTTTCTAATACTTTTTTGGATCATGAGTCCTTTTGAGAACCTGATGAAATTTATGACTCCCCTTCCCCAAACACTGCTTATACACAGATTTTTCACTGAAATTCAGGATTCTCAGCCTGGGGTTCCCAGGCACACAAACCTCACTTAAGAACTGATGCTATTAGCTAATTTAAAAAAATAAATTAAAATAGAAACGGTCTATAAAACTCAAGACCCCCAAGAAGTCCAGGGACTTGTTGAGAAAGTAAGATGTGGGGAGGTTGTTCTTGGGGCACCTCAGGAATTGTAAAGAACTCTGGACTAGTAATGGTAATACCAAGAGCACGAAGCACTCTACAAACGTGAGTTAGAAGAATAGTAACCATGTTAACCTGCCAGGGAAGTAGAAGAGCAGCCCCCCAGGGTTACCCAGATCCTCACTGGCCTGCTGGGCTTCTCTTCCTCCTCATCTTAGAAACTGATTCCTCTTCTTTTTTCAATCTCCATGCTGGGTTGACAGCCAGCTCTGATTCAGGTTAGAGCAAATCCCTGGGCAGGGATGTGGCAGTAAGCTTCTGGAGGGAATTTTGGGAAGCAGAGCTCCTAGTGAGTCAGTGTGCCCCTGGTGATGTCAATGTTTTGGGGCACTTCTACATTGTCCCTTTCCCTTAGCCAGGCCCATAACCCACCTGCAAATATCCCGGCAGCCTCTGAAGCAGCCCTTCCGGTGCCCTTCTGGCCTAGACAGTTGAGCACCAATATCTTGAGTAGTTTCTCACTTGCCTCTGAGGGAGCATGACCCACTGTCCTGTGTAAGACAGGCCCACACTGCCCTTTATCAACCCACAGGTTCGTGGATATGGTGGCTATAGCCAATAACCGACAGACCTTTGTCAACTCAGCCATCAGGTTTCTGTGCTAATATGGCGTTGATGGTCTCGACCTTGACTGGGGGTACACAGGAAGCCGGGGGAGCCCTCCATCAGATAAGCAGTGCTTCAAAGCTCTGGTGCAGGTACAGCTGGGTGAGATAGGGAAGACCTAGTTGGCCAGGGGGCCACATAGGTGCTGCTCTGCCCCCAGGCTCAGCTGCTTCATGTGTCTGCATAGCACAGACCAGCCCTGTGGTCAGTTTTCAGGCTCCTGTGCGGGAACATCTGCTTGGGGCTCACAGGGCTACCTGTTCCCTGCCTGTGTGTTCACTCTGAGCTGCCCCTGCAGGCCCTGGCCAATGCCTTTCAGCAGGAAGCCCAGGCCTCAGGGAAGGCACACCTCCTGCCGAGCACAGCTGTCCCAGCAGGACAACACTGCACAAAAGCTGGATGCAAGGGGGACAACGTTGCTCTGTGAGTCTCAAGCAGATGGCATGGACCCTGTGTTCTCTGCGGGGGAAAGAGACCAAGGGTAGTCTGAGCTTCCCCCAGAATGGAGCAGGGGCTCGCCTGCACCACCAACAGACCCAGGGAGGGTTTCCTTACCACATCTGCTGCTCCATCACTCCGGAGTCCCTCTCTTTGGAGCCTGGCCCTCAGTCTTAAAGTGAAATATCCCTGGGGGAGGAAAGAGGGAAGCACTTAGCATCTCCAAGAGGATGAGTTCCCACGCCAGGCCTACTGAATAAGAGCCTGCACCTGAATGAGATTCCCAGGTGATTTATGTGCACAACTAAAGTTTGAGAAATGCTAAGCTAGATTTCCCTTCAAAATAGCAAAATAGCAAGAGGTGTCCTTGAGTGGACTGTGTCCTGAGGGTGCTGGGGGGACAGCTGGGAGGAGGATGCTGAAGACGTGAGCCGCCAAGAATGAGAATGGCCTGGATGACGGTGTGCGGGGGGGGGGGGGGGGGGGCGGGCGGGGCGACCGGAGGGGCTGCCTATGCTGCTGCGTCTCCCAGAGCCAGAAGGGAGCCCGCCCCCACCATGCAGGTCTCTCCCCAGGCCACACACTGCGTGAGAGGGGAGGGAGGAGCAAGGAAGGGGGAGGGCTCCACCCTGCGCACTAGCCCCTCACTCTTTCTTCCCACGCCTCATGCAGGAACCTGGAGTTCCTCAGCTTCGTGGCCTATGACTTCCGTGGCTCTTGGGAGAAGAACACAGGGCATAACCGCTCCCCCGACGAGAGACAGGGAGAGAGCGGGGCCGTGGCCGAATTCAATGTGGTAAGTGGGAGGACGCCCCTGGCACAGGCCCTTGCCGGTGGCCCCTTTTGAGCGTCGAAGAACCAAATGGAAGGGAAAAGCAGGATACCAAGCAGGGCATGGAGAAGCCAGGATATTTTTGTTTCTTTTGTGTGTGTTTGTTTGTTTGTTTTATTTTCCTGTTCCATGCCGCTGCTGAGGAGAAACCTCACTTCTGTATAGCATGTCGACTGATATTAGACACAAATCTAGTTTGGGGACACATCAAACAAACCAGTGACTAACTGGGAGGCTGTCTTTGAACTCAAGTTTCCAGCCAAAATGGCTTCCGCTCCCTTCATACACCCTCAGCCCCATTTCCTTCAAGATAATGGGTAGCTTTTGCTCCTTGGCACTGAATGTCCTTCTGGAAGGTGTTTTCTGGAAAGAGGTGAGAGCTTTCCCAAGTTGATAACATCTCAGGGCAGAACCACCCCTACGCCACCCCAGTCCCGGGAAAGGGAAGGCTTGGTTGTAGACTGGAGTGGGTGGAGGTTTCCTGCCCAGCTCTTCCTCATTCAGTAGGCTAGACATTGTTTTACAAGCCCATTCTAATTTTAAAAGTCAAGATTGACCGTATCATTTCTCCTTCTTAACAAACAACAATAACAAAAAGCCCTAAATTAAAATGTTTGTTAATTTTGGGAGCCCACATCTTTGTGTGTCAGCTGGGTGGAACATCTAGGACTTCCATGGCTCTTTCACAAATAAAGTGCACTTCTTCAGGCACTTGAGCTGAGCATCTAGACCTCACATTGCACCTGGCTCCTCCACCCTCATCTGGGAAACTGTGTGGGTCCCAGGAGAAGCCAGCCCAGTCAAGTGGGGAGACATACAAAGACATTCAGCTGAGAGGTGAGGGGGTTGAACTCCCGCTGGCACGGTGCTCTCCAAGCTGTGTGCCCTGGATCCATGTGGGGGAAGGGAGGCCTTTATCCTCCTACAAAGAGGCCTTCTACTCTCCATACTATGTGCCCTGCATGTTGCTTCTGGCCAGAGGGGTGACTTTTCCAAATTTGCACAAAAATACCACAGAACTTAGCAGGGTGCTCTGCCCTCAGAAAGCTCCAGTCTGACCAAAGATAAATCATATGGACCAGCAAAACCAAATACATGTAAATCAATACAGTGAAAATACCTAAGTGCTAAGAGGTTGCAGGGTAACTAGAAAACCTGGACTCAAACAGGGTGGCTTCTTGGGGAAAGTGAGCCTACCGTCCTGGTTTGAGGGAAGAGTCTTCATTATTTGTTTAATCCACAGAGTTATGTTGGGTACCTCCTCATGTCACAGGCCTGGGGGTGTCATGTCAAGTAATACATGATGGGGGAAGGTCTTGTGCAGAGGTGAAGAAGCCCTGTGCTCATTTGTTCTTTCTATTTGCGCATCTTAGTGCCAAGCATTGTTCTAGGCACTGGGGATACAGAGATAAATAAAATTCCCTGCTCTTGTACTGAGGGTGAAACAACAGTGATGGTAATGATCACAATCATAGCTCCCCTTTATTGCACTATGTTAGACTTATACATGCATTATATCTTTTAATTCTCACAATGCCCTTAGTGACAAATATTTTTATCATTTCCATTTTATAGACAGGAAGCTCGAGGCTCGGCAAGATCAAATAAACTGCTGGGTAAGGCAGAGATCGTTGTTTACTGAGGTATCCCAAGCATCTAGGACAGTGCCTGGCACACAGCTGGCCTTCAGTAAATATTTACTGAGTCAATGACTGTTTGAATCCAGAGCCCATGCTCTTGGCTATAGGGCCATGCAGCTTCAATCACTGTGGTTCAGGGTCTAAGACGGGATCTAAAGAAGATGGGGAAGGGTTGGAACACTAGTAAATGCTCATGAAACTCCTCTGGAGCCCCCAGGCTTGGATGATCTGAACCAGTCTAAAGGCAAAGAAAATTAGCCCTGACATTCCTCCTTCACCACCAGGACTCTGCCATGCAATGGTGGCTGCAGAAAGGGACCCCTGCCAGCAAACTGATCCTTGGCATGCCCACCTATGGGTGATCCTTTACCCTGGCCTCTTTGTTGGACACCGGAGTGGGGGCCCAAGCCACGGGGCCTGGAACTCCTGGCCCCTTCACCAAAGACGGAGGACTCCTGGCTTACTGTGAAGTAGGAAAACCCACAGCCACCTGGAGTATTGTGCAGAGCAGGGGCTTCTTCTCCCATAATTTCTGAATGAGGATGCTAGGCACAGTGAATTCTGGTTGGGTAAATTCCATCCCATGCCTGTCATCTTGGATTTATCCCTAACCCCAGGTGCCTCATTGAATCGACAGTTCTAGGTCACTCAGTCTAGAGCTTCCTAGATTCTCCAAGCTTCTCAGACGTGAATATTTCAGTCTCTAGTCTCCTCATGACAGGGAGAAGATGCTTGCAGTGCCTCCCACCTCCTTCCCAGCTCTGCCCTCTGCTCCTACAGGTCTGCTCTTGGAAGGGGGCTGATGAGCACAGAATCAAGGACCAGAAGGTGCCCTATGCCTTTCAGAGCAACCAGTGGGTCGGTTTTGACGATGTGGAGAGCTTCAAAATCAAGGTGAGGCTTGGCCCTGCTGGGAAGGTGTGGTCCTGTGTGGGCCCAAGGCCTGTCAATAACATTCAATGACAGCATTCAGAACTTCTTCAAGGAGAAATATCCCAGCATTTCACAGATCTCCATGTGATAGCATTTGGTACCATTATCACCTATTGATTAAGAAAAGACACAATGGCAAAAAAATTGCTCTACATTGGAATCTCTCTTGAAAGTATTTGCATTTTATTAAACACAAATTCTACAGATATATAAGAGGAGAAATACACACAGTAAGGCATATCATTTTATTCAGTCCATTGACAATATTTGGTGCATGTTCAAATTATAGATCCTTTGATTTACTTATATGAAACCCCCTCCACTCCTGCCTCAAAACTTGAGTGCGTTTACCTGTTTCCATGTCTCTCTCTCCAGTGAGGTCATTGGCACCTGCAGAGGGACCTGCATTTGCTCATCTGCTTATCTTTTGTCAGTTATGCAGTGGCAGGTTCTTCTGGTGGTGTAGACAAAGTGCTCTGGAGAATTGAGGAGGCAGCTGGGGGAGATGAGAGAAGGCATCATGGTGGAAGGGATTTTGAGAAAGTCTTAAAGCAGAGAAGGTGGGCCTTCTGGGGAGGAAAGCGCAGGAGAAAGACTTGATGGAGAGGAAAGGGGAAGCTGGCCTCTGAGAGCAAGTTGTACCATAGCTGGAACCCTGAGTGGGGACTGGTGTAGAAAGGGAGGTAGCTGGGAGGGACATTGGGGCCATCAAGGGTTCCAACCACCCCTACCCTGTAACCCCAGCCTCACGCCAGAGGTGAGCCATGGCCCCCTGGCAGGGCTAGGGCCAGGGAAGCCCACTTGGAGGGGACACACAGCCATACCCTAAAGAAGCCTCAGGGAACTGGTGGAGGTGAGAAGGCCCTCAGCGTGGACAAAAAGACATGAAGACAGGGAATGGATTCAGATCTTTGGGGAAGTTTAGTCGTTCCCTATGGTAACTGAACTCATCACAATCAGCAGACAGTACCCCAAACACAACAGCTCAGCCCAGAAAATGCTGGGAAGTTAAGGCTGCCAACCTAAGGAAAGTCACACATCTATGTACTCCTCACACCTCCACCCTCATGTCCACCCCTGGCCATGTTTATGTCAGGGCAGGGAGATTCCAGAATGAATCATGCCCAGCAAGGATAAGGACTAATGGACCTGGGGGTGCTGGAGAAAGGAGGTCCCTGCCTGGATGAGGAAACCGGCTCTGGGGCTGCTGGCCGGGCTTCCCTGCTCTCCTCCACCCCCATCTCGCTCCTCACACAGGTCAGCTATCTGAAGCAGACGGGACTGGGTGGGGTCATGGTTTGGACACTGAACATGGACAACTTTGCTGGTTTCTTCTGCAACCAGGGCCGTTACCCCCTCATCAAGATGCTGCTGCTGGAGCTGAGTGAGTATGGGGTCAGGGCACCTCAGGAACTGGCTTCTTCTGAGGAAATGACTTTGCCCCACTACCGTGATTTCCCAAATTTCACCCCCAGGAGCTGAGGAAGCTGTAGAAATGATTCTCTTTTCACACTCTTCTTCCTCTTTCTGATTGTACCAATGCCTGCCCAGGGTGTCGGTAACCAGGGCTTCCCTCCAGAGGGCCCTCAGCCTCTCTTCTCAAGGCCTGCACTCAGCCTTCATTGTGAGAGCCCGCTGGCCCTCACCATTACTTGGTTGGGCTTTGCAGATGGTAGATAGCCATTGACTGCCTATGACACTTGTAGCTCCGGTGTTTTCTCTTGAGCTGTGCTCCAGCTGTAGGTGTGCTTGCGGTCTGGCTGTTCTCTGCCTTGGGTGTCTGACTATGCCCTGCCTGTAAGGTACGGGGTGTTGAGCTGCTGCTGCCTATGTTGCTGCCTGTGTGCTTGGCCTATGGGGTTGGGATCTTTTGGAGGAACCTTGGTTGAATCATCACTGTTTTCCCAGGTCGTCCATATATGTCTTCAGGCCCCCCAGAGCCTGAAGCTCCTGCACCAGGCCAGCTCTCTGAACCTGAGTATGGCTCCAGCCTCAGACAAGACATCTTCTGCCAGGGCAAAGGTGACGGGCTCTACCCCAACCCTCTGGACTGGTCCAGCTACTACAAGTTGTACAGGGGGGCGGTTGTTCCAGCAAAGCTGCCCGAGGAGCCTGGTGTTCAGCTCCTCTTGCAAATGCTGCACCTGGAGTTGAGTCTCCAAGGCCCCTTCGGCCCCAGCACCTGGGCGAGGACCCAGGACCACTCCATAGCCCACCTCCCCAGCTCTCCCTGGCAGTTGCAATCTAGCTTCTTGTGTCTTTCCATATCCAAGCTTTCTGTTCTCAGCCTTGGTTTCCTCTTGTTCTGCTCTTCCTGGGCTGCCTATTTTACTTGAAAAATAAATCTTTGGTTTGCACCCCACTGCCCCCAGATGTGGTGACTTACAGAGGCTCTCTAAGCACTCTGTTAGTTCAAACTCTACCCTGAGGAAGGTAGGGAGACAAGAGGGGAGGGTGACATAAGGCATGACTAGGTCAGAGCCAGGTGAGAAGGCGATCCATTCAGGGTGTCATGCTCTGCACCAGGTCTCACCTTGAAGACTCCACTTTCTAGTGGGCAGCTTCCAGGACACAGATGATCACATCTGGGGCATGGCCCTGGATCTGACACATTCTTCATTGGCTCAGAACCCCTTGGAGAGAGAACTATTCCTGGTGACCTCCATTCAGGTGTTATTCCCAAGATGCTCACTAGATGGCAGCAGAGAAGAGTTGTTCCCTGCCTTAAGGGCTCAGCGCACGGCCACTCTGCATTAAAACGAGAATCCAGACCCCCTGCTACTAAGCGCTCATTTGACAGATGAGGCAGGGATACTCATTACCCTCCTTTAACAGGTATTTAAACTGAAGACCTATTCTAACCCAGTTCTGAGACCAAAACCAAGGCCTAAATGGGCCAATATGGGCCAGAAGAGCATGCACATACAGTACCCTGGACAAATAGAGTAATCCAAATAGTCCTTGAAGCTTTGAGTTGATTCTTGGTCAATTTGAAGAAAATCTGCACATAATCTAATGGTCCAGCTTGCCATGCACTCACCCAAAGCTGGTGTTTTGGGTGGGACTCGGGCAGCTGGGTATGGGGACAAGTGGGGAGAGAGATGAGCTGGCCCTTCACATGAGTACAGGCAGCACCAGATCCCTCTAGCGGTGACTTCCCCTCTACACCCTGCCTGTCCTCAAGCCTTTTGAAATCTGCTCTTCTTCAGTCCAGAGCACAGGTCTGCTTTTGCCCATGTTCCTTCCTCTGAGGTCTCAGCTGAGACCTGTCTCTGCTCAGAATGGAGTCTAGGATGGAAGTCTCCTTATGGCGGGGGCTGCAGGAGGCTTAGCACCAGACAGTTGCAGAACCGACTTCCGGCTCCACCACCTACCAGCTGTGTGACTTTAGGCAAAGAAATGGAGCCTCAGTGCCCTCATCCGGCAGCTGGGGACAGCTTCCTCCTGTCAGGGTGGGTGAGGATTAGGGGAAGTAAGTGCGTGTTAGCTGGGTCCAACGTGATCAGCACCACCTCTCACTAGCCTTCTCACTGGGCTCTCTGCTTCCTGTACCTCTCTCATCCAGTGCAACCTCCACACTGTGACCAGCTTGATCTCTCTAAATGAGGAATCTAACCCTGTCATTTCCCATGCCTAAGAACTACCAACAGCTTCCTCCCGCCTAAAGACTAAAGTCTCTGTCATCAGCACAGTGTCAAGACACTTTATCAAGGCCCAGTCTCTTCTGCTCTCATTCCTATCGTCCAACCCCAGTTCAGTTGCCAGGTACCCCAGCTGTTGTTACTAAACTCAGCCACGCCAGCTTCTCATGTGGGACCCCCAGATGTCCACCGTCACTCTTATGAGTTTTGAGCCCCTGTCCCAAAGCAAATACTATTGTGTACTTTATTTTTTTTATTTTTTTGCTGTACGCGGGCCTCTCACTGTTGTGGCCTCTCCCGTTGCGGAGCACAGGCTCCGGACGTGCAGGCTCAGCAGCCATGGCTCACAGGCCCAGCCGCTCCACGGCATGTGGGATCTTCCCGGGCCGGGACACGAACCCGTGTCCCCTGCATCGGCAGGCAGACTCTCAACCACTGTGCCACCAGGGAAGCCCCCTATTGTGTACTTTAAACAAGACTGTCTCCCTTTACCCACCTGTCTGCCCTACCCACCCACCCCCAACTTTATAACCTAGGTGTCGTACCGTTGTATGGAGTAGGCCTTTGAAGTCAAGTGCAAATATTGCCTGGATTGTTAGGTTTGCTTCGCGTTGAGCAATATAGTTTGTAAAGGAATTTTGGGTCACTTATGCCTTAGTGGCTTAGTCCATGAATGTCTGGCCACTCTCTCTAACAACAATGACCACTTTCAGCCCCACAGAGGAGAAGTTCCTCTGGTCTTCTCTCTGAGCAGACTCAGAGCATTCACCACAATGTCAAATATACCTGCTGGAACACCAGGCAAATCCTCAACCCCCACCACACCCCAGGACCCAGCTCTCCTGGTGGGCCCACAGTCCCCTGCTCTGACATCATCCACTTCTTAATGTACCACACCTTACCTGGAGCCATGGGAACTGAAGCGCTATTGTCTTTATTTTGTTTCAATTATGAAATCTACCACATGGGCAAAAGAATGTTTAAAAAAATACGTATGTTCAGTATCTCCCAGGAATCCATCACGGGAGTAAGGAAACAACACTACCAACAACTTTGAAGTTACTCATGTGCCTCTCCCTAGTCCACACCCTTCTAGCTAGACTTTGGTTAGTCATTTCCTCTTTTTTCTTATAGTCTTACCAACCGTGTGTATGTTCCTAAACAAGATATTATTTAGTCTAGTCTGTTTTGAAACTTAAATAAATAGAAACATACTGTGTGGTACCTTCTGTGGCCCACTTCTTATGCTCCACAGAGCTGTAACCCACTCACCTTCACTGCTGTGCAGTATTCCATCACATGACTATACCACAATTTATACATTCTGCTATTAATAGGCATTTGGGTTGCTTCCAGCTTTTGGCTAATGCGGACAATATTGCTACACTCTTGAGCATGACTGTTGGTAAGTATGTGTAGAATTTGTCCAAGAGTGGACTTGATAGGATGTGGGGCATATGCAAATTCAGTTTTACTAGGTGCAGTCAAATATTTTTCCAAAGTGGTCGTACAGGTTTTCCCTCCCGTTGCAAAGTTCACACTGCATTCCATCCCCACCTTTACTACACTATACTTTATACCAATCCAAGAGGTGCAAAATGGTATCTCATTATGGTTTAAACTTGCATTTCCATAATTACTCATTATTTTAGCATCTTTTCCTGTGTCATAAGCTATTTGTGTTCTTTTGTGAATAGAATGAGTGTACCTTGCCCATTTTTCTGTTGGTTTGTTTGTCTCTTTCTTATTGAAATGTAGGAGTTCTTTACATATTCTGAACACAAATCCTTTGATAGTTACAAGTTTGGCTATATTTTCTCCTAGTTTGAGGTTTGGCTTTTCATTCTTTTTAGGTGTTGTTTAATGTAATCTTATACCCTTTATTGTTTGTGCTTCCTGTGTCTTGTTTAAGAAATCTTTCTTTAGTCTGAGGTCAGAAAGATATTTTCCTAGATTGTCATTTAAAATTTTTATAGTTTTTTTCTTTACGTCTTTAATCCTTCTGAAACTGACATTTGAGTATGCTGTGAGGTAGGACCCAAAATAATTTTGTTTCCATTTGGATAACCAGTTGTCCCAGAACCATTTATTGCATAATCCATCATTTTCATTTTGATACTAAAAAATCAGGTTTCTATCTATGCGTGGGTATCTTTCTCTGCCTTGATCTATTTTTTTACCCCTGCCACAGTAACTCACAGACTTAATTACTAAAGCTTTACAATACTTCTTGGTATATGGGAGGGTAAATCCTATTATGCTTTCTGTTTCAGGAATGTCTTGGCTATTCTTAGCTCTTACTTTTCCATGTACATGTTAGAATCCTTTCGCCAAGTTCCATTAAAAATTCTGTTTAGGTTTTGACAAGAACTGCATTGAATATATAGGTCAATTTGGGGAAAACTGACATTTTTATGATATTGAGTCTCCCATTCTAAAAACATGGTATATCTTTTTATGTAGTTATTTCTTCTAAAACATATCTTAATAAAATTTTGTAATTTTCTTCTTAAAGATGTCATACATCTCTTATGATACTTATTCCTAGATTTTAAATTTTTGATAAATTTTATGCTTTTTAAAAATTAAATTTTTTTCACTAATTATTGCTAGTGTATAATAATGTCATTGATGTTTGGATGTCAGTGTTGTACCCAGAAACTTTCCCAACCCTTTTATTAGTTTCAGTGATTATTCTGCAGAAAGTTCTATGTAGACAATCATATCATCTCCATTAATGTTTTGTTTCTTACATTCCAAACCTTATGACTTTTTTTCTTGTCGACTGTCCAGTACAGTGGTGAATAAAAACAGTGGCAGTGGGCATCTTTATCTTGTTTCTGGCCAGAAAGGAGATGTTTGCAACATTCACCCTTAAGTATGCTATTTATTGTAGGGTTCTCATAGATGCTTTTTATAAGACAAAGGGAGTTTCCTTCTATTCCTAGTTTGCTGAGAGTTTTCAAGAGAAGGTCTGTGATGCAAAATAAATGAGTCACCAGCATGAAATGTACAGCATCAATAACTATGTAGTATCTTTGTATGGTGAAATATCATAACTAGACTTACCATGGTGATCATTTTGAAATGTATGGAAATATCAAATCACTATGTCATATAACAGGAACTAACTTAGTGTTGTAAGTCAATTATCTTCAAAAACACACAAACAAACTCATAGAAAAAGGGATCCGATTTGTAGTTATCAGAGGCAGGGATGGGGGAAGAGGGAATTGGATGAAGACAGTCAAAAGGTATAATCTTCCACTTATAAGATAAATAAGTACTGGGGATGTAATGAACAACATAATACATATAATTAACACTGCTGAATGTTATATATGAAAGTTAAGAGACTAAATTCTGAGTTCTTATCACAAGGAAAATATTTTTTTCTATTTCTTTAATTTTATATCTATATGAGATGATGGATATTCACTAAACTTACTATGATAATCATTTCATGATGTAAGTCAAATCATTATGCTGTACACCTTAAACTTATACGGTGCTGTATATCAATTATATCTCGTAAAACTGGAAGAAAAAAAGCTAAGGAATAAAGCTGAAACATTGTAAAGCTCTAGAAAATAAAAGAAGGGCTGTGAATTTTGTCAAATGGTTTCTATTTATAGTAACTTTTTGTTTTTATTCTGTTAACAAAGTAAATTACAGTCATCAATTTCCCCCTGTGAAATTCATCTTGCATTCCTAGGGTAAATCCAACTGAGTCATGATAGATTACTGCTTTTGTACATTGCTGGATCTGGTTAATATTGTGTCTCATGTTTTTGTACTTATATATTAATGAGTAAGATGGGCCTGCATGTTTTCTTTCTTACATTCTAGGATGTCCTTGCCATCCCTTGCTGCCTTCCAGGCTTATAATAAACTGATTTGAGGTACTGAGGTTTTGCTAACCTCATAAAATGAGTTGGGGAGGTTCCCTCTTTCTACTCTCTGAAAGAGTTGTATGGAAGGACTTATCTGTTTGTCTTTTTTTTTTTTCAATTAATTAATTTATTTTTGGCTGTGTTGGGTCTTCGTTGCTGCACACAGGCTTTTCTCTAGTTGCGGCGAGTGGGGGCTACTCTTCACTGCGGTGCACAAGTTTCTCATTGCGGTGACTTCTCTTTGCGAAGCACGGGCTCTAGGCGCATGGGCTTCAGTAGTTGTGGCTCACGGGCTCTAGAGCGGAGGCTCCGTAGTTGTGGTGCAGGGGCTTAGCTGCTCCACGGCATGTGGGATCTTCCCAGACCAGGGCTCGAACCCGTGTCCCCTGCATTGGCAGGCGGATTCTTAATTACTGCACCACCAGGGAAGTCCCTTATCTGTTTCTTGAATGTTTGGGAGCAGTTCCTACGAATGCTGCCTTGGCCCCATGCTTTTGTTGAGGACGATTTGTAACTGCTGATTCAATGTCTCTTTGTGGTTACAGGACCATTGCATTTTCTAATTTTCCTTGAGTAGATTGAGGGCTAAAGCTTTTTATTCCTCCCTGGGCCAAAGATTCTCCCCTTCCTCCCCAATGGGTATAAGGGTTATAGCTGGTGGCACTAGAGCTTGCTTTTGTTTTACTCAGAACTTAGTATCCTTGTGCTCCTGGGTAGAGCCCTTATTTGAGATAAAGTCAGGGAAGTTGTTGGTTCTCCCTTCTTCCCATCAGTCCCTCCCAAGTGGCCTGGAAAGGGTTGGGTCAGGCTGTAAACCCACAATTTTCTCAGAGGTCACTGGAGTGGACTCAGATTTTTGAAGGTCTCATGGACAGTTATGAACCTCCTGAAAATGTTGTTCATCTAGAGGCGCCATCCTTATATCCTCCCACTAAGGGAGTTCTCAGTCACCCCCAGGGATGTCCAGGGAGTTCAGGCTCAATGAACCAGCCTCCTCCATGCCTCTCTGCCTCCTTCCTCTGCCCTGATCCCCACCCCCATCCCACAAGGCAAAAGCCTCAGAATGCCACTCTCCCTGCATTGTAAGGCTCTCACCTGGGAGACACATGCATTTCCCTTGACTCTACGTCCTGCTATCCCTGAGTTTGGGGGAAACTGGAGAGGATCATGGCTGAGGGGCCAGTGCCAAAATGGAGAAGGATGGCAAAGCATTTTAGATGGAGCTGCCTCTGAGAGGGTGGTGGAGGGTATATCGGGAGTGGGGAGCTGCTAAGGGATCCCTGGGCACCACCTGCCGTGTCATGCTGTCCGGGCAGCTACTTTTTCTAAGCATCTTCTCCAGATGCCACCACCCAGTTCAGTGTGGAATCACTGCTAACAAGTACTCTTGGAGCTCATTCCACCGTCCTCTGCTGTAAGTAAAACCCGTTTCTTTGTGCTCAGAGCTTGGTGCCAAGAGGAAATACCCAGTCATATATTAATTAATTAATCCAATAATTAATTCTGTCATTCAGCAAACTATGTTTTTTAAATACATCTCAAGTAGAAAAGCATAGCTTCCGAAAGCTCACTGTCCAATTTCTCTTGGGCCTTACCTCATTTTGTTCAGCATGGGAGTGGGGACAAGAGAACACGCAGACATTCCTGGCATTCCCCCTCTCCTCGTTGGCCTCCACCATATGGCATGTGAGATCTTGGGAGTTTAGGATGGCCCCAGCATCACACGTTCCCTCCTTCAGAGTGTCCTTGCTATTCCCAGCTGTCACCCACGCCAATAGGAAACTGACAATGCCAGGCAGCCAGGATCCCAGGCTTAGCTGAGGATAACCTCTCCCACCCACTCAGCTCCTTCATTTCTTGGCGACCACACTCCAAGAAAGGACACTGAAAGGGCAACCTGAGAAGGGGAGGCATCTGGAGGAAAAGGGCAGAAGGACTCAGTGCCCATAACTTCCATCATCACTACACCTTGCCCTTGGCCTTCCTCTGAAGCAGAACAGCTGGGGTACTGAGGAGGCAGACCAGTCTAAACCAGCCCAGAGCATAGGCCCTTGGTCTTGTTTTTCCTAAGCTCCTTCCTAGCATTAAATTTGAGAGTGTTGTGCTGTAGCAATAGATCACATGACCTTATTTGGACCCCTGTAAGGATGGAAACCTCCACCCTATTCATTTTTAAAGTTAGCTCTCAATTTGCCAGATATGGCTTTTCTGTGTCCATGGTTAAGTCTTGGGCTGCCTTCCAGTGTACAACCCAATGCTCCTTCACTCAGCCCTGCCCCATAGAAAGGCAGACTTCGAATATGAGGGGCTCAGACCCTGTAACACGAGCCAGGGCAGGACTTGAAGTTAGATATCTGGGACCCATAAAGTCAAAGTACAGAGAGGTTGTCACCCTATCCTATTCCTACCACCATCACCCAGACTCAAAAGTGACCTGATAAGGAAGAAAGTATACTAGGCTTTTACCTCTGCCTCCCTGTGTGGACTTGGGCACGTTGCTTCTTATCCTGAGTCCTCAGCTTCCTGCCGTACGGTGGGTGGGTTGGATTTACTGGCCACAGCCAGCCACAACCAACCACTGAACACCTCTTCCCAAGAAATAGGAAAGCAAGGGGGGGCCAGAGCCTCCCTTTGGCCTAAGTATTACCCCTTTACCCTGCTCTCCCAAGTGAAAGGCCCCTTTTAATATAAGTCTTGAGCTGAATGTTGGGGGCTTGCTCTGCGGCTCTCTCCTCCACACACACACACACACACACACACACACACACACTCACGCACGCACGCACAGGGAACTTGTGCTTTCTTAGCTAAGCAAAGGGACTTGCAACACTGGGATGGAGAATCTTACATTACCCTTCATTTCATGCCAGAGTGTGTCTTTACACATTTCTCGGGGCCTCCATCTCCACTAGCGACCTCAGCCAGGCCTCCCTTGCCCTCTCATCTGCCCACATCTGCAGGAGCAGCCACAGAGCGAGAGCCAGCCGGCAGCTGAGCGTGATGTGCTGGCTGTGTGCCAGAGCATCCTTGGAGTGATTCAGAGGTCACTGTCCTTTGGAGGGCATCCAGACCTCCACTCCCCAGGGGTGGAGAGATCTCTTAGCACACCAGTCCTCAAATGCCTTGAAACAATCTCTTTCCAATCCTTTAATCCAGTAGGTTGGAGCCATTTTCTAATAAGAGACAGTGACCTCAGTGGAAAAACACAACAACCAAGGGTCATATAATCATATAAACTTACTTAATTGAGGTGTGGATGCTGCTGCTGCGTTTTAACTTAGAGGAGGTGCATGAACATTAAACACACCTGATTGTAAAAGGAAGACAAAACTATACAGAATAAGCAATATTTGAAAATATGTCTTTAATCCAAATTTTGGGCAGTTGCGATATGACTTGAAATAATGTGAAGGAGAGCAAAAGTAAGAAATTTGTGATGGGAGAAAAGAAAGAAAGATAAAAAGATAAGATAAAAGGTGAAGGAGAGAGAAAAGTCAGGGAGAAAGAAAGAGATGAAATTAGGAGAGAGCGAGGAAGGCTCATTAGGACAACTGCTAACTTGTCACTCTCTGGGCTTCATGCTCCTGGTCATCTCTAACCTTGTAATGCTTGTTTTTAAGTTATTATGTGGATTATAGGTTACCACTTATACAGAGTCAACATGATAGGTGCTTATTTCTATTATATCATTTAATCCTCGTAAGAGCTCTAAAAATGAGATATTTTACAAATGAAGAAACTAAGACCCAGAAAAGATGCCCAAGTTCACACACCACTAATAATTAGAATCAGAGCTCAAATTCGTACCTTGTTCCAAACCTCTACATGCCACGCCATCTCTTATTGGCTATCTCACCATTGCCCCCCTACTGAACACTTGTTCCCCATGACCCAGTCACTCTTTCCTTCCTTCCATTCCTTGCGCCCATTAAACTCATTCCATCTCTCTCCCCACCTGCCCCAACCTCAAAGCTTTGTGTTTCCCCCTTCACAGACTCCTCATACCCAGACCTTTCCATGGCCACCTGTGCTCATCCTTCAGGTCTTTCCTTAAGTGTCACCTCTTCTGAGAGCCCTTTCAATCACTCCCTAGTCACACTGTCACGTCACTCTGACTTATTTTTTCTTTTATCATGGCACTTACCACTACTTGATGTTTTCCTTGCTTATCATCTGTCTTTCTGGGCTAGAACAGAATCTCCACATGAGCAAGAACTTATCAGTTTTCTTACTATATATCCAGCATCTAACACTATTTCTGGCATATAGTAGATACTTAATAACTGTTTGTTGAATGAATGTATGGTTGAATTAATGGATGGATGGATGAACAAACTGCTCTCTATCCCTTTATGGACTCTGTTCTTAGCATAGAGGTGCATTTTTCCCAGTGAACCAATAAAATCAAGTCCTAGGTTGCATTTTCCACATCAGTTTAGGTTCCCCCCTACAACTTTAATCAAAACTCATCCATTCCACAAGCCTGTCCAAGCTCTTTGCTGAGACTGTGGATGGAGATAAATGAGATTTGGACCCAAGACTCAAAGCTTGATCTCCTGGAGTTTACAGAGTCTAGAAGGGGCAATAAACATGCCCATGAAGCATTATAGTTCAAGATTAAATGAGCCATAAGTAGTGAGAAAGGAACAAACTAAGCATGTTCAAAGGAAGAAGAACTCTTTGGTTGGGTGATTTTGGTGAGGGCTTTAACAGATACAGGGGCCAGCACTGAGACTGAGCCTTGAATGTGGGTTCAGACCTTCCTCAGTCTCAGCGGCAGAGCATTACCCAGGCAAGGACTGAGTGCCAGGATCCCCAGGGCACGTCCAGACTGACTGATAAAGGCACACAGGAAGGAGGCAGCATGAGACAAGGACGGAAGGAGAGGTTGGGGCCAGATTGTGCAGGTTCATGGACTGAACCATAGCCATGGGAGAATTAGCCATGGGGGCACCTTGACCCAGGCAGCAAAGTGAACGAGTGCAGCCCAGCCCCCTGCACTCAGCAGCAGATGGGAGGAGGGAGGGTGGTCAGTGGAGGGTCCTCACCTGCAGTCATGAGGGGGCTGACCTGGCTTCTCTCTGAGAAGCTCAGTGAGACAGATTCCTCTCGTTTCTTCAAACAGTACGAAAAACAAGCTGGTCAACACACATGATTTCTCAACAGCAGGAAATTAAGCAACAGTTTTTGAGACAACATCCTGCCTTGTTAGAGGGCAAGGTTCCAGGCTGTGGTCATTTTGCTCTGAAGTTAATCCTGTTTTTGAAAACAGTTCTCCTCCTAAGGGTGCTAGCCTGTCTGGGAAGGGGTGGAGACCTGGGGGACTGGAGACAGGGATGGAAACAAAGAACGAGCAGGGCTCTGTGGTGTTGGCATGGACAGTGGGCATTCTGGTAGAGGAAAACCAGGGCGTGGAGGGTGGAAGAGAGGTGAAGCTGGGTTCAAGGAGACTCAAGGAGTCTCAAGGGAGATCTACCAGATCTGGAATAATTCCAAGCCTCTGCATCCTTTGTCTTCATCTTCTGGGGGCCCATGGCCCCTCCCATAGACTCGGCCATACCCCCAGGTTCAGAGACCTGAGACCAACAGCCCCTTCTCCTGGGTTCATCTCTAAACTACTTTACCATGTTGTACTGGAGCTACCAGCTCATACACTTGCTCTTACGCACTGTGAGCTCCTTGAGGACAAGGGCCTTGTCCTACTGCCCTGGTGTCCCCAGCATCTGTGGCATATGCAGCCAAGACTGTAGGCTTGATAAATGTTTGGTTGAATGAAATAGTTGCAGCTGCACCTTCTTGGTTTCCTCCACCTCCACCTGATCTCTAAATGTCAGTATCCCTCAGGGTTTGAACAGGGGCCTTCTGCCCTTCTATCCCTAGATGATCTCATCCATTCCCATGACTTTAAATAGCGTCTTTATGCTAATGACTCCCATACTTATACTGGGGAGCTCCAGTCCCAGGGTCCCCTCTGAGCTCCAGACACATATATCCACAAGCCTTCTTGCTATCTCCACTCAGATGAAGTGTAAACAGCTCATCTTTACTATGCCTGAAATAGAACCCCTTACTCTAAAGCCTATCCTTACCCCAAGTGTTCCTCTCTTTAAAAAATTACCACAATCCTCTCTAAGTTGCCAAAAGTAGAAGCCCAGTGTGGTTCCTGATTCTTCCTTTTCCCTCATCCCTTTACAGCAGTAAGTTTGTTACTTTTCCTCCAATAAATGTCTAGAATTTGCCCACTTATCTCCATCCCCATCTTCACCAGCCTGGTCCAGGCCACTGTATCTCTTGCCTGGACCTCTTTAATAGCTATTTATGTTCTCACCTCTTCCCGCCTCCATATCTATTCTCTACAGAGCAGCAAGAGTGACTTTCTAAAATAAAAATCCTATCATGTATCTCCTTGCTTAAACATTCAGTGGCATCTGATTGCACACAGAGCAAAACCCCTCCATAGTTTACAAGGGCCCCCTGACCCAGACCTTCTTCTCTCTGCACTGGGCCCCCTGCCTCTCTCCCCCTAGGTTCAGTATACTCTAGCCACATTGGCCTTCTCTTACTTTTTTTTTTTTTTTTTTTTAATGCCCAAAGCTGTTTCTCACCTCTGGGACTTTGCATATGGTGTTCTCTGCCTAGATCACTTTCCCACCTCTTGGCATTTCAGATTTCAGCTTAAGCTCACCTCCCCAGAGAGGCTTCCCTGGCCATCCAAACTAAAGTAAGTCCCTCCACCCACTCATCACTGCCCCCGCCCCCAGCTTAGCCCAGGATTTGGTCCCTAGCAGGGACTCAGCAGATACTTCCTGAAAGGATGGATAGCTGCAGCCCTGGGTCCCAGCTCCTGTGAGTTCTTTTCTTCCTCCTTCCACACCACCGGGGACTCAGCACCCTCCCCTCATTTTTACACTTTCTCAAAACTGCCCACACAAGCACCGTACTGTGGGGTTTCTTTCTTCTCCAAATTTAGCTGCACAATTGGACAAAGATTCCTTTGCTACCTGCTTCCTTGCTGTCACCTTCAGTTTCAGGTTTAAAAGCTAGTCACTGCAGGGGAAGAGTGGAGAGAATGGAAGATCACCAACAGGGAGAAGTGGCAGAGTCCAGGGCCTGACGCAGCTCCTGTGGACATGGTGGTGCTATATAATTAGCTCCTGACTGCCCTTCTTGGCAAGATCTTTCCAGTTTCTAGGACAGTCCCGATTCCCACCATTCTGTTCTAGTGTCTGACTACATACCATGAGTTTTCTTACCATATGGTTGCTCTACCCTTCTCTTCCTGCCCTTCTCCCATGACAACAACCTTTCTTAAATTACCCCCACACTCAGTAGTTCAAAGGTCATGGTCTAGTTCAAGCCCTTGAGCTCTGCCACATAAAATCTGTGTGACTTTGGGCAAATTACTTATCCTCTTCAAGCCTCAGTTTGCTCATCTGTAAAATAGGATAAGAACAATACCTCCATTCCAGGAACTGCCAAAGCGGTGACTGGCATAATACACGTCAAGCATTTGGAACCCATAAAAAGTGCCCTCTTCCCCCTCAGGTGGATAAATGGTGTAACAGACTCTTAGGCTCTAGTGAACAATTTAGTGTTTTAACCAAATAGTGTACACATGAAACTGATATGGTATTGGATGACTGGTGCATTGGATGGTACATTGGTTGACTGGTACATTCTTGTGGCCTGAATGGTGAGCCAGGTCATGTCTGTAGGGCAGGAGCTTGGTCTCTGTGAGGAGGGAAGGGAAGAGGAGTTGGCTTGGGACTAAGGGCTGCACTTAAGTGGGGAAAGGGCAAATCTTTATTGGAAATCAGAGCTCATAAGACTGATCTTAGGCAGACAGGAGAGGGTCACCCATCTCTTGGGCCTGGTTCTCTTGGTCCCAGCTTGGGAGCAGGGGTGCATCCCTGAAAATGGGTTGTGAGATGGCCCCCTTCCTGTGGGATCAGGGCGAAAGCATAGCTGGGAGGTCTCCTCCTCTGGTATCCATCTCTCAGTGTGCACTTCCCTTTGATACCCTGGAACCTTCCCTAAAGTCTTATTTGAATGCCGTGGCTCAGAGTCAGCTCTGCAGAGGAAAAGTGTGCCACCTCCTGGGCTAGATTATTTATTAAGGGACAACCAGTGTCCCCAAAGCCACATTGGTGATAGCCTCTCAAGGGGAAGGTGCATCTTGGTGAATCCTGGGGACAGAGTCGGGATCACGTGGTCCAATTGCCCCTCCCATGTAGGAATTCTTCTTCCAGTGCCAACTCGGGCAGTCCTGCCTGAAGTTTTTTTTTAATTAAGGGAGCCGAAATGTCCCTTTCAACATTCCGGAGGTATTCATTTCACACCGTGGAGGTTTCACCTCCCCAAGGCCACCACTTTGCAGGAGAACTTTCACTTTCAGGAATGGCCTCACAGTCCCTGAGCTCAGGTCTGCTGTAAGCTATGCCTGGTGAAACAAAACTGAAGTCTGGGCTCTAGGGCAGGCTCTGCCACAGCAGCTGAATGAGCTGGAAAGGTCACGTACTCTCAGCTTCCTTATTGCCAGATGGAGAAAACAACCTCTGTGTTAGTCTCCTACTGCTTCTGTAACAAATTACCACGAACTTTAGTGGTTTAAGACAACACATATTTATTGTCTTACAGTTCTGGAGGTAAGAAATCCAAAATAAGTTTTATGGGGCTAAAATCAAGGTGTCAGCAGGGTTGCATTTCTTCTAGAGACTCCAGGGTGGAATCCATTTTCTTGCCTTTTACACCTTCAAGAAGCCACCTGCATTCCTTGGCCCGTGGCCCCTTCCTCCATCTTCAAAGCTGATCACTCCAACCTCTGCTTCCATCATCACATCCCCTTTTCTGTGTCTGAAGAACTCTTGTGATTATATCAGACCCACCCAGATAATCCAGAGAAATCTCCCCATCTCAAGATTCTTGACCTAGACACATCTTCAAAGCCATTTTTTTCATGTAAGGTACTGTATCCTCAGGTTTAAGAATCAGGATGTGGGTAACTTTGGGAAACCAGTATTCTGTCTACTGTAATCTTCTTACTATATAAGCTGTTTTTTTCAAACCTCATCCATTTCCCAGGCTCCAGAATCTTCTTATCTCATCTCAGTTCAAAAGGCCTGACTTAAGATTCCCTAAGAATGGAGGATCTGTAGATTCTTCTAGTTGCCTGTTTTAGTGTTGAAAGCCCTTAAAGGAATCATCTCTGGCTATGGTATAAGAGATCCATGTAGCTCTGACCAAGTGCTCCACAAATTCAGTACTTAGTGGCAGAGCCACAGAAACATTTCATCTGAAGATGGAAATTCTATGGAAGAGCCAGAAATTAAGGTGGGGAGTGGAGAAGGAAGGTAACTAGCAGCTGCTGAGCATCTGCTATGCACCCAGCCCTTACATACAAACCTCTCATTTAATCCTGGGGAGAAATTGAGCCTCAAATGTAAGGAGGTGGCAGAGCTGAATGAGAGTGAAAGGGTTCTTTCTGAGTCTTCCTCAGCACACCGTGGGGTTGGGGGGGTCACTAGAGCCCTGGTTTTATATTTTACCAGCATTTCTTTTCTCTTGGCATTATAAGCAATCCCAATGAGGGGACCATTGGTTATGGTGAAAATGCCTATATTTAGACAGGTTAGAGCTACACATTTGTAAATGAGAATTAGAGCTTACAGAGGAGAGAGAGGAAAATTAATTCCTACTTACCTCTGGATATTCAAATGGAGAGGAAATGGGGGAGAATGCCCTACTGGATGGGAGATTAAGATTGTCACCTGGACAGGAAGGGAGGCCCAGCAAAGAATCACTAAAACCACCTCTGTATTCACTTTGTTGATGAGTGCAAAATATCCCTCAAAGCAGTGGCTTGAAATCACCACCATTATTATCCAAAGACTTTTGTCAGAGACTTTGGTCCTCGAGCTAAAGAGGTCTGTTGAGAGTCATAACCCTGCCTAGATACGGCGGTGAAGTCCGGCATATATTGATGTAATCTCTGCCCTCAGATATGAGATGGAAAGGAGGAGAGAGCCCTACCTTCAGGGAGAGCCATGTGTGGCATTTGGGAAAGAGACAGCCTCTTCCCTCAGAGAGTTCCCAGTCTGAGAGGAATGCTATAACCCATAGGCACTAAACACACCACTACAGGGGCAAATGTTCCCAAACCCACATGGTTCAATGGTTGTAAAGCCAGAGACAGAGGAAAGAGCCATTCAATGTGAGCTTGGTTAAAAAGGGAAGGTTCTAGGAGGACATGAGTCTGGAATCAGGGAGAGGAAAACTGAAGTAGGGGGTTGGCACCAGAGTGCTGAAGTTGGGAGAGAAGCTTACCATCTGAGAGGCCTGTAAAGGCAAGAGAGGTGAGAGCTAGCCAGCTGAGGCCTTGGATCGGGAATCGCCTGGATCAACTGGATCTCTTCCCAGGCCACTTCTCAGAGAACACAGACCCACAGGGAGCCACTGCTTCCTTACAGAGGACCCCCTCACACCCCCGGCATGGCCATCCCATCTCTCCAGGGAGAAATGGTGCCTGGGTCACTTCCCATCCAGTCTACTTACCCGGAAACTGATTTCAGGTCAGCCAAGGAGACCTAGTACAACCACCTGTCCATTATCTTCACGTGGCTTCTCCAGAGAGACCATGGTTTTCCTGGTCCTATGAGGGACCATCAACAGCAAACAAATGTGTTGAGCACTGAAGAAACAAAAGTTGACACTTCCCTGTTTCCAAAATGACTAAACACTCACATGCCAGGAAAAGGGGAAAAACAAACCAACAGCGTTGGCCTAACAGGTTCAGGTCCCCCAAATATTGAATATTCCTGAGAAACTTGGACTCCCTAACAAAAACAATTTGATCCCTGAGTTTTGCTATGCTGAAATGTGAGGATATGATGTGAATATGATGATTATGTAAGAAAGTTGCTGTTTTCCACCATGAATAGACTAATATAAACATGGTCATCCTGGCCATTAAAAATGTTTTCCTTTAAACACTTGTGCTTTGTATTTGGCCAGCCAGTTGTCTGAAGGCGAATTCATTCACAGACTTCACAAGTGAGTGTTTTCTTCCATTTTCTAAATGCTTTGGTCTCTGGTCCTCCTTTGACAACTTATTCCTAGAGGTTCCACCAATGATGCCAACAGACACATGGAACCTACAGAGTCCCTCTGAGGGGACTCTGTAGTCACCCTCCCCTGACACCTCTGAGGACTCTCATTTGAGGTGATGGAGCTAAAGCTGATTCTTAGCCAGTTTTGCTTCTGGCTCTGATGGAGCACAGCAAGTTGTGCCCACACTAGTGGCAGCAGGAATGGTACATGATCTGGCCATTAAGTGATTTCTGTCAGGGAGCAATAGATGGTGTTTCTGGAATCTGATTCCCTGGTAGTCTTTTGGGGGAAAATATGTTTTTCTGAGGATTCTAATATTTCCTGGCATTTGAGAATACAGAATTGAAAAAAGGATTTTTTTTGGTTTTGGTGGTTCTATGACTATTGATAGAATTGTCTGTGTTGATGTATTTCATGTTGGTGCCAATGGGGATTCTGTTAACTCAGAGCCTCCTTTCTCATCCCAAAGTTCTGGCTTTTAAAGTGTATAACTCATTATGGTCCCAATAGCTACTATAGCTACAAAGGTGAAATTCCTATACCTAAGTTGAAAGGAAACAAATCAGCTTTCTTTAATTTCTCTAAAAAATTAAATGATTCAAAAATTAGATTCAAATGATTCAAAAATAACAAGGTTAAAAAAGGGATGTGGACATTAGAAGAGAGAGAGCTTAGCCTGCTGAATTCAGAAGGAAATCCCCCAATTACTCAGGTTTTCAACAGTGATACTTCCCCCCATAAAAGAACTAATGGTGCTTAATTATATGTTTTAATGGATCACCTTTTAGTTTTTTCTTAGGTGATCCTTTTAGTTCTTCCAACTTGTATAAGAGTTGATAAAATTATCTACTTTATAAATATGAAAAAATTTTGAGCAAACAAATTGATATAGTTAAACTTCTGGAGGGAGTTAATAAATCAGATTATAAGGTTTTATTTATTTTTAAGTTATTTATTTATTTATTGGCTGTGTTGTGTCTTCATTGCTGCACGCAGGCTTTCTCTAGTTGTGGCGAGTGGGAGCTACTCTTCCTTGTGATGTGCAGATTTCTCATTGCGGTGGCTTCTCTTGCTGTGGAGCACTGGCTCTAGGGGTACAGGCTTCAGTAGCTGCAGCACGCAGCCTCAGTAGTTGCGGCACACGGGCTCAGTAATTGTGGTGCATGGGCTTAGATGCTCCACAGCATGTGGGATCTTCCCGGACCAGGGATACAATCCATGTCCCCTGCATTGGCAGGCGGATTCCTAACTACTGCGCCACGAGGGAAGTCCCATTTACAAGGTTTTAAAATCTAGTGGAGCAAACTCATGTTCCAAACGTCTTTTTTCTAAAAACAATACTATCATATCAAACACGCAAATGTAAAGAATCCAAAGATTTCTAAAATATTTTCTACTTACATGCTTTAAATCTGTTGACTGTTTCAGATTTTTTTTTTCCCCTAAAACTGTAATTCAGGGGAAAAAGAAAAAAAAAGAGTTTTGACTCTGGGTTTAATTAATGACCTTTGTTTCTAGGTTACAAAATAAGAAGCAAAAGTATTACTGTTAAATAAGGTGGACGTTTTAACATCTAATATATAATTGTATAAGAAGAAAAATCTGTATAGTATTCTCGTCAAGATGATTCTTTGGAAAAATTAAGCTGGTTTAACAATTTTGGCTTAAAACACCTCTATGCCTTCTCCCTGATTTTACCACCATTTAAAAACAATGCAGGCACAGTATTCTAGTTTGTAACTCTTAGGATTATTTTCTCTTGAAAAATCCAGTTATTTTGGATTGCCTAAATTTCCCCTACTGTATTTTCTGGTCATATAAACTAACATCAATTTATTTAAGATTATAAAATTGCAAATTAAAGAGTTCAGCTAAATAGATGATAATAAGTAATATCTTTGTAAAAGGAGATTATTTTATGTAATGCTAAAAGATCACATAGACTTGATGTGCCAACTTAAATTGTAATTTCCAGACCCTTAGCT
The DNA here is from genome assembly GCF_003676395.1 of Aethalodelphis obliquidens. Classification (NCBI taxonomy): domain Eukaryota; kingdom Metazoa; phylum Chordata; class Mammalia; order Artiodactyla; family Delphinidae; genus Aethalodelphis; species Aethalodelphis obliquidens. The sequence continues at coordinate 432,768 of NW_020837992.1, read as the reverse complement.
AACTTTATGACCTTAAACTAATACTGTATTGATTTGAATTAGTAATAATCTCTGGATACTCAAACAACAAATTTAAAATTCTCCCACTGTTATTTAATGCATCCTAACATAGCCAACAGTAACAGGTTGGAAGCTTATGTAAATGCCTTTGGGTTATGTTAATGTACACATTGAGTTTTTAAGAAAAGTACAAAATGTCTGGGCCAGTAGGGAAATGTGTATGCAAGATAATGGATGTGTTTTTGCTTATCAAGGGGAAAAAAAGGAATAACTTTATCTTAAACTGAAAATGTTCTTGCTGTGTCAAAACATAAAAGAGACAAATCTGAGGTTGTGTCATAAGCTTAGATGGTCTGAGGGGAAGTAAACTTTATTTTCTTGTGTTTAAAATAGCTATAAATAATGAGTTTGAAAAGCATAATTATATATGTTAAGTTTTTAAATGCAGTTAGACCAATGTTAATTAATTTACTCATTAGTATTGTGTTCCCTTACTGAGATTTTTCTGTCCATTTACATAATCAATTTAACCTATTCCAAAACAACAGAAATCTCTTTTTATCATTAATATATTCTGTTAATATTAATTCTCTGTTCTTTTGGCATGTTTTTACATTTTAACAAAGATACTTCTTTTTGAAAAAGTTAATATTTCTAATAATTATTACTACCTATATCTGAGTGTTTTAAAAAAACATTGTTTATTTCTTGCCTTTAGATACTTTGATGTAAGTTCATATCTTGTATCCTCTGACAACTCTTTCAAATTTTATCTTGCCCAAATTCAGGCCCCTTATTCAGAATCATAAAACTGTTAGGATGTCTTTTTTTACCAGACTATTTATGGGTTTTTTTAGATGGCCATGGGTAGCACGTGAATTTATTTTTTACCTTATAAAAGGTGAGATATGAAAAATAATTAGTTATATTTGACATTCTCCAGATGATTGATTAGCTCAACACAGTTGTTAGAGCCATCCTTTTCATTCCTGCTTATCAAAAAGAAACATTCAGCTTTTTAGGGTTAAGTATTTATAAGTAAAATGTATTCATTTAACCATTTCAGTGATTCCATTGAAAACAATCATACTCACATTTCACTTTGAAAAGAAACATTCTGATGTTCATGTACAAAAACTGACACAATAATTGCCAACACATCTATTTATTTTAGGTTTTGTCCCTAGGTTTAAATATCCTTGTCAACTGGTGACATTCTTACTTTATGGCATAAAATAAAGGCCCTGGAGATTTGCTAGTATCCTCACTCTCTCACACAAATTGATTGCATATTATACTTGAATTAAAAAGGCTCTACATTCCTACAATCTGTTGATTAACCAGAACCATTTAATCTTCTTATTACAGATGATAGTTAATTAATCATAATTACAGATTACTTTTCCTTGCATCTACTAAAGGTCCCTGCTACAAGCTAAAGATCAGGAATTCAGTCTTCTGAAAGAAATAACAAAGGAACATCAATTAAAAAAAACTGAACCTGGTACTCTTTTTTTAAAAAAATTAATTATTTATTTTATTTATTTTTGGCTGCGTCGGGTCTTAATTGCGCCATGCAGGATCTTCATTGAGGCATGCGAGACCTTGCGGCACGCAGGCTCTTCATTGCGGTGCGTGGTCTTCTCTCTAGCTGTGGCATACAGGCCTCAGGGCAAGTGGGCTCTGTAGTTGTGGCGCGTGGGTTCCAGGGCCCGTGGGCTCTCTAGTTGAGGTTCTGAGCTCAGCAGTTTTGGCGCACGGGCTTAGCTGCTGCGCAGCCTGTGGAAACTTAGTTCCCTGACCAGGGATCAAACCTGCGTCCCCTGCATTGTAAGGCGGTTTCTTTACCACTGGACCACCAGGGAAGTCCCTGAACCCGGTACTCTTGACTTGGATATGATAGGATACACTCATGGGTACAGACCTCCCTAAATAAGTGGACATCATTACCATGGATCTGTTAGACTGAACCAAGTGACTGAGTCAGAATTCCTAGAGTGGTTTTGGTCTAGATTTGAACAGGGGTCAGCAAACTATGGCCCTCGGGACAAATCCAACTAGCTGTCTGATTTTGTAAATAACGTTTTATTGGAACACAGCCATGCTCATTGAGTCACTATTATCTATGGCTGCTTTCCTACTACGACAGCAGGATTGAGTGGTTGCAAACAGAGCATGCAACTGATATAAAAGCATACAACTTTGTAGAAGTAGATTACCTAACCCCAGATCAATAAAATAAAAATGAATTACCTACAACTAAGTGGACTAAATGAACCGATTTCATATGATTAACATTTATATTAATTGACATAAGAAAAAAAAAACCTTTCTCTTTTAATATATTTCTTATCCTCTACTTAGAATATACCTAAAAATTTTAAAATAATATATTTTATTTTACCCAATATATCCATAATATCAACATTTCAACATGTAATCAGTGTAAAAAATATTAGAGATATTTTACATTTTAAATTCTCTATCTTCAATTTTATTTTAAATGCAGTGTTTATTTTTATACTTACAGCCCATTGAATCCCTTTTTTTTAACATTTAAAAAAATTAATTTATTTATTTTTGGCTGCGTTGGGTCTTCATTGCTGCGCGCGGGCTTTTCTCTAGTTGTGGAGAGTAGGGGCTACTCTTTGTTGAGGTGTGCGGGATTCTCATTGCAGTGGCTTCTCTTGTTGCGGAGCATGGGCTCTAGGAGCACGGGCTTCAGTAGTTGTGGCACATAGGCTCAGTAGTTATGGCTTGCGGGCTCTAGAGCGCAGGCTCAGTACCTGGGTGCACAGGCTTAGTTGCTCCACGGCATGTGGGATCTTCCTAGACCAGGACTCGAACCCGTGTGTCCTGCATTGGCAGGCGGATTCTCAGCCACTGTGCCACCAGGGAAGCCCTGAATCACATTTTGAATGTCATTTTGTCCCAATTGAACTTTTAAATTTCAAAAGGAAAAAAAATATTCCATGAGTGATCCTAATATAGATTATAAGCTAATGTATCATTAGGACAATTTTTTTTTTTTTTTTTTTGTGGTATGCGGGCCTCTCACTGTTGTGGCCTCTCCCATTGCGGAGCACAGGCTCCGGACGCACAGGCTCAGCGTCCATGGCTCACGGGCCCAGCCGCTCTGCAGCATGTGGGATCTTCCTGGACCGGGGCACGAACCCAGGTCCCCTGCATCGGCAGGCAGACTCTCAACCACTGCGCCACCAGGGAAGCCCCCTCATTAGGACAATTTTAAAAGAACAATTTTGTAAATTGTAATGACATGTATTGATTGGACTTGTCTACAGAACAATGATAACACAGGTTAAATAATATGGAAAGTGCCTTTACTAAGTTCCTATACTTTTTTTTCCCCTTTACTTGTGATGTCTTTTTTTTTTTTTAACATCTTTATTGGAGTATAATTCCTTTACAATGTTGTGTTAGTTTCTGCTGTATAACAAAGTGAATCAGCTATATGTATACATATATCCCCATATTCCCTCCCCCTTGCTTCTCCCTCCCACCCTCCCTATCCCACCCCTCTAGGTGGTCACAAAGAACCAAGGTGATCTCCCTGTGCTATGCAGCTCTTTCGAACTACCTATCTATTTTACATTTGGTAGTGTATATATGTCAATTCTATTCTTTCACTTCGTCCCAGCTTACCCTTCCCCCTGCCTGTGTCCTCAATCCATTCTCTACGTCTGCATCTTTATTCTTGTCCTGCCTCTAGGTTCATCAGAACCATTTTTTTCTTTTTTTAGACTCCATATATATGTGCTAGCATACGATATTTGTTTTTCTCTTTCTGACTTACTTCAGACTGTATGACAGATCTAGGTACATCCACCTCACTACAGATAACTCAATTTCATTTCTTTTTATGGCTGAGTAATATTCCATTGTATATATGTGCCACAGCTTCTTTATCCATTCATCTGTCAATGGACACTTAGGTTGCTTCCATGTCCTGGCTATTGTAAATAGTGCTGCATTGAACATTGTGGTACATGACTCTTTTTGAATTATGGTTTTCTCTGGGTATATGCCCAGTAGTGGGATTGCTGGGTCATATGGTAGTTCTATTTTCAGTTTTTTAAGGAACCTCCATACTGTTCTCCATAGTGGCTGTATCAATTTACATTTCCACTAAGAGTGCAAGAGAGGTCCCTTTTCTCCACAACCTCTCCAGCATTTATTGTTTCTAGATTTTTTTGATGATGGCCATTCTGACTCGTGTGAGGTGATAACTCATTGTAGTTTTGATTTGCGTTTCTCTAATGATTAGTGACATTAAGCATCCATTCATGTGTTTGTTGGCAATCTGTATATCTTCTTTGGAGAAATGTCTATTTAAACCTTATGCCATTTTTGGATTGGGTGGTTTGCTTTTTTGATATTGAGCTGCATGAGCTGCTTGTATATTTTGAGGATTAATTCTTTGTCTGTTGCTGCATTTGCAAATATTTTCTCCCATTCTGAGGGTTATCTTTTTGTGTTGTTTATGGTAACCTTTGCTGTGCAAAAGCTTTTAAGTTTCATTAGGTCCCATTTGTTTATTTTTGTTTTAATTTCCATTTCTCTAGGAAGTGGATCAGAAAGGATCTTGCTGTGATTTATGTCAAAGAGTGTTCTTCCCATGTTTTCCTCTAAGGGTTTAATAGCGTCTGGCCTTACATTTAGATTTTTAATCCATTTTGAGTTTATTTTTGTGTATGGTGTTAGGAAGTGTTCTAATTTCATTCTTTTACATGTAGCTGTCCAGTTTCCCAGCGCCACTTATTGAAGAGGCTGTCTTTTCTCCATTGTATATTCTTGCCTCCTTTATCAAAGATAAGGTGACCATATGTGCATGGGTTTACCTCTGGGCTTTCTATCCTGTTCCACTGATCTATACTTCTGTTTTTGTGCCAGTGCCATGCTGTCTTGATTACTGCAACTTTGTAGTATAGGCTGAAGTCAAGGAGCCTCATTCCTCCAGCTCTGTTTTTCTTTCTCAAGACTGCTTTTGCTATTTGGGGTCTTTTGTGTTTCCATACAAATTGTGAAATTTTTTGTTCTAGTTCTGTGAAAAATGCCATTGGTAGTTTGATAGGGATTGCATTGAGTCTGTAGATTGCTTTGGGTAGTATAGCCATTTTCACAATGTTGATTCTTCCAACCCAAGAACCTGGTATATCTCTCCATCTGTTTGTATCATCTTTAATTTCTTTCATCAGTGTCTTATAGTTTTCTGCATACAGGTCTTTTGTCCCTTTAGGTAGGTTTATTCCAAGGTATTTTATTCTTTTTGTGCAATGGTAAGTGGGAATGTTTCCTTAATTTCTCTTTCAGATTTTTTAATCATTAGTGTATAGGAATGCAAGAGATTTCTGAGCATTAATTTTGTATACTACTACTTTACCAAATTGATTGATTAACTCTAGTAGTTTTCTGGTAGCATCTTTAGGTTTCTCTAGGTAGAGTATCATGTCATCTGCAAACAGTGACAGTTTTACTGCCTCTTTTCCAATTTGCATTCCTTTTATTTCTTTTTCTTCTTTGATTGCTGTGGCTAAAACTTCCAAAACTATGTTGAATAATAGTAGTGAGAGTTGGCAACCTTGTCTTGATCTTAGAGGAAATGATTTCAGTTTATCACCATTGAGAATGATGTTGGCTGTGGGTTTGTCATATATGGCCTTTATTATGTTGAGGTAGGTTCCCTCTATGCCTACTTTCTGGTGAGTTTTTATCATAAATGGGTGTTGAATTTTGTTGAAAGGTTTTTCTGCATCTATTGAGATGATCATATGGTTTTTCTCCTTCAATTTGTTAATATGGTGTATCACATCGATTGATTTGCATATATTGAAGAATTCTTGCATTCCTGGTATAAACCCCACTTGATCATGGTGTGTGATCCTTTTAATATGCTGTTGGTATTCTGTTTGCTAGTATTTTGTTGAGGATTTTTGCATCTATGTTCATCAGTGATATTGGCCTGTAGTTTTCTTTTTGGTGACATCTTTGTCTAGTGTTTGTATCAGGGTTATGGTGGCTTTGTAGAATGGGTTTGGGAATATTCCTCCCTCTGCCATATTCTGAAAGACTTTGAGAATGATAGGTGTTAGCTCTTCTCTAAATGTTTGATAGAATTCGCCTGTGAAGCCATCTGGCCCTGGACTTTTGTTTGTTGGAAGATTTTTAATCACAGTTTCAATTTCAGTGCTTGTGATTTGTCTGCTTATATTTTCTATTTCTTCCTGTTTCAGTCTCAGAAGATTGTGCTTTTCTAAGAATTTGTCAATTTCTTCTAGCGTGTCTATTTCATTGGCATATACTTGCTTGTAGTAATCTCTCATGATCCTTTGTATTTCTGCAGTGTCAGTTGTTACTTCCTTTTCATTTCTAATTCTGTTAATCTGAGTCTTCTCCCTTTTTTTCTTGATGAGTCTGGCTAGTGGTTTATCCATTTTGTTTATCTTCTTAAAGAACCAGCTATTAGTTTTATTGATCTTTGCTATTGTTTCCTTCATTTCTTTTTCATTTATTTCTGATCTGATCTTTATGATTTCTTTCTTTCTGCTAACTTTGGTTTTTTGGGGTTTTTTTGTTCTTCTTTCTCTAATTGCTTTAGGTGTAAGGTTAGGTTTTTATTTGAGATTTTTTTTTTTTTTGTTTCTTGAGGTAGGATTGTATTGCTATAAACTTCCCTCTTAGAACTGCTTTTGCTGCATCCCATAGGTTTTGGATCATTGTGTTTTCATTGTCATTTGTTTCTAGGTATTTTTTGATTTCCTCTTTGATTTCCTCAGTGATCTCTTGGTTATTTAGTAGCGTATTGTTTAGCCACCATGTGTTTGTATTTTTTCCAGATTTTTTTCCCCTGTAATTGATATCTAGTCTCATAGCATTGTGGTCAGGAAATATACTTGATATGATTTCAAATTTCTTAACTTTACCAAGGTTTGATTTGCAACCCAAGATATGATCTATCCTGGAGAATGTTCCATGAGCACTTGAGAAGAAAGTGTATTCTGTTGTTTTTGGATGAAATGTCCTATAAATATCAATTAAGTCCATCTTGTTTAATGTATCATTTAAAGCTTGTGTTTCCTTATTTATTTTCATTTTGGATGATCTGTCCATTGGTGAAAGTGGGGTGTTAAATTCCCCTACTATGATTGTGTTACTGTCAATTTCCCCTTTCATGGCTGTTAACATTTGCTTTATGTATTGAGGTGCTCCTATGTTGGGTGCATAAATATTTACAATTGTTATATCTTCTTCTTGGATTGATTCCTTGATCATTATGTAGTGTCCTTCCTTGCCTCTTGTAATAGTCTTTATTTTAAAGTCTATTTTGTCTGATATGAGAATTGCTACTCCAGCTTTCTTTTGATTTCCATTTGCATGGAATATCTTTTTCCATCCCCTCTCTTTCAGTCTTAATGTGTCCCTAGGTCTGAAGTGGATGTCTTGTAGACAGCATATATATGGGTCTTGTTTTTGTATTCATTCAACCAGTCTGTGTCTTTTGGTTGGAGCATTTAATCCATTTACATTTAAGGTATTTATTGATATATATGTTCCTATTACCATTTTCTTAATTGTTTGGGGTTTGTTTTTATAGGTCTTTTCCTTCTCTTGTGTTTCATGCCTAGAGAAGTTCCTTTAGCATTTGTTGTAAAGCTGGTTTGGTGGTGCTGAATTCTCTTAGCTTTTGCTTGTCTTTAAAGGTTTTAATTTCTGCATCGAATCTGAATGAGATCCTTGCTGGGTAGAGTAATCTTGGTTGTAGGTTTTTCCCTTTCATCACTTTAAATGTCCTGCAACTGCCTTCTGCCTTGCAGAGTTTCTGCTGAAAGGTCAGCTGTTAACCTAGGGGGATTCCCTTGTATGTTATCTGTTGCTTTTCCCTTGCTGCTTTTAATTTTTTTCTTTGCATTCAATTTTTGATATTTTGATTAATATGTGTCTTGGCATGTTTCTCCTTGGATTTATCCTGTATGGGACTCTCTGCACTTCCTGGGCTTGACTGACTATTTCTTTCCCATGTTAGGGAAGTTTTCAACTCTAATCTCTTCAAATATTTTCTCTGTCCCTTTCTTTTTCTCTTCTTCTTCTGGGACCCCTATAATTCGAATGTTGGTGCATTTAATGTTGTCCCAGAGGTCTCTGAGACTGTCCTCAATTCTTTTCATTCTTTTTTCTTTATTCTGCTCTGCAGTGGTTATTTCCACTATTTTATCTTCCAGGTCACTTACCCGTTCTTCTGCCTCAGTTACTCTGCTATTGATTCCTTCTAGAGAATTTTTAATTTCATTTATTGTGTTGTTCATTATTGTTTGTTTGCTCTTTAGTTCTTGTAGGTCCTTGTTAAACGTTTCTTATATTTTCTCCATTCTATTTCCAAGATTTTGCATCATCTTTACTATCATTACTCTGTATTCTTTTTCAGGTAGACTGCCTGTTTCCTCTTCATTTGTTTGGTCTGGTGGGTTTTTACCTTGCTCCTTCATCTACTTCATATTTCTCTGTCTTCTCATTTTGTTTAACTTACTGTGTTTGGGGTCTCCTTTTCACAGGCTGCAGGTTCGTAGTTCCTGCTGTTTTTGATGTCTTGCCCCAGTGGGTGAGGTTGAACTAGTGGCTTGTGCAAGCTTCCTGGTGGGAGGGACTGGTGCCTGTGTTCTGTTGGGTGGGGCTGGATCTTGTGTTTCTGGTGGGCAGGGCCATGTCCGGTGCTGTGTTTTGGGGTGTTTGTGAACTTAGTATGATTTTAGGCAGCCTCTCTGGTAACAGGTGAGGTTGTGTTCCTGTCTTACTAGTTTTTTGGCATGGGGTGTCCAGCAGTGGAGCTTGCTGGCCGTTGGGTGGACCTGGGTCTTAGCATTGAGATGGGGATCTCTGGGAGATCTCTCACTGATTGATAGTACATGAGGTTGGGAGGTCGCTGGTGGTCCAATGTCCTGAACTCAGCTCTCCCACCTCAGAGGCCCAGGGCTGACACCAGGCCAGAGCACCAAGACCTTGTCAGCCACATGGCTCAGAAGAAAAGGGAGAAAAGAGAAAAGAAAATTTTTTAAAAATTTAAAAAACTAAAATTTAATAAATTATTAACATAAAAAATAATAATTTTTTAAAAAAGAGAGAGCAACCTAACCAATAAACAAATCCACAAGTGATAAAAAGCGCTAAAAACTAAACTAAGATAAACATAAAAATCAGAAACAAATCAGTTGCAGACAGCAAACTTCAAGTCTACAGTCGCTCCCAAAGTCCACTGCCTCAATTTTGGGAACATTTGTTGTCTATTCAGGTATTCCACAGATGCAGGGTACATCAAGTTGATTGTGGGGATTTAATCCGCTGCTCCTGAGGCTGCTGGGAGAAATTTCCCTTTCTTTTCTTTGTCCGCTCAGCTCCTGGGGTTCAGCTTTGGTTTTGGCCCCGCCTATGGTGTAGGTCTCCTGAGGGCATCTGTTCCCCACCCAGACAGGAGGGGGTTAAAGCAGCAGCTGATTAGGGGGCTCTTGCTCACTCAGGCCAGGGGGAGGGAGGGGTACAGTAGTCATAATTGGAATGTGGGGCGAGCCTGTGGTGGCATAGGCTGGTGTGACATTGCACCAGCCTGAGGCATGGCGTGTGATCTCCCAGGAAAATTGTCCCTGGATCACAGGACCCTGGCAGTGGTGTGCTGCACAGGCTCCTGGGGTGGTGTGGATAGGGACCTGTGCTTGCACACAAGATTCTTGGTGGCAGCGGTAGCAGCCTTAGCATTTCATGCCCATCTCTGGGGTCTGAGTTGACAGCCGTGGCTGGTGCCTGTCTCTGGAGGTCATTTAGGTGGTGCTCTGCCTTCTGTGGGCAGACGGGGAAGGAATCCCCTCTCCTCGCGCACCCCAAAACAATTGTCTCTTGCCTCTTCGGCAGTTCCAGACTTTTTCCCGGACTCCATCCCGGCTAGCTGTGGTGCACTAGCCCCTTTTAGGCTGTGTTCATGCAGCCAACCCCAGTCCTCCCCTTGGGATATGAACTCCAAAGCCTGAGCCTTAGTTCCCAGCCCCCACCCGCCCCGGCGGGTGAGCAGACAAGCCTCTTGGGCTGGTGAGTGCTGGTCGGCACAGATCCTCTGTGCAGGAATCTCTCCGCTTTGCCCTCTGCACCCCTGTTGCTGTGCTCTCCTCCGTGGCTCCGAAGCTTCTCCCCCGCCCACCTCCCGTCCCCACCAGTGAAGGGGCTTCCTAGTGTGTGGCAACTTTCCTCCTTCACAGCTCCCTCCAAAGGTGCAAGTCCCGTCCCTATTCTTTTGCCTCTGCTTTTTCTTTGTTCTTTTGCCCTTACCCAGGTACATGGGGATTTTCTTGCCTTTTGGGAAGTCTGAGGTCTTCTGCCAGCATTCAGTAGGTGTTCTGTAGGAGTTGTTCCACTTGTAGATGTATTTTTGATGTATTTGTGGGGAGGAAGGTGATTTCCACATCTTCCTCCTCCACCATCTTGAAGGTCCCCCCCAGTTCCTATACTTTTTATGGCCTAATTCCCTATTTTATAAGTTTGAGGCAATGGAACCAAATTGATGTACCTTATTTACCTCTAGAGTGATTTCGGTACTTATGGTCATGTAGATTATTTATATAGGTTCAATAAGAATCTGTCCTTTTTCTTACCAGAATATAATTAAATATTCACTATGCCAAAAATTCCACTTAATTAGGCGTGATAAGCCCTTTATTAAGGAACAAAGACTACATTTTACATGTGAGAATGACATCTATGAAGTCCTCCCAGGAAAACTTCTCTGGGATGGCTTTATGACTTATGAAATTCCAGCCTTACTGGTAGTAAAAATTTCATTTCCTGGCAGGCATATTAACAAATATGGGAATCTTAGAGAAAATAGTGCTAATAAAGTTGGTAAAATTTCTCCTGACACAAAAGTTATTCCCAGCCCTAGGAGTTTTACAAGCCTCCAGACAGAAGTTCACTGTCAAGCCTCAATGTCATGTGGCTCTAATTCTGTTAGCCACTCAAAAAGGAAGTGTTTATATGTTACATCAACTCCTCTTGTTATGCCTGTGGAAATAAATTTTAGTCAAATAAAACAAAATATCAATTTAATAACACTGAGTCAGAAAACTGTTAATCGGCTTAGGTTTTCTCAAAGGCAAGAACTTGCCCACAGGAAAAGAAGAACTGCAGAAGCAAAACCTGACACTTTGCTCTGCTTCATTCATGACTGAGTACCACTGCGGGGTGGGGGTGGGGACATTCTACATCTGGAGATAATCCAAAAACAACAGGGTATCGTGACTGGCTCAGGACTCCAAAATAATAAACTCTGATTATTTCTCATAAAGATGGACTCTGGCAAAAACAATTTTTTTCTCCTTGATTTTTACTATGCTAACAAGTGAAGATAAACTGTGAATATGATGGACATGTGAGAAAGCTGCTAATTTCTACCATGAATATTGTAGCCTTGGTCATCTTCTTTTCCCTTTAAATACTTGTTGTGATTTGTATTTGACAAACCAATCTTTCTTTCTGAACTTGGACTCCCTTTTTGCTTTTGCAGTAAATTGTTTATTTGTCCAAATGTTTCTGTCTCTGAGTCTTTGATGGCATTTACTATGTGCTGACACTAACACCATATGCTGGAGCTGAGGACTTGGAAATGAACTTGGAGGAAGACACCTGCCTGTAAATAAAGAACTTCCCCTCAGATATTTGGCGGGATGTTAACACCACCTTCATTTGCTCTGACACTCCATGCAAAAGGAACGGATCCTCAAAACAGTTACGCCCAAGAGGCCACCCCTCTCGTCTGTGCCTCTCTTGCCCTACCTCATGCTTCAACCACTCTTGAATCCTCCCAGGTCTTGGAACATGGCAGCCTCTTCCCACCCCAGGCTTCTTCTGTTTCTCCTGTCTTACATGTTTTTGCCAAGCTAGTACCTGTTCCTTCACAATTCAGCTGAAACATCATTTCCCAAGGAAGAGTTCCCTGACCACCTGTAGCCTTTTATAAACTCTCCTAACCCTCAGAATTGCCTTGTTGAACTTTTCACAGTTGTAATAATTTATGTGATCCTTTGTTTAATGTCCATATTCTTTGCCAGACCATGTACTTCATGAGGACAGGCACTGATTCTCTGTTTTCGCTCACCTTTCTGCCCTCACCACCTCCCACGGTGCAAGGCAACTGTGCGTGCTCAGTAAGCATTGGTTGAATGAGTAAACGAATGATAAGAGCAGCGTGGGGGCTTAGAACAATTGGACCAGGGAAAAATTGTCAGGATGTTTGTTTTGCGATTTCATCGTACCTCCTGTGTGGGTTATTCACAAGGTGACAAGAACTATTGAAAGAGATGAAATTTCTAGAATTTCAGGTTCCAAACAAAATAGAAGAGTTTGGAGTTATGTACCATCTTGAGATCATTCATGTTTTCGGTCGTTCAATAAATACTTTACTAAGCATCTACTATGTGTCAAGTACTAGGGACGGACACAAAGGTGAATAAAACAGACACAGTCCTTGCCTTTACTGAGTTTACAGTCTAGTGAGGGAGGCAGACATTAATGACATCCACACTGACACACGAGATGTAAAATTATAACCGAGTCACGTGCTAGGAGGAGAGGTACAAAGTACACTGACAGACCCAATAGGGGTTATCCCTCACTAGGGAGTCTGCCTTTTCCACAGGTGCCTGCTGAGCTGCAATCTGAAGGATGAGTAGGAGTGTTTAATTAAGCATATGCAGAGTATGACCTGCTGAATAAGGATGCACAAACCGTACACACAGAGTGGGCAGGTAACTCCCTCACTGTCTGAGCTTCCGCTTTGGGGAAATGAAAACCCCAGGGCAGTTTTGATTGAAGGCACAGTTTCAATACACTCACACAAAGAAAGTAAAGTGACAAGATTTATTACTTACAGATTCCAGAAACAGAGGAGGGAGGTGTGCATTGAGCTGGGGGCGGGGGCAGTCCTCTGTCCTGGGTCACAAGCCAGCAGGAGACAGAGAGTAAGCGCCTTTTACTTATAAGGTGGTTGGGGAGCACCACTAACTTTTCCAGGGCTCAACTTTAAGTGCTTATTTCAAAAGGTGTCCTGGGAAATGCAAAGCAGGACCTTGTGGCTGGAATCCTAAACTCAGGTCCTTATCTAAATGTCCAGACTCTGGGTGTGAGCGGAGTTATACTGTAAAATGCCTAGGCAGCAACTCAAAATAGCTGCCTCTTCACAGGAAGTGATGCAAACATGAAGTTCATGCTGCTTGACGTGCCATGAATAAGTCCTTTGTCTCTGACCTCGGGTTCTTGTGTCTTCTGCCAGAATCCATGAGATTCTGTCTATCTCATTAACTTGCAAGTAGTATAAAATCTCAGGCCCTTCATAGTTATTGACAGGCTAGTAGATGACATATAAAAGGGCACTATGGTGGGAGAGAGTAGAGCAAATATAAGAAAGAAGGCATGAATGGATGAGTATATGGAGTGAAGGGGGCATGGCGTGAGATGAAGCTGAGAGGTGGTGTGCCATGGGACCCTTGGCCAATCCTGCTGGGGCAGGCCCAGGGGATGTCTTGGCTGTTATGACAATGCCACCTTCATGCAGGACATGTGGAACTAATAAACTGGCTTTGGGGGAGGACAGGACAAGGCTTGGGCTAATCTGTGCCTATGAAGTAATTTTTAACAAAGGAAGAGAGTGAACTTGGGTGTTTTCTTAACATCCTGCACCCTGTTATGAACATTTTTACGTGCCTACTACTTTGTAATACTTTCTATTAGAGATTAAAGGAAGTCCACTTCCCAGTGCCCTAAACAAACAAGGGAAAGTTGTCATGGACTATCATTGCTGTCAATCATCTAGGGTACAAAAGAAGGCTAGTTGCCTTAAGAGGGTGAAGCCATGACCCTTTAGTGTTCGTGAGTATGACTCTGGACAAACTGCTTTCTGACCATTTCTCTTAATAAAGAGATGTTTCAGTTTCTAGGGAGAGGAAGGAAGAGAAGGGGGACAGAGGGAGAGACCTCACCAAGAGAGGACTGTGAAATCAGTGTGGCTAACATTGGATTATTACCTAATATGATTGTAAAAATAAAGGTATCTGTTCAGAAGCCCTCTGTCCCATTCTGGCAATTGGAGTTCTGAACTTTTCACTCCCGGCCTATTAATTAATTTATAGCCTGCAAAGAATGGAGTTGTCCAGGATCTTTGGCCCAAAAAAAGTACCCACAAACAGGGAACAAATCATGCAGAGCCTTGTTAAGAAGTTTTGTTCTTATCTGAAGCGTGATAAGAAACCACTGAAGGATCTAGAAAGGGGTGGCATCATTACACTCAGGTGTCAACAGAGAGGAGCTGAGAGTGTGGAGATTATGCATCTCCTGAGATTGTCTGCTCCTGGGGGAAATCAAGAGTTCCCTGAATTTTTACTCCTTGGTACTTCACTGCAGCCCCAGGCTTGCCAGATTCATACTCATTTTAACGGGCCTTTCAAAAAGGAAGCAAAGCGGCACCAGGTCTCAGAGCATTCTCAGCAATTTCCCACTCCTCTCCAGCCTTTCTTTAAAATAATCAGCACAGGCCAGCTGTGGGAAACAGCTTGGCGAGGGGGAGTGGGTCAGGCAGGGTGCTGCTGGGCTCAGGGAGAGAATAAATAACAGCCTTTTGCGGGGGTTACTGCTGGTTACAGAACTCAATTGTGCCCAGTTTCAACCTGGCCAAGGGCCCGGACAGAGGGCTGGAGAGGCAAAAGTAGAGGCTGCCAGAAAAGCCCGGAAACTGCTGGCTTTTGGAGGAAGGTGAGTGGGAGGCTGAGTTACTGGCCACAGGAGCCCCCAGATCATCCCCCTGATGGCTTTTCTGCCAGCAGGTGCCTCAGGAAGACCTGGCCCACGTTTTCAGAACTCCCCAGGGTTTCTCAATCCACCTCAGGCGGCCCGCAGTGCTCGGCCCCGCCACTTTCCAGCCTGCTAGTTCCTTCACTGACACACAGCTCAGTTCTGTACATGGCATGGTTTGGGGTGCGGGGGAGTGGAGTGGGACAGGTATAAAAGGAAGTTGGACGCCCAGGGAAGCGTCCTGTCTAGGCAGCTGGGCACCAGGAGCCTGAGGGCAAAGGAAGAGGCCATGCCGTGCCCCCCTCTGCTGCAGCCAGGATGGGTCTGAGGGTGGCTCAGACAGGTCTCTGGGTTGGCCACAGAGCCGCTCTGCAGAGGGGCTGGCCTCCTACCTGCTGTGGGAGGGGTAGCAGAGTTGTTGGGGGGAGAGATGAGGAGGCGGGTGTGAGGAGGCCCTCGATTCCTTTATGGTGGGGGGTGCAGGGAGCAGGGGGAAGGGCAGGAGGTACTTGCAGGGGGTCTCCCTTCAGGTTTTGTGGTCCTGGTGCTGCCCCAGAGCTGTAAGTAACCCCTTTTAAGTCACGGGAAGTGGGGGTGTGGTGAGGGCTGTGTGGAAGGGACCTTGCCACTGAGGTAGTGCTTTTCCAGTTTCTTCTGTGATTCAAATGGTTCAGAAATATTAGCATTTGTTAAACCAAGGTGATGAGTATATAGGTGTTGATTATACTATTCTCTACTTTTCTGTATATTTAAAATTTTTGAAAATTAAAAACTTTCAAAGGCTCAGGTTCAATGAAAGCTTCAACTAATCGCTTACTGGGAACCACTAACAGGAGACCAGTAGCAGCATGGATGAGTGATGCCCAGTTATTCCTCCACAGTCAAGAGGGCAGAAAAGGCCTACTTTGCAGCAGGAAAAATTAGAATGAGCGGGGAGGAGGAACTTCCGGGTCCATTGGGATATTGTGCCCCAGCTCGGGGGATGGACTGAAGGGGCCTGGGGGCTGCCATTCTGGGTGGGTTACAAGTTAGGGGCACTCCCACAGGAAGGCAGAGAAGAGATGGGCCAGAGCCTCTCAGATCAAGGACTCCACTGAAGGTCCTGCAAGACTCTCGCCTGAAGGCCAGGGTCTTCTGATATGGCTGTCGGGTCCCTCTTCTCCTTCCAAGTCACTGCCTCCAGGAAGCCTTCTTTACTTGTACCAAGTCCCATTTCATCTTTATTCATTGACACCCCCTCACCCCATACAGTTTTCTGTTCTTAGTCTGCAGTATGTTTATCTACTATATTTGATCTTTTCTAAGCATTTTCAAAATAGACCTTATTTTCATCAGACAGAGGACTCCCCTGAGCCAGCCCTTTGCATTTAGAATTCTAACTTTGCTCACAATTCTGCCCATCAACCCCGCCCCCCAAAAACCCCATTAGTGCTCAGCTCAGGGCTCAGCCAGAGGGTCCCTGGCTCAATCTTGGCCTTCTCCTCAGGTGCTGCATACAAGCTGATCTGCTACTACACCAGCTGGTCCCAGTACCGGGGGCGGGGGGCGGGGGTGATGGGAGCTGCTTCCCAGACGCCATCGACCCCTTCCTCTGTACCCACATCATCTACAGCTTTGCCAACATAAGCAACAATGCGATTGACACCTGGGAGTGGAATGATGTGACGCTCTATGACACACTGAACACACTCAAGAACAGGTTGGGCCACTGGCTGGCCAGGGAAGGAGGAAGATGGAGGGTTAGCAGGGCTGGTCTCAGGGCAGCGTACTCCTGCTCAAGAGGGTGGGCGAGGTCCCCAGTACTCACCTCTGGGTGGAGAACTGGAGGGCCTTGGCTTAAGTGGGAAGAAGTGATGAGAGCAGGTGTCAGGGTGTAGAAGGAGACCGTAGAAGAAGGTACAGCTGAGCTCCCCTGGGAAAAGGACCCCTCTCCATCCTCTGAGGGTGCCTCTCCACGGAGAAAGTCCTTATGACTCTATTTTGCCATATCCTGGCTTCCCCGCTGGAGGGAACAAATATGGGCAACATATCTCAGAGTAACTGCCACAAATGCTTAGAAAGTCTTAGAATACCGAATCTCAGGGTTGGAAGGACCTCAGAGGCCTGATTCAGCCTCCCACCCAAAGCTAGAAGCCTGATACAGCCTCCTAAATGTGGGGCCACCCCATGTCACAGCAACTTCACTCAACCCCTGCCCTCCTGCCTCCCTGTGCCCCACAGGAATCCCAACCTGAAGACCCTTCTATCTGTTGGAGGATGGAACTTTGGTTCTCAAAGATAGGATGACTCATCCCCCAGAGGTTGATGGAATAGGAGGAGGCATAGCTTTCTCCTCATTCACTGGATGGGGGTCACAGGGACCCCAGACTGGTCAGGCACAGGGGTCTGAATGGTTGTCAGGAGCCTGCCTCATGTACAACCACGAAATCAGAGCGCAGAGAGGGAAAGGAACTTGTCAAGAGTCACACAGCAAGGTGGCAGCCAATGCCCTTTTTACTACTTCTCAGACATGAAAACAAAGAAATTTGGGGCGGCGAGGGATACTGTCCTAAGGAGAAGGAGAGAGATGGAATGAATGGGAAATTTGGGAGTGGAGACCCTGTGAGGACATCCTGGAGTGGGTAGAATTGGAGCAGGCTTTAAAAAGGGGGCAAAGATGGCCATAGCAGCTCTCATTTACTGAGCTGTTACTATGTGTCAGGCATCCTATCCAACCATTATCACATGTAATCCTCATAATAGCACTGTGAGATGTTACATTTATGCCCATTTTACAGATGAGAAAACTGAGGCTCAGGTTATAACCTGCTCAAAGTGGCTTGGCTAGTAGGTGATAGAGCCAGGGATATCTGGCTCCAAAGCACATGGTCTTTCTAAGATAATTGGAGGTGGGTCCTGTCCCAACCATGCCCTCCTAGAGCTGTGTGTGTTCAGACTCCCAGCTCCACATGCCCAGAGACCCTTCCAGAGGGCTAAGACACCCAGCGTATTGGTACTGAGCCCTCTACTGGGCTGATTTCAGTTCTAGATTTTCCAAAATAGCCTCCAACACCTGGAGTCGCAGAACTTTCATCAAGCTGGTGCCACCAATTCTGCGGACCCATGGCTTTGATGGACTGGACCGAGCCTGGCTCTACCCCAGGCGGAGGGACGAGCAGCATCTCACCTCTCTGGTCAAGGTGCTGGTTGGGTCAGGGAAAAGGGCAGGGAGGTAGGGAGCATCAGGGAGTGGGGAGGGCAAAAGCTGTCTTCAGAGATACTCTCCTGAGGCAGGCAAAGGGGGACTGAGGCCTCTTTGCTGCAGGGTCCTGAGATCTGGACCAGGGATAAGACAAACAAGCCTGTGTCCTGAGATCTCACACAGCAAGGAAGACATTTTTTGACAACAGTGGGAGGTAGGGTGGGGTTCTAAGAGGCAGAGGTCACTAAGCGGAGAACCCATTCCTCACTGCCTGTATTCATTCCCAAACCAACACTGCCCACTCCCCAGCATGCACTGCATCAGAGGTACTCAGTTACCCCAGGGACAGAGTGATCATTTAAACAAACTGTTCATGGTACAATATAAATCACTTTAATTTTGTGTTCTCCTTTATAAGCTTGAACAAAGCACAGACCAACAGGTAAATATCTTCCAGCATCATCTGAGGACCAAGTGGGATCACTCTCTATCCTCATGGTCCCTCCAGGACAGAGAATAATTGAGTGTTGATGAGTATGCACGGGGTGTAGGGACGAGATTGGTCCAAACAGTTTTTTAGGAAAAAGATGGGTGAGTCTGAGGATGAGACCACTTTATCGTTCCCACTGAGCTCCAGTCAGGTTGGAGATTACAGCAGACAGCGAAGGCCAATTACATGCTCAGAGATCTTTCGCCTCAAGGCTTGCTGTCACTCACCTGCCTCTCTCCCAACAGGAAATGGAGGCTGAGTTTGCAAGGGAAGCCCAGGCAGGAGCAGAGCAACTCCTGCTCAGCGCGGCAGTGTCTGCTGGGAAGATTGCCATTGACAGAGGCTATGACATCGCCCAGATATCTCGGTGAATCTCCTTCCTGATGCACTCTGCCCTAGCACTCCATGTACAATCAGAAGACTGGGCTTCTAGTCCCAGTTTCTCCAAAGATGTGTGACCTTGAGCAAGTCACTTCCCCTCTGTGTGCCTCAGCCTCCCCATCTGTCAAACGGGGCAAAACGATCCCTATCCTTCCTTTTCATTTGGGGTATTGCGCTGCTCAGATGAGAAAGTCGTTATGAATGTATGTATTTGTGGAAAAGGAAGCAGGGAAAGTTATACAAACCAGCCAATCACTAGTCTCTGGAGGGGCAAGGCAGCAGTAATGATACCTTTCATTTCTAGGCTGCTGGGGAGTCCACACAGTGCTGTCACATGCAGGTGGCCCCCTCCCTTTCCTGTTCACCCCGCCCCTCCTCCTCGCCCTGCCTCCTCATGCGTGAGAATGAGCAGTCCCCAGCCAAGCAGGCTGACCTCTCGGTGGAACAACGGCATGGGTCTTAGGAAACCCAAGAGTGAGAGACAAAGGCTCTTCGCTCTGACTTTAGAATCTTCTTTAGGGTCTTAGGGAGTGTAGACTTGGTGCTTTAATTGATCACTTAGAGGGTGGGAATGAGGTGGCTCTCAACCATTTGCCCCAAACACCTGAAGCTCATGTTCATGCAATCCACCTGCAGACCCTCCACCTTTGTGTGTGGAAACCTTACTTCCCACCAGGAGGAATCATAGGTTCAGGCCATCCTTTGATCCTGCTCTCTCCCGACAAGGCTAGCTGTTGATGCCACTTGTAATCTGCTTTCTCAAAGATGAATGTGGCTGGAGTGGAGGGGGTGACGTGTGTTGGAGGCCAGCTCTCAACTGTGTGCTGGGGGTGGATTGGAAGGACCCCATTCTTGCCTTGAATGCTCCTGTGGGACCCTGAACCCACGTCCCAGTGTGGCACAAGGGAGGTGGTCCAGCAGCCTAGACAGCAGGTCACTGGGTTCTGCTGGGTTTGGGGTTAATGGCTTTTCTCTTGGCTGCCTGTTTCTCCAGCTCACATCCTGCTAGGGTGGCGTGCTTTTTCAATTTTTCGCCTTGCCCTGCATCCACCCTTCCACAGACACCTGCACTTCATCAGCCTTCTGACCTACGACTTTCATGGAGCGTGGTGCCAGACCATAGCACATCACAGCCCCCTATTCCGGGGCCGGGAAGATACAAGTTCTGACAGATTCAGCAATGCTGTGAGTGTCCCAAAGGAGGGAGGGCTGAGAGGGGACCACAGACATGACACTTGCCAGAGCTCAGACACCAACCTCTCCACTCCTCAGTAATCCTGCAAGGGAGGGGTTATAGGGCCCACCTCACAGATGAGGAAACTGAGGCCCAAAGTTTATGCATTCTCCACAGCTCTGGGAACTGGGGAGGTGATTCTTCCATAAAGAGTCAGGACATCTCCTGACGGGCCTGTAGGGTGGACCTAGTGAAGGCAGAGGGCAGACTGAAGAGAGCACAGAGAAGGCTGGGGGCTGAGAGGGCAAGAGTCTAGTCTACACCTGCCATTGTTTGCTGTGTAACCTGGGCCAATCGCCAGAGTTCTGCAACTATCGAACAGTAATAATCCCTTCCTATACCTAAGAGGATTTTTTTCAAGACTGAAATTACACAATGCTTTTTAGACTGACATAATAGGTTCCCAGAAGGAAGGGAATTCCAGACGCGTCTAGACCTGGAACTCCACCTTTCAAGGCAGCAGTGGGAACTGCACAACCTTTCCCCTCCTAGACCACCAGCATCTAACTGCTCAAACTGTCCTGCCCTACCCACCCACAGGACTACGCTGTGAGCTGTGTGTTGAGGCTGGGCGCCCAGGCCAATAAGCTGGTGATGGGTATCTCCACTTTTGGGAGGAGCTTCACCCTGGCCTCTTCCAAGACAGATGTGGGAGCCCCGACCTCAGGGCCAGGAATACCAGGTCGGTTCACCAAGGAGAAAGGGACCCTCACCTACTATGAGGTATGAGCTGGGGAGAAGGTAAGATTTCCCGGGGCACCCGCAGCCCCGGGGAAGCTGAGCCTCCCACCCCACCCACACTGTACTCCTTTGGAAATTAAAAAAAATGTTCCAGCAGACCTAGCACTCTGGAGAAGAGGGAGGAGGAGGCCAGGCACATCCTGTCTGCACCCACTCTGGCCACTAAGTTGGGGCCTTCCTTCTAGCCCAGGAAAAAACAATGGCCAAGAGGTAGGTTCTTTTGTTTCGGCCCATCCTCTGCTGCTCTGTGCTGCCTTGGGCCGGTCCTCAGTGTCAAAGCACTATTTCCCACATCCCTGTTTAAGATGCAGGAAGCTAATCAGAGCCCCCATAATGCCCTCAGGTTACAGCAGCTACAGAATCCTGGGATCTTTGCATCTGTTTTAAGTAAAGTTGTGCGAAGCCTGCAGTCTCTAGGGGAAGATGTAGCCTGCAGGAAGAAGCAAGGGGCTGAGAGATTTGGGCTGTGGTGTCCCCCTGGTGACCCGCAAAGTCTCAGCACAGCTCCCCACACCACGCCTGCCCTGTTCTCTGTTCAGATCTGTGACTTTCTCCGCGGAGCCACGGTCCATAGACTCCTTGGTCAGCAGGTCCCCTATGCCACTAAGGGCAACCAGTGGGTGGGGTATGACGACCAGGAGAGCATCAAAAACAAGGTATGTACCTAAGACCACACCCCAAGTTGAAGAGGGGGAGGGAAGCCCCCTGCACCGAGGGTGGGGCTTGGCTACAGAGGTGTTTGGGGTCTCAGGTGTCTGCTTTTCTCTCCCATGGGGAGGTGTCCAGATAGCACACCCTCCATAAGCACCCTGGCCCAGGGAACCCAGCCCTGCCTGCTCTGGGTCTCCAGAGCAGGTGCGGTACCTGAGGAACAGGGAGCTGGCTGGCGCCATGGTGTGGGCCCTGGACTTGGATGACTTTCAGGGCACCTTCTGCGGACAGAATCTGCACTTCCCTCTCACCAGCGCTATCGAGGATGCGCTGCTGAGGTGCAGCCTTCGGTTCTTGGGCACACAGTGGAGCAGAGATCACTTGGCCCTGACTGGCTAGGAGCCTGATCACCTGCCCTGCTGGGTCCCCTGTTGAGCTTCAGTCTCCCTTCCTTGGGCCCATGCGGAGGGCCACAGCTCTGCCATCTGAGCTCAGCTCTGGTGGACAGGCAGGTAGGAGTGGGGCTGTGGGACCAGCACAGTGTAAGACACGGGGTCAGCACATAGCTGCTGATTAAGGAGCATGCTCAACTCCTCCAGGCCCCACACAAGGAGATTTCTTCCACTCCCTTACCCCCAGGCCTCTATGCCTAAGGACACCCTTTTGGCAAGCTGTACCACTGCAGAGTGAAATATCTTACAAGAAGCAGCGACCACGCTAATTATATCCTCTGCAAAGCCCAGCTTGAAACCTTTACTCAGGGCCATAATCAGGTCCCCACTCCACTTCCCTTTCCTGATTCTGCAGCTGCTCAATAAAGCACTGGGGCCCGCCAGTTACTAGCGCTTGCTTCAGTCTATCTTTGTGGTCCCACTGGACCCACGGGGCTCACCTCCCCCATCTCTTCTGGATTCCTCTCTCTCAGGCTGGGTAGTCCTGAGCTGCGGAAAATGAGACCACCCTGTCCTCTGCCGGGCCCCAAGAAGTCCCCCAAAGAGGCAAGCATCGCCAGACCCATCAGTCATGGACTTAACCCAAGAGGGCTGATGGGCTTCCGGATCTTAAAGTCATTGTCGTCCAGACTTCTCGATACAGTTCCTTGTTGAAAGAAGCCTTTTCTGTTTCCAGGGGCTAGCAAGCACTAGGAATGAAACCCTTTAACACCAACCCTTCATCTCCTCTCACCTCGGGGAGATGTAGGAGCCAACACAGGGTCAGGTTAGAGAGAGCCCTGACCCTGGACTCTCACGGCTAGAAGGAGACACCTATGTTATCTCACATACTCTCCCTCCGTCCCAGGCCTAGAGTCTCTACAGGGCTTGAGAGCTAGCCTTCCAACCTCCCCCCACACTCTCAGTGACCAGTTGCTCATTACCTTAGAGGAACCCTTTCCATTGCTGGACTGAAATCAGTCAGATGTCCTAGGGCTGTAACCCAGCCCTCTGTCTCTCCCCTCTTGGGACATAGCCCTCAGCCCATGCAGAGACCAAGACTCCTCAGCTGAGCCTGGGACATGAGGTGGGGGCCAGATGGGACGGGATGAGTCAAACGGGATGAGCGCAGACCAGCCAGCCTTCCAGGCTTTATGAAGTAGAGATGTTCTCAGCAGTTTCTGTGAACTCCCAGAGCCCCAAACATGCCTTGTATCCCAAGAGAGTTCAGCTGCATGCTCCAAAACCAAAGAGAATTTATCTGTGGATTCCCTAGTGTTTGGATTATCTGTGATTTGGCCTAGTGATTTGTGACACTGGTTTGAGGTGTGGGGAAGAAAATACCTATCGGCCTCCCTGAAATCTGAACCAGCTGGAGCAGGGCAGATGCAACTGATCCCAAGGTCACTGCCAAGCTAAAGGAAAAGAGAGTGAGAACTTGGCCAGAGCTTCAGGGGTACCTGGCATTTCACTGCTGGCCAATGGGCCAAGCATTCCCTCATCCCTGCCCACTGCCTACTCTACCACACAGGGGTCTTTGAAAAGCCAGGGGCTGTGAGTCCTCCAGGGAAGTCAACCCCCACCCTACCTCCCCTGGCCACCCTTCCCCCATCCTGAGACAGTCTCTGGAGGGCTGACTCAGGGTCCTGCAGAGTTAGTCACATTCACTTATAGCTGCAGAGTCAGAGGCCAGGGATAGAGATCGGGTCTCCAGTCCTGGAGGACTGCCCAGCAGGACACTGAGTCACCCGGCAGAGGGCACGGGCACCCAAGCAGGGCAGGATCTGGAGGCTCCCCTGGCCCTCCACTGCCTCTCCCCAACAAGGACAGCCACTGGTGAGAGGTGGCCACACTCCTGTGCCCCCAAGCCCCGGGGCAGGGGGAGAGCATGCATACCACTGAGGGACCTAAATAAATTACATGTGTATTGATTTTTAAATTATGGGATGTATCATACAAGCTAAAGAGTGCGTAAAATGTATTTGTTTAATTTAAAGAATTACTATACAGTGAAAGCCTGTGTAACCACCACCCAGGACAGGAAATGAGACCTCATTAGTGCCCCTGAAACTCCACAGTCACATACCTCCCTGTCCCTCTGCCCAGAGGCAGGCACTGTCCTGACCTTCCCTGCCTTCTTTTGTGGTCTCACCCGCTAGAGACACCCCTTGAAGAAGAGAGCTGGTGCTCCCCGTGCCTGAATTGAATATGAAAGGTGTCTCATCGCTCTCTGTGCCTGGCTCCTTTGCTCCCCGTTATGTCTGTTAGATCAACCATGTAGCTGAAGTTTGCTCATTTTATATTCCATTTTTGGTTTAGAGGAGCACACACATGTCACAGTTATTTAGGCATTCCCCTGCTGAGGGAGAGCTGTGTTCTCCAGATTTGGTGTTACAAACAATGCTGCTGTGAATGTTTGCATGCATGTCTCCTGGGGCACAGGTGTGAGACTTTCTGGGGGTGTAACTGCTGGGTCATAGAATTTGCACATTTTCAATCTGACTAGATACTGTCTCACTTTTTCCAAAGAGATTGCTCCCATCTACACTCCCACCAGCAATGAGAGTTCTTGTTACTTCCCCTCCTCCCTGACACATGTTATTTTCAGGCTTATTAAATCATTCCCAATCTTACTGTTTTATTGGATGAATGACTCAATGACTAGGAATTTGGGTGTACCTGCCTCATTTCCCCGTGGCATGCAGATGTCCTGCTTCGAAGAATACAAGTCTCAGAGTGCTGTCCTCCTCCAAGGTCTCTTCCAGACCTGTCTTATGAATTGATTTTACCCCCAAGGGCTAGGGGACTGTCATAGTGTTCTCTGTAACAGATGGGGAAACTGAGGTCCAGAGCAGGGATTGGAGAGGCTGGGTAACCAGGGGCCTTAGACTCCCTTCCTGGGGTCCCATTGCTAGAAGACCTTCCTCCAATCAGGCCCACCTTGGGCATCCCAATTCCCTCCCTCTCTAGGCCCTCAACCTCAGGGAATGTGAGGACCAGGGGAGTGTGGGACCCTAGGGACAAAGCTGGGAGTGCTCCCAAGAGAAGGCTGTTTCCAGGCTGTCTGGAACCCCAGCACCCAAGCTGAGAAGCCCTGGGCACAAGTGGTCCCCCAGAGGCCAAACACACAGAGCCTGATCTGGGTTCGTTCTCCAGATGGAAGCTCTCGTTCCCATTGCCCTGACCCCTGGCGCAGGCTCCTGGCAATGTCCCATCTCACCGATCTGTACCCTCCTCCCATCTGGGCACCAGAACCCTGCCTGCTGAGATCCAGTCGGGGTGATGGACGAGGTCGTGCACTCCTCAAGGGACCCTTGCAGTCCTCCGCCAGAGCTATTCCTGGCTTCAGCGCCTCCCCACGCACCCCCCCAGTCCCCCTGCCTGACCTGACCCCACAGCTGGGAATCATTTGACTGGGGGTGGGGCAGCCCCCTGACTATATAAGCCTGGACCTGGGTGTCCCAGGCACCCTGGAAGCACAGACCCTCCAGTGCTACTACCTGCGCCCTCCAGCCCGACCCTCCAGCAATCCTTGCAATGAGAGGAAAAGCCACCCGGGAAGCCCTTGCCTGTGGTCCGGAGGAGACTGCCTCTGAGTCTGCAAATGTGCCCACGACAGAGCCCTCTGGAGAAATGGCGGCACCGAAGTCTACCGGGGAAGAGCAGGCTCCCAAACCACAGGAGCCTGCCCCTCAGGCACCTGCCCCCGCAGCCTCTAAACCCGCACCTCCAAGTGAAGGTGACAAGAGGCGGGGCAGGTGGAGGAGGGAGGCAGCCTTGGCAGAGAGTGGTGCGGGGAGAGCTTTTGGCTACGAACCTCTTTATCTCCCCCTGCTTCTCCCTCAGATGTCCCCAGTGCCCCGCTGCTGCTGGCTGTGGAGGACGTGAGTGACAGCTCGGTGACTGTGAGCTGGGAACCCCCGGAGAGGCTAGGGAAGCTGGGGCTCCAGGGCTATGTTCTGGAACTCCGCCGAGAGGGAGGTGAGCTATGGGCTAAGCCCTGCATACACCCAGGGGAGGTGGGCTTAGAGGGCAGCAGGGACAAGCCCCCAGACTCTGCAGTTGGGTCAGTCCAAGGGGAGATACAGAAAGAGGGAGAGGAAGCAGTCCGCTCAGGCCACTCACACACAGCTTCTTGCTCCACCAACGCACCTCTGAAAGCAGGAGGATGTCCAAACGGCCTTAGGAGGCCCCCTGTCCTCCAGCTCCAGGAAGCCTCTGAGTAACAGAGATAAAAGGGTAGGTGACAGTGGGGCACTCCTCTGTGAGAATGAAGGAGGTGCTAAGTCTCAGAGGACCCTGCTTGGGGAGGGCAAGCAGGAGGTGGAGAGCAAAAGAAGCTGAGGGGGAGGGTAAGTTGTAAGAGAGAGTGAGGAGAAATAGGGGACGGGCGGCTCTGGCCAAATTCCTCATGCCAGCATCCTGTTATCCACCTCCATGGCAGTCAAGTTCTTCATACGTGTGGCTGCCTTTGCCCCTACCTTGCTGTGTGATTTGGCAAATGTGCCCAACCCTCTCTGGGCTCCGGGCAAACCCATCTCTGGCCACCACTCAAGGGTTCTAACGTCAGGTGTCTTTGATGCCATTTGACAACAAGAAGTCAAGGAAGCAAAGGGAAAATAAGTCCCAGAAAGGGAGGTCAGCTTCCTCAGATCATCAGCGAGAAGGGAAGCCCCACTGAGAAGGGTGCCCACAGCCATGGAGCCAGGGCCTTGCACTCTCTTCATTTCTCTCAGCCTTGGAGTGGGTGCCTGTGAATTCCCGGCCCATGATGGTGACCCAGCAGACCGTGCGGAACCTGGCTCTAGGTGACAAGTTCTTCATACGTGTGGCTGCAGTGAGCTCTGCAGGGGCTGGCCCACCAGCTGTGCTGGACCAGCCTGTCCACATCCAAGAGATCATTGGTAAATCCTGCTCCCCAGCCCTTCCCAGGTACCTTATCTAATGGATGGAGAAACTGAGGCCAATGGGTAGAGCGAACAGGGCAGTCATTTCCCCCCATCCCACACTCACGTGCACAAGCCACCTGCTATCGCCATTCTGCCTTAAGAAAGTCCCAGGTTCCTCAGCAGCAAGGGGCCTCTAGAGGTCAAAGAGGCCATTTCCCTGAATGGCCCAGCCCCCAAGCTTCCTGACCTCCAGAAGTGAGAGCTCAAGCTCCCCAGGTCACCTGCCTCAGAGTCCCAATGCTTAGAGTCATTTCATTCTTCCTACCTAATCTTAATTCCTTCAGCGGCCATGGAAGCTCATTTTCTGCTCATTTCATATGGCCTGGGTTCCAGATAGGAGTCTTTGCTTGCCTCTTGCTGCACCACGTCCCTAGTGGGAAGAAGATTAACGCCCTACAATAGGCCGGTGAAGGTTTCTCCATCCCCAGAGGCCAGTGCTGCCCTGGGAACCTGGGAGGCCAGCTGCTGTCCCCTTGCTAAGATTTCTATTTGTAGGGTGCATTAGCCTCAAGCCCTCCCAGGACCGATCAGGTTTCAGTCTGTTAATGGCAGTGAGTCACTTGGTCTGATCCAAGGTTTCTGGGGACAGCCCAGAGCCCCAAGGTGACAAGAGACATAAGCCAGCAGGTGGCCTGAGGCCTTTTCCACCTTTCTCCTTGTTCCCCCCTCCTCATCTTGACCCCATAATTCTGGGCAAGGCCTCCAGACAGAGGGGATTTCATGGCCACAGAAGGAGGTCAAGTTTGGATTCAAGGAAATACTTTTCAACTCTAAGGCCTGAGAGATGTGGGCACCAGGGGGTTGGGAGTGTAGAACTGTAGACTGGCACGGCTTGTCCATCCAAGCCAAGCAGGTCCAAAGGCACCCAGGACTCCCTTGAGGTCACCTAGCCTATTAGTGGCAGTCCCAGAACCTGACTCCCACACAGGCCAGTTCATGTCTTACCAGGCAGCAGGGACTCTTTTTCTGGTGGTTTTCAAAACCAGAGGCCTTTCCCCTCCTTTGAGTCTTGGTGAGACATGGTGCCACCTGGCAGCTTAATATGGACTCACCGATTCTAACCTGGGAGTGCCAGGAAGCCCTCCTTGTTGGGGAGTGGGGTTGGTGGGCATCCTGGACCTTTTCTGAGGGCCCAGGGATCTCAGACTCTGAGAGCCTGCAGGGGCCAGGGTCCTCTACTTCAAGGCCGAACACTGGAGGAGTCCGCTAGACTCAGCGCCCTCTACTCCATTAAAATTCCTCTGGCAGGAGAGAAGGGGATTTCCTGGAGAGAAGAGGGGAGAAGGCTGTGAATAAACAGGGAGCAGCCAGCCAGACCCCCCTCATGGGCAGGGCAGGGTGGGGACCCTGTCCAGAGTCCTCAGCTGCTCAGCTGTCCCTCCTCAGCCACCTGGAGCTGCCAAGCATTCCTGGCCCCCTGCAGCTGCCCCTGGAACATTCCACGCCTGATGCTCCCAGGGCCAAGTGCCTGCACAGCTAATCCTCAGAGACACCGTGTTCCTTCTGTCTCCTCCCTCTCTGCCCTGCATGCCACTGACCAACTGCTGCCACCTGTTTGCCACTGAGGAGCCTCAGCTACCACCACCCCTGCTCCCGCCCAGGGGGAGAGTGGCAGGGGCTGTTGCAGCTTCCCTTGGAATGCCCGACAGTTTCAGCAGTTGCACCTGATTAGGTGATAGGAAGGTGGTTCTCTACCGTAGCATGGGGCTGAAGTAAAGTGTCTGGAAGGACTCCCCCACCGCAGACTGAAAGGTAGTGGCAGGAGTAAGAGAGAAGGAAGGGGGGTAGGTCTGCTCTGGCTTCATTTAAAAAGGGAAAGATCCCAGTCCTCCCATATGGCTTGGAGACAGAGCAGTGGGCAAATGGGTCTCACAGGGGCTTCTCTGAAGGTCTGAGCTGTTCACAGCAGAAGGGCAGAGGGACTGGGAAGACAGTGTCGCCACCCTTCCAGGGAATGCAGGCCCACAGGCGCAGCGCACGCTGCCCACCAGGGGGAGCCAGGGAGCCAGCTGGGGCCCATCTGGAGCCCAGGAATACCAGAGCTGCAGGGCAAATCCCAGCCTGGCAGGGTCAGGGCACCTAGGGAGTGCCCCGGATGCCTACCAGTTCACACCGTGGAGGCCCTGCCCTCCTGGAACCTCCTGGCTCGCAAGTCCCCAAGGGCCTCAGAGGATTTGGGTCCCTGGATCTGGGGAGTGAGCTTTGCCCTGTCCACAGGGAGGCAGCCTCAGAGCACACTCAGACCTCCTGCCCAGCCAGCAACCTTCTCCAGTTGTCCCCTGCCCCTGCCACAGAAGCCTCCGATCAGCAGCCCCGTGCTGTGCTAAGCCTCGCCTCTCGCTTTAATGCAGAGGCCCCCAAGATCCGCGTTCCCCGCCACCTTCGTCAGACCTATGTCCGTCAGGTGGGAGAGATGATTAACCTGCAAATCCCCTTCCAGGTGAGTATGCCTCCTGCCCAGGATAAGAGCTTGGGTGAAATAAGGGCCCCCGCGTGAGGTGTATTAGAGGAGCCCAGGAAATGTCAGGATCCCCGTGGAGGTCTGCCTGAGACCCATCCACCAAGATGGCCTCATCCTCCCTCTGTTGTATACGTGACTCAGTTGTGATTCTCCAGCCGGTGAACAGGACAGGTGGCTCCGGGGCTGGCGGGACATCCAGAGAATGAGGCTCTAGGCAGCACCTGTGGCTCTAGCCTCTGCTGCCCCTGCTCAGAAGGGCCAATGGGGCCAGCTCCCCTGGCACAGGGAGCCCTGGAGCTGAGTGGGTGTGGGGTGCTGGCGCCTTCTGCGCTCACCTTGAGGGCTCCTCCCTCCCAGGGGAATCCCAAGCCTCAGGCCTCGTGGACCCACAACGGTCACGCCCTGGACAGCCAGCGGGTGAATGTGCGCACCGGGGACCAGGACTCCATCCTCTTCATCCGCTCAGCCCAGCGCTCCGACTCAGGCTGCTATGAGCTCACGGTACAGCTGGAAGGCCTGGAGGCCAAGGCAGCCATCGACATCCTGGTGATCGGTATGGGGCCAGGGGAGGCAGGGCTGACTTGCTGGGGACCCAGAGACCTCACCTCCTGCCCCAGAACTGATGGCCAATGGGGTCAGGCCAAGAGAGAGTGATAAGAGCCAGATCTTGGGTGGGGGGATTTTGTAGCAAACCCAGCCCTCCCCGTCACTCTCTCTCACACTCTGGTCCTACAGATAAACCTGGATCCCCCAGCAGCATCAGGCTACTGGATGTCTGGGGCTGCAACGCTGCCCTCGAGTGGACACCACCCCAGGACACAGGCAACACAGAGATCCTGGGCTACACAGTGCAGAAGGCAGACAAAAAGACAGGGGTGAGGCCCGCTGGAGCAGAGTAAGGGGGGGAGGAAGGTCTGACTGGGGCTGGGTTTGTGGGTGAAGAAGTGGCCTAGGTGTCTGGGAAGGCCTGTCCACTAAGAGTCCACGGACTGAAGAGCTCTGGTCTGCCTACCACTAACCTGACTCCCTGTGTGGCTCTTGGCAAATCTCTTTCATCTCTGGGTTTCAGTTTCCTCCTGAAGACTGCAAGGGTGGCTCTCGGAGGCCCTTCAAGCTCTAGAGCAGTGCTTCAGGAAATGTAATGTGCATATGAATCACCTGGGAATCTTGCTAAAACGCAGATCTTAAGTCAGTGGGTCTGGGGTGGGGACTGAGATCCTGAACTTCTATGAAGTTCTCAGGTGATTCTTACTTTGCAGGACCTCGGGCCACATTTTGACCAGTAAAGTTCTAGAATTCTCTGAAGACCCCAGCAAGGTCTCATTCTCCCAGGGGTTCCTTCTCCCAATTTAAAGTCCCTCAGACCCAAAGCTGGATGTTTCAGCCTCCCAGGGCTGGGGCGTGGAACAAGCCCCTCTGAGGCAGAGGCCACAGGGGGAGCAGGGAGGGGTAGGGCAGGGGGGAGGTGAGGATGACAGGCCCAGGGTCCTTGCAGCAATGGTTCACAGTGCTGGAGCGCTACCACCCGACCACCTGCACTATCTCAGACCTCATCGTGGGTAACTCTTACTCCTTCCGAGTCTTCTCGGAAAACCGGTGTGGACTCAGTGCCTCGGCGGCCGTCACCAAGGAGCTCGCCCACATCCAGAAGACAGGTGGGTCTGGGTCCAAGCCCGGAAACCAAGCTAGGCCTTGCCATGCTGACCCTTCTCCCTGTCTCTGACGTTTCCTTGGTGTGTCAGCACCCCTCCCTGTGTGCTTCTCATGGGTGCCCACTTGCCAGAGCTTTTGCTGCCCTCTCCACACCCACTCCACAGCTACCCCCACACACACATTCACACCGTGTGACTGTAAAGAAATGGACATGGTTGATTGATTGTAACAAACACATCAGAGCAAACCCATGCAAATGAGGAGCACCCCTTGGGAGGCTGTGCACTTATTCTAAAGATGCTGTATGGCTGCCAACATCATAGCAGTCATTGGGTCGCCTGTGCAGTGTCCCAAGGGAGCTACTGTGAAGGGCAATGTGTGTGGATAGGTAGACTGGTGAGTTTGCTAAAAGCAAACTCCCGACCCTAATATAACACCACATAGATGGACAAGAGAGATATGGGTATTTACTGTCTCTATACAGGCACATGGCCCTCTTGCGTCAAATGTGAAATTCCAAGCCCTTTCTCCCTGTCCCGCTGTGTGCTCCAAGGCCCTCCCCCGTACAGTCTGTGCGGGCTGCAGAAAGCACACATTAGCCTGGACTGCACAGAATTAGGAAGAAATTTTCATTTAAAAGAAGAAAGCCAGTCAAGTCTCCAAAGACAAACAGAAATGAAATGTAGAATCCCTGGGTTTTTAGTCTCCACCCTCAGCCAGGATCATCTCATCTGTTTGGTTTTGCTGCCCACTCCCCTCTCTCCTCCCCTCTGTGACTCACCCAGCTGTCGTTCCGGCTTTCCTCTGCCTCTTTGAGACGTTCTGCCTCTAAGCTCCGGCATGTTGGCTGTGCCTGGCTTCCCAAAGACCCCAGGAGCCTAGGGTCCTGCCATGGGGCTCCAGATGAGGAGGCAGGGGTGAAATGGATTGTCTCCCGCCCTTAATTTTCCTCCAGACCACCAGCTCTCTGCTCAGAGAGCCATAGTCATCATGTGACCTTCCATCGCGTAAGCCGCAAACTCACTACGTGATATTGGGCAAGTCCCTCATCTATGGAAAGTCTTAGTTTTCCATCTGTCAACTGGGGATGACAAATTTATCCTTGCAAAGGAATGCTGTGTAGATTAAATGGCATACCGAAGTGTAAGCTGTAGTGATTTTAAGAAAATGGATAAAGTCAGTCTTAAGAGGTCTCCTCCTGTAACCTCAAATTCACCCTACTTTCTCCCTCCAAACCAGATATTGTTGCCAAACCTAAAAGTTTTGTTGAGCGAGACTTCTCAGAAGCCCCCTCGTTCACCCAGCCCCTGGCTGACCACACCTCCACCCCTGGCTACAGCACGCAGCTCTTCTGCAGTGTCCGAGCGTCACCCAAGGTGAGGGGCAGGGCCCTGCTGTGCCTTGGGCAGGGGCACCGGGGTTGAAGAATCTTCCCAGGCATCTTTCCCTAAGTGGAGGATGGCCTTCGAGAGCCTCGTCCTGGCCCACAAACTTCCCAGCTCTCCTCTGACCTTGCTTCCCCAGCCCAGGATCATCTGGATGAAAAACAAGATGGACATCCAGGGTGATCCCAAATACCGCGCCCTCTCTGAGCAAGGTGTCTGCACCCTGGAGATCCGGAAACCCAGCCCCTTCGATTCCGGGGTCTACACCTGCAAGGCCATCAATGTGCTGGGGGAGGCATCTGTGGACTGCCGGCTGGAGGTCAAAGGTGAGGACTTGAGAGGGGTCACTCCTTAGGAACCCTCCAATGGATGGGAGACCAGGAGAAGCCACCTCTTCTCCTGCTGGACTAGACGAGGCTGAGCGCTGAAAATCAAGGCAAGACAGGGGTAGTGAAAATCGAGGTCAGGCTGTCAGAAGGACTTTCTAAGAGGGAGGATGGCTTAATGTGGGTAAAGGAGGTGGTAGAGTCTGCCTCGTAGACAGATGGATCACTGGGGTGAGGGCATGAGACTCACTCACCCCCGCTCACCCCCCACTCGGGTCCCCAGCAGACACCCACCCCCTCCCTGAGCGCTAACCTTCAGATCTCTCCCAGCCTCAGCCACACACTGAAGAGCCACTGGTGGAGGCTGTGATGAGCAGGAAGGTAAGTGGCTGCATGCACTCCCTCCGCTGCCTCTGGGGCTGGAGGCCAGGAGCAGGGGTGGGAGTGAGAAGGGAAGGGGGCAGCCAGCTCTGAGTACAAATCTGCAGTCACAGGCAACGAACACGCACAGTCCTGGGGGTGCTCCACAGACGCTGCAGGGCAGGGTGCTGCTGGCGAGGCCTGGAAGGGATGGGCATTCAGTGGAAGGGATTCAGTGGATGGTCAGAGGACAGGATCTAGTCCTGGCTCTGAAAGACCTTAGGCCAGGGCCTTCCCTTGGACCTGTTTCCTCAGTCAGAGAAGTAGGGGCAACATCCTTGCCCTGACTGCCCTCCCCAGGTGGTTCTGAGGCCCTGGACTAGTGAGGATGTATCCTGGAGCTGCAGTGGGCAGAGCTGAGACCTGGGCTTTGGGCCCAAGGGCCTAAGGGGAAGGAGGCCTGGGAAAGGAAGAGGGGTACTGCTTCGCCCTCCCCATATCACCCCTTCAGCAGGGCACGTATAGCCCAGCTCTGCCTAACAGCAGGGGCTCATAAAACATGTTCTCTGCTAGGTGCTGCAGGCCTGAGAGTTCAGGGCGGCCAGGCCCAGAATCAAGCTCCACGGAGGCCAGAGGTCCCCATCTCCATAGTGATGACTGATGGCTTTGCTCCTTGGTACCTGCCTAGCAGGCCCCAGGCCAGGCTTCCTGGATACAAGGGGCCCTGGAAAGTGCAGAGGCTGGAGCGCTCCTGCAGGGAGCTGTACACTGGGCGAGAAGCACTTGAATAAAGGTGTGTGGTGATACAGTGCAGGGGCCTCTGTGACAATGAGCATCATCACGATGGGGGCGGCACTGCGTCACCACGAGGGGGCTGTTGAATGTGTCACCATGAGGGGGTCTCCACCTCTGACACCATGAGGAAGGTGCCCGTGGGAGGGGGCTCGCGGTGTCATGGGGCTTTTCCAGATATGAGATTTTTTAGGATCTCATTTCACATGCAGCGTTTGCTACCCTCAGAGGATAACTATAGGAACAGACACACCCTTCTTTGGAACCCTCCTTGCTCCAAATGCCTCCCAGTGCCCCCTCTCTTCACCTCTCCCTATCCCCCACCATTGCTTTTTCTCTGTTGAGGTTGTTTGTTGCCCTCAGACGGTGGTGGGGTACGTTCTCCATGAGGGTTCACAGTCTTTTATTAGTCAAGTGGCCCGCCCTGGGAGCCAGGGGATATCCCACCTCTGAGAGAGGGGAGGGCCTGGAATCATGTCTGGAGTTGCTATTCACACTTAGAACCTGGCCCCTCATTCTTCTGTATAAGGAGCTTTGGGCTTGGCCAGGAGTAGACCCTTCCCCAAGGGTTTAGGCTAAAGGCCTAGACTCTGCAACAGAGCCTCAAAGCCCATGAACACTGTGCTAAGTGTCAGGGGTACTGAGGGTACCTAAATTCTGGTAAGATCTTCCTGCCCATACACACAGGAGGGTAGTCTCCTCTGGCCTGACCACCCTGTCACACTTCATCCCAGCATGACCACAGCAGCCCACTTTCCCTTCTTCATCCGCTCCCCAGGCAGGCAGAATGCTCCCAAGAGCTGGCATGTCTGGGGCTCTCCTCTCCATCTGGCTCAGAAGCAACAGAGATGGGTGTCACCTAGGAGGGCACATGCCCATCACCGAGAGCTGGTGGCCCAGAGGACAGGCAGTTACACTCCAAGTCTCCTACTTGGGAGGCTCAAGGCAAGAATGAGGGCTCAACACTGTCTCCCAGTGGCTGTTTGAGGCCCACACCTACCATTCCACATTAGCTCCAGAGAGCTCGGAGCCCCCACTCAGGTCCAAGGGCTAGTGGAGAATAAAGCAAATACTGGAAATTATTTCTGGACTCGTTCTTTCGGCCTCTCCCAAGTATAACCCTGGGATCCCCAGGGCAAAGAGAGCAGGCACCCTGGCATGCAGCATGGCCAGGAACATAGGGTTCTGGGAGGTGGGGACTGAGGCTCCTTGCTTCCTGCCTGTCAGTGGCTCTGGCCACCTTCTGCTACAGAACAGGAGAGAAAACAAGGCCAGGACATCTAGTTTCTCCCCTTCCCTCCATCTTGGCGGGGATATTCTCCTCTCCTTACACTTGGTCCCAGGGCTGCACCACTACCACCTAAGACAAGCAGACTCCCCTCCCTTCCTGCCACGGGAGCTGAGCTTGCCCTCCTGGCCCACATGGCCCCATGGCAGTCTCAGTGTCCCCAAGCCCCACTCAGCCTGATGTGCTGGGCTGCCTGTGGGTTGGTCAGGCAGGTGGGGAGGGTTAGGGTTAGGGTGCTGCCCCCACTTTCCTCGTCCCCTCAGGTTACCTCGTTCTTTCCCCATGGACTGCCCTCCCAAAACTCCTCCAGGACCTCGAGGTGCAGGGCACTCACAGCCCAAAGGCCAGTAGGGAAGAGTCAGGGAGACAAGGGAGACGAGCAGGACAGCAGGGAGGTGAGTACTGGGCTGAGATGCCCCAGATGTGCGCAGCTGGGGGCAGGAGGTGGAGTCTAGTCATCGGGCCTCTCTTCTGGAGGATCCTCATCGATGGGGGGTGCAGGTTGGCAGCGGAAGTGGTCGTTCCAAATCTTAAGGAAGGTAACCCGAAACTTCTGGATGCGGAAGGCATAGACGATGGGATTCATGGCCGAGTTACCATGTGTGAGGAAGATGGCGATGTACATGAGGAGCCTCGGCTTATGGCAGGAAGGGCAGAAGAGGGTGATGCAGTTAAGGATGTGTAGGGGTAGCCAGCTGAGAGCAAAGAGGAAGAGGATGAGGGCCAGCGACTTGGCGATCTTCAGCTCCTTCCCATAGTACTTCTGCGGGTCGCCAGAGGATGCCGACACCTTCCTGTTGAGCTGCTTGCGGATCAGGTAGAAGACCTCCAGGTAGATGAAGACCATGAGCAGCAGTGGGGGCAGCACCCAGACAAAGAAGTTGAAGTAGACCATGTACTCCATGCTGATCACCTTCTCAAACTGACACTTGATCACGGGCTCACCTACACTGCCATTGGCCACCCAGGCCCGCTCCACCGCACTCAGGTTGTTCCAGCCGAACATAGGTGTCAAGCCCACCACAAAGGAGAGAATCCAGCAGCCAACGATGGCCACCACAGCCCTTCGGGGAGTCACCACTGTCTTGTACCTGGGGGAGAGGAGGGCAGAGTGTGAGGCCCCCTCCTCAGTTCACCCGGCCCCGGGGGTCTCTATAACTGATTCAGGGCCCAGCCAGGGCCCAGTGAGTGGGGAGGTGCATGTCTTTGGCTAGAGGGTCAAGTCTTTGGGATCTAAAATTTAGGCCAGAACTTGCGATGCACTGGTTCATGTCTACTGCTGAGGGTGGGAAAAAACAGAGAAGAAAATAACAAATGAATTCCTTTAGGAGTTTCACTAAAATTACCAAAGTAAAAATTGCTCACATGTGCTTGGCACACCCCCACTGGTGACCTTATCATTGCTTCATGACAGTTCCCATGGGGTAGAAAAGCACCAGCAGAATGAATGCCCATTTGACAGCTGAGAAAACTGAGGTTCAGAGTAGCCACGTGTTCTGCCCGAGACCACATGGAGGGTGGCAGCGCTGTCCTGTGCTTCCTAACTGACCACAACGACAAGGTGATTGACAAACCACCCCTCCCCTTGGGCCAGCTGACACACTATCATAAAAAGCCTTCCCACACCCCCTCCTTTCGGCTGCGTCCCATCTCTGCCAGTGCCCCCATCTCCCACCTCCATCCTTACCTCGCCTCCCCTTTCAGTCATGTACAGTACTTATCTCCTGAAGGGCTGATCTCAAGAACCAGCTCTCCACCCCCAAGCTAATTGGGAATTATTCTCAGGAAAGAAAACTGATGTTCACTGAGGACTGCACGCAAGGGACTCCCACTTATGCATGCATGCATGGGTGTCTTCATTCATTTTTGCGTGCTTTCTGTGCCATTGGTCTCTGTGCTAGGAGTAAGATAAAGAATCCCTACCTCTATGCAGCTCACATTTTGGGTGAAGAAATAGATAACACAAAAGTAAGGAAATAAATAAACAAGACAGCTAGAGGTTGTGATATGTCCTTTGAAGGAAATAAGCAGGACGATGTCAAGGGGCAGAGCTACCAAGCTTTTTCATGCCATGACATACACAGATGATGAAAACATTTGGATGACACAGAAAATGGATGAGGCTGCCCATGGGCCGTGACTCTTCCCCCACCCCTGCCCCCAGGGTTGAGGGGATGCCCCTCCGAGGGGGGGCTCCCCACTTCCCTTTAAACCAATCCAGCCAGCAGCCAGCATGTCCTCTGCCCACGCACTGGCCTTGGAGCTAGCGCCAAGGGCTGGGGCCCGCCCAGCTCTGTGCTGAGGAGCTGGCTCAGCCCGGCAGCTTGCCCAGTTGTTATTTTCCAATGTAGCTTCTGGGATGGAGGGAGTCCCCTCTTGAGCATGTGAACAGCTACTGAGACCCACAGGTGTGGAGGCGGAGGCCTCCCTCTGACTCCGTTTTCTTCTGTCCTGTGCCTGTGGAATCTGCGGCATTCTCCTTCACAGCAATGATTCTTCAGGTCCCTCTCACCCTGGACCAAAGCCCACCGCTCCTTGAAGGCTTTACAGGAGTGGGAAGGGGAACGATGTGAGGGATGGGAGAAATTGGACCCCACCCCCACTCCATGTAGAAAGCAAGCACTAGATAAGCAACCTCATTTCTAATCTCATCATTCCAGTGGGGAGACTGAGGCCCCTAGATGACTCCAACACCTTCAGTGTGGTGCCCAATCCCCTACTCTGTAATCATATGGTCCTTGTGTCCCCAAAGCTCCAAGGGGCCTTGAAATCTGGCCAGTTTGCTTCTGCCTTCCTGAAGTTTTCTTAGGTCTAATCCTTGCTCTCTTGCTGTAACTAAAGCCTATTTCCACCTCTTGAGTCCCCAGCAGGAAAGCCAGCCTGGTGCATACTTTGGAGTCAGAGAGATCCATATCTGGGCCCCAGGTCTGCAACTTACTAGGTCAGTTCTTCCCCTGTAAAGTGAGACTGTGGGACCCACTTCAGATGAGCTAACATATGGGAAATGCCCTGTAAGCACGCCACCAACATTCCTGTGCCTGAGCTCCTAACCCTCCAAGCCCCTGAAAACACACGCACCGGAGAAACCCTGCTATCTCTAGATGCTCAGCAAACACAGCATAATGGCTCTGTAAACATCTGGCTCAAGGTTTGTTTCTGATGAGCTTAAAGTGCTTCCCACATGTCCTAAAGTGAAAGAAGCTCTGGGCAAGTCCATCGGGTGAGACGAAAGGAGCGCAGGTCATTCTATCAAAAGATATGGGGAGGGGGAAGGGTAAGCTGTGACAAAGCGAGAGAGTGGCATGGACATATAGACACTACCAAACGTAAGGTAGATAGCTAGTGGGAAGCAGCCGCATAGCACAGGGAGATCAGCTCGGTGCTTTGAGACCAGCTAGAGGGGTGGGATAGGGAGGGTGGGAGGGAGGGAGACGCAAGAGGGAAGAGATATGGGAACATATGTATATGTATAATTGATTCACTTTGTTATAAAGCAGAAACTAACACACCATTGTAAAGCAATTATAGTCCAATAAAGATGTAAAAATAAATAAATAAATAAAAATTAAAAAAAAAAAGGCTAAGGTACTCTGCCACAGCTGTCACAGGCAGGGTGCAGGTCCCTGTGGTGAGCCGCCGCAGAGCCCAATGGAGCGGCAGCTGCGGAAGGAAGGATGTAGGCCAAGTACCCCCTATCACAGCCCATCACAGCTGTGATTTACATCATATTGATCATTTACAAAGTCCTTTTACGTTCATGTCCCAGGTAATCCCCGTAACCACCCTGTGAGGTGAGTACAGCGCAAAATGGAATCCCCATTTTACAGATTAGGAACTCGAGGTCCAGAAATGGGCAACGACTTGCCCACATCTCCTGACTCCAAGACCAGCTCTCCTCAGGGCACCAGGCTGACTGTGGGTTGTTTAGATATGGATGACTGGCAGATTGGGAACATCCCTTTCCTACAAGCTTTAAAATGGGAATGTCTAGACCCTATTCAAAGGTGGTACCACCCAGAGAAAGGGGGGTAGACAAAGTGACCTCTGGTATTGCCGTCCAGCCTGAGGACTAGGGGAGGGGGTATCTCGCCCAGGACCCACATTTGGGCAGTGATGACCCACCAAGAGAGGAGGTGAATTCTGACAGTGTCCCAGGTGACAGAGGAGGAGGTAACTTCTAGCTAGAGAGGTACCGCCTTTTCTCTTCCCCTCACCCTTCCCAACTGCCTGGAGCCCCGGGGGTTAAAGCTTTCCTAGGGCTCCTCCGGGCCAGGTCCCAGCAGACCCTGCAGCTTAGGGTATCAGTTCTCATCTGTTTTTCTTGCTATTTTCTCCATGGTGGGAAAGGGCTGGACCCAGGACTTTGGCTGAGGTAGGGCTGGCTCTCACAGGAAGGGCTGCCTCTCAGAGCTGGGAGAAAAACTTACCTCTCCCTACACGTGGGAAAGAGAAGCAGAGGCTGCAAGTCCTAGAGTGCACATGGGGTGGGGCGTGCTGAATGTGCCACAAACACTTGTCCCACCAAGTCATGGTCCAAGGCATCATAACCCCCAACTTTATAGACAGCCCTGTGAGAGCTAGCCAGAGAGATGGCTGTCCTCAGGAGTGTGCAGTCTCAGACAGACAAAGGGGAAGCAACAGAATGGAGGCACTGGAACACCAAGTGGAGCCCTGTCCACAGGCAAGCAGGGCAGGCAGCTCCTTAAAGACGTTGTTGAAGAAACCAGGGAGAGCCCTGCCCGCTCCTGTAGCTCCCACACAGTGCCTAAAATTCCCCCATTGGTGAGATGTTCCTTTGGGTTAAGAATCGCCCTCTCTGTGTGTTATTTTTAAAGCCAAGATAACGCTGACTCCGTAGTATGAATTACTTTGTTTGTCAGTATCTTCTTATTGATGATGAGAAAAATGAAAAAACTGGGTACCTAGAGTAGTTGGGGTGGCAGAGACTCCAAGAGGAAAAGGGAGAGCTTAAGGAAAGAGGTCGACGAGTCTCCTGTTGCCAAGAGCTGGCCTAGCTGAACAGACAAGTTTTTCATAATATAGCTGCTGCAAGAATAAGTAAGTGTGGTTTAGAGGTCAAAGTTAGGGAAGGAGGGCTACAAATCCTGTACCCAAATAGGGCAAGGCAGAGGAAGCCTTTGCTACTTCCCTGGACACCTTGGCAGGGCTGCCAAAGGAGGGGAGGAGGTCCTGGAGGCTAAGGGAGGGGGGATGCTCAAAAATAATAGTTAACTGATTGACAGCAATAATAACAATGCTGATAAAAGCTAACATTTATTGATGCTTTTCATGTGCTGGCACCAACTTTATAGACAGCCCTGTGACTTAGGCATTATTATGATTATTATTCTCATTTTCTAATCGCAGTAACTGAGATTCAGATTATGAAACATGTCCAAGGTCACTCAGTGAGTAAGAGGTAGAGATGGAATTTCTAAGACTGAGATTTGTCCTAGTCCAAAGCCCATGAAGGACGCCAGCTCTGCCACTTTGGGAAGATGGAGGACAAGGGGGCTCAGAGGGTGGAGGTCCAGTACAGAAGAAGGGAGTCATGGTGGACCTCCCCTGCTTCAGGTAACCGCCTGGCCTGGGCAGCTCTGAAGATGGCAGCAGGCCTGCCTGGGAGCCTCCCTCCTCCCTCCAAGTCCAACCTCTTTGTAGCCCTCAGACTGGTCTGTTCATGATCTGCTCAGCTGTTTAGTTGTCAGTGCTGGGGCAAGTAGGCAGCTGAGGCACCCTCCCTTTTCATTCATTAAACAGATATTCACGGAGGGCTCTTAGGTGCCCGGTTACAAGTGCCGGGTTCAGGAATATCGAATAGAACAGGCTTTCAGGAAAGTAACATTCTAGAGGCAGGGGATAAACCAATAAACAGATTGTTTGAGACCTACCAAGTGAAATAAATAGGACACCCTGAGAGCGAGTGGCTGGGCATGGAGTGCCGCTGGCTTAGGTTGTGTACGTGCTCAGGACAGCCTCTCTGGGGAGGAGACACTGAGCAGAGAGGGACATGATCACCTAGGACAGCCCGGCATGAGGTACCAGCAGGCAAAGTCCTGAGGCCCGAGTGGCTCAGGTAGCAGAGCCGCTAGTGGGGGCTTCCGGAGAGTGAAGGCAAGGGCCAGGGCAGGGCCACCTGGGCTGGGCAGGTCACACGAAAGGTTCCAAGGTTTTATTCTTGTGCAGGGAAAGCCATTGTAAGCAAAGGAGTAATCTCCAATTTCTGTTTTTAAAAGATACTTCGGGCTGCCGTGTGGAGAGTGTGTTGTGTGCAGCAGGGGAAGCAAGAACACCGTGGGGAGAGCGTATTTCAGCCATCCAGGTAAGAGACGAGGTGGTGAGCTCTCGTGGGTGGCAGTGGGGAGTGGGGAGGAGTGCCTGGCTGTCAGATGTGTTTGGGAACAGAGCCAACAGGACCTGTTGCTGAGTTTGGATGTCCAGGTGAGGGAATGCACCATCAGGATGACTCTCATGTTTTGATCCCGACCACTGAAGGGAGAGTGGGGCCATTCCCTGACCCTGACCCCTCCCTGGCCAGGGGCCCTTCCCCTACTCCCAGTCCTGTTGCACTCACTCAGGAAGTCCAGACCACACTGCCGGACACTTCTTTGTGTGCACCTCCCACCTGGGGCCTTTGCACTTCCTGCTCACCTCCCTGAGAGGGCTGGGGAGGCTCCTTCCCCCACATCCAGATCTCAGCTTAGATGTCACCTCCTCAGAGGAGATTCCCTGGCCACCCTGCAAAAGGAGCCCTTCACTCCATAGCCTTCTGCTGTTTTTAATTCTCTTGATAGAGCTTATCACTTCTTGACTCTCTGAATCCATTCATCTACCCCCCCCACAACTGCTTCCTCTCTCGTTTAGATATAGATATAAATATATAGGTGTTTAGGAATTTATTATCTGTTTCTCTCCAGTGGAATGTAACCCCATTAGGACAGAGATTCATTTTGCAAGTTCACCAACTGTGTTCCCAGTACCTAGAAAAGTACTCAATAATTATTTGTTGAATGAATGAGTAAATAGACGTAAAAATGGATACATGAGTCCATATATCCATTTATTCAATCATTTATGATTTATTCAATGACAAATACATTTTATTCAATGATAAATAAATAAATGATAAATAAAAATGATAAAGAAAATTATTCGATCATTCATGATTAATTGAGGACCTACCATGTGAGTACGTCAGGGAACCACAGATAAGGATTAAATGGTAGGTGCTCAATTAGAGACAGTCAGATTAGAAAGGCATAGCTGAAGTCTCAGAAGCAATTACAGTGCCCTGGATGAAAAAAATCTTTCCCCTGTTCATTACCCACTGGGCTAGAAGCTGTGGGGATCTGCTGCTAAGTCAGATAACTACTGGTTCCCTGCTTAAGTCCTGTGACATAAGGTTGCTCTGATGAGGGCCCCTTATGAGAGGTATGAGTGAGTGCCACCAGGCCACCAGCCAGCCTCCAGCACATCTATGGCAGCCCTGAGCCCCAGCTCTGTACCTGCATACGGTGAGACCAGCAGAGGCTACCCCAGGCCAGAAC
This sequence comes from Aethalodelphis obliquidens, assembly GCF_003676395.1. Lineage (NCBI taxonomy): Eukaryota > Metazoa > Chordata > Mammalia > Artiodactyla > Delphinidae > Aethalodelphis > Aethalodelphis obliquidens. The sequence continues at coordinate 390,063 of NW_020837992.1, read as the reverse complement.
TAGCCTCCCCAGAGTCTTCCAGAGGAGCAGCATTTCCAACTCAAGCTAAGCCCCAGCAGGAGCCATGAGCCTGCCTGAGCTCCCCATTGGTCCTTTGCTTCATGAAGAGGCCCCTTTCATAGGTGGGATCAAATCCAGTCGGAGGCCTGACTGCACAGAGGGGTGTCCTCTGTCTGTCTACAGCCTCACAGGAGGGCTCTTCCTGGACACCACTGGGGACTGACTTTTAAGCTGACTCTGAGAACGTGAACAATAAGCCTCCTCAGAACAGGAAAAGCTCAGAATGCCATCAGGTGGTGAACACACCAGGGGACCTAGGCAGGAAAGACGCATTTGACAGAGAAAAGAGAAGGGGGGCAGGCGGCACAGAGATCCGCAAAAACTCTCCTTGGTGGACCAAGAACTGACCAACGGGGGAAGGTGCTCAGAGAAGCTGCTCTGTCACTGTACAAACAAGACTGGAGTGGCTGGTCCTGAAGCTGTATGTCCTCAGCTTCCCCTCCTTTTCCTGCCCTGCTCTGAGTCGCGGGGGAGGGCGGCTGACCCCTGCAGGCTGCATTTCCCAAGCTCCTGGGTCGCTGGGTTCATGGAAGGCATTGGAGTGCTGGAGGAAGGAGGTGGAAGGATATTTCCACCCCCCTCTCTGTCACAGATGGGTCTCAGGCAGCGGTTATATCTCTTCCTTGGCTCTACCTCCCACCAGCCAGGCCCCCTATGGTTTCAGCTTCCACTAGCCCCCTGTAGCCCCTGGGCTCCAGGACCACCTCCTTCCTTTGCCCTTCAGCCTAGGGGTAGCTTCCTGTTGTTGCTAATGTCTGAGTTACCTCATTATCCCCTATTTGACTTCTTAGATGCTTCATCACCTGTGTGACCAATTCCTGGCATTAAAAGCCCTCAGCTGTAAACGCCTAAGCGATTTCCATGTTCCTGGTTAGATCCCAATGGTTCAGGAGTGAAGCTGGAGCAGGAAAAATTGAATGTAGTTATCACAAAGAACTCCCTCCTCGAGGGATGAGAGAACTGACCGGACGCTTAATAAATATGTGTTGACTCAAAAGAAGAGAGAGAGAATCCACAGGATGGGTTTGGAAAAGGCTAAACATGGCTCTGTTTGAAGGCTCTGTTTGAAGTGTCCTGTGAACTGCTGAGACCAGGGCAGGGTCCTCAGGCCTGGCTGTCCCTGTTTATTGTCACCAAGGCACTGGGCATGCGGCTGGGTAGGGGACCGGATCATGTCTGCATCTTTCTGCAATGGGCAGTTTGGAGAGTCTGGGACTGAACCCTCCATCTTCCCTTCCCACTTTCTTGCCTTGTAAGAAGGAGCGATATTCCACAGCTCTGGTGACCTCCTTCCTTGCCTCCCTCCTTATCATTGATCTCAGCTAGTTGTAACTGGAAACTTGGATCTCAAGACCAGGGAAGTAAGGCTTTAGGACTATAAACCACTTCCTTCAGAGAAATTCTCCCTCTCAAAGGAAACAGGAAACCGGATACAATCAAAGGCACTGGGCACACTCCAGGGACCAAATATTTAACGGTAACATTCCCCGGGGGAGTCTGGATCAGGGACCCTGGGGAGGGACTTGGATGTCTGGGTCCTAATAATCCTGCCTTGAATCTTGCTTGCTTCGGGACCTGTGGCATCACCCACCAACTCTAAATATCAGTGTCACCAATCCCCAAAAGGGGGATCCATTGGACACCCTCAAGGCTAGTTTGCAGAACTATAGAGAGCGGGCCCAGACACTGAACTCCTTGAAAGAAGAGAGCTGGATAAATTAGTTAGGCTAGTAGTGTAATGGGCCTTGGAAATAACTCCTGGTCACGTTCTGAGGACAAACAACTCAACAGCCTGGTGGGAAAAACAATTATGTCTATGTATGTGACCCAGTAGCGTCCTCTATTCTGAACATCCTCTATTCTCCCTGCTTCAGATTCAGAGCCCCTTCCTTGAATCTGGGAGTGAGCAGAAAAAACATAGCCCCTGACCTAAAGGAGTTCTCCATCTGATGGGGAAGGTATAGTCCCTGAGCAGAGGGAATGCCCAGTCTGATGGGAGAGCAGCCCAGGCTAAATAAAACATACGAGGCCAAAGTTCCTGGCGTCAACCCCAGACTGAAAGGTGGCACAGGTAACTGACATTGCAAGTTCTACCTCAGGCCTGTGTGCCTGTGACAAAGCCCCTCTCCTCTCTGGTTGCATCCTCTCATCCTTACAAAGAGGCATTGGGATTTGTCCAGTGCCCCTGATCTAGAGGAGGCTGCAGGGGGTAGTGTAGGGAGGGAGGTTCTCAGGTTTGGGGAAGGCATATTTTCAAAGTATACTTGCCTACAATCCCCAACCCTTGCCCGCAGTCCGGGGCATATCAGAATGTCCCCACACAGGCGATGGGAGGCCCAGGGACTGCACTTTGACACAATCCCCCAGGTAATTTTGAGATGCAGCCACCTCCTCCCCAGCCCCAGTCCTCTAACTCCTGAGACCAGTGCAGCCCCACATCCCAGTGACAGGGTGGTCTTCAGGGAGGAGGGTGTCTGACCTGAACTGTAAACTCAGGACAACTGGACCCAGACCTCAGCATTCCTGGTCATTTCCTGCTCTGAGATTTGATTCTCTCCAGCTCTTGGGGTAAGGCCAGGATGGTGAAAATACCAAGGGCAAATTACCCCACCTGCTGTGGGAGACTTTCTGACTCATTCGGCAGTATGGAAAAAAATTTTCCTGTCTGCATATGGATTTAATGACCTACGAGTGGCTGGCACAGTGAGGCCTTACTGGGATGACCACTGTAGTAAAGGGGGCCAAATTTCTTTTCCAACCAAGTGGAAAGACCTGACATTATAGGAAAAGAGAGCTGATTGAATCATTCCCCAGCAGCGTCTCTGGTCTTTGCAGACAATGGTCACTTTTAAGAGGTGGCAGGGAATCCTGCAGCCTGGCTGGCACACCAAGAGGGTGAGGGCAGGAGGGAGCTGGAAATGTGCAGAGCTCGTCAGGCTTGAGAGAGCAGGGGGCCCACGCTGCCCATCAAGGTGCCTGCAAGGACAGCAATGACATGAGGACCCCCAGAGCAGGGCAGTCCTCCCTTGGAGCACCTCACTGTGGTGGGAACCAGCAGACCTCGGTTCTGGTCCAGGCTTTGTTGGGAGGGAATGAGCTGGCCTTGGGTGAAACTCCTCTCCTTTGGGGGCATCTCTATCCTCATCTGGATAATGTAGGACTGAATGAGATGTTTCCCAAGCTCTGGCAGGTCAAGTTCCCCTCTTCTGAAATGTGTCAGATCATCTTATACGAAGAGGTGAGCTTGGCACTAGTGGAGGGAGGGAACACCAAAAACCAGTTTGGGGATGGGGATCCCAGGGGCAGTAGTTGAGAGGCACATACAACTCCCCAGAAGGGAGTCCCCCCCTAAGGATTTCATGCTCCAGCTATGTGCCCCATGGAGAGGAAGATGGGGAGCAACATGGAATGGAAAGAGAAATAAATATTTGTTGTGAGTGAAGGAATGAAGAGTGCTGCTGAGCCAGATCTGAGTTCAAGCTGTGGCTCTACCAGTTAACAGCTTGTGGCCTTGACCAAGTAAATATTCCTTGAGCCTTGCTTTTGTCCTCAGCATAATGGCACAAGAAGACTTGCTTGGCAGGCTCACTGGGACCATGAGGCCCCTCTGTGAATAGTGGCAACTGGTGCCTAGTGTTATCACCACCCCTCTGCCAAGGATGTCCCCGACTCCCCCAGAAAATACAGTCAGCTCCTGAAGAGATACAAAACAGGTTGCAGTGACACAGACAAACAAAAAGTTATTTGTTTCACTTTGGAAAGACTGGTCACATGGCTTTAGTATCCATTTTGCACTCAGCTCTCCTACCTAACTCAAGCCTGGTACAGAATTAGTCTGTGTTCCCTGATCTGTCTGCCTAGCATCTGAGTCTTGGGTGGGGAGCAGATAGGGACGTGGGAGCTTGCTGAGCCCAGCACAAACCCCACACAGGGCCCTGGAGAAGCCACACTTCCTGGCTAAGCGCAGTAAAGCTCTCTTGAGTAAGTGGCCAGTGTAGAGACTGGAGACAGGCGAGGCAGACTCAGGGGGAGCTCATGATGCCCCTTCTCCCACCTCCCTTCTGCATATCTCCTGGCCTGTCTGGAACCACAGAGTACTCAACATCTGCCTGAAGGCCTGTTTCCCTCTAGGGACCATGATCCAACTCTGGCCAGAGAGACTATATAGATTCCAGAGCAGCCCAAAGGCAGTGGTCCACTGAGAGCCAGACAGCAGACCCAGTGCCCTAGTGCCCAGAGCCTGGAGTCACAGGGGCTAGCTTGGGGGACAGGGATGCTCACCCTGAGGAGGCAACTGCTCTCATAGGGCTTGGGGTCTTTCTCTGCTTTAGCTGCCTGGGCCTTCAGGGCTCCCTAAAGTCCATAGCATCTAGCCCTCTATTCTAGAAAAGATGCAACAGATGGCAGGATGTGGAGGAGGACAGAGAAGACAGGGAGACTTTTGTCCTCTTTCTAAAGAAAGGTCCCACCTTCACCCTCAGGCCTCCCTCCATTCCATCGCTTGTACTTTTACATCAGAAAGTCCTACCCAGGGGCTTCCCTGGTGGCGCAGTGGTTAGGAGTCCGCCTGCCGATGCAGGGGACACAGGTTCGTGCCCTGGTCCAGGAAGATCCCACATGCCGCGGAGCAGCTGGGCCCGTAAGCCATGGCCGCTGAGCCTGCGCGTCCAGAGCCTGTGCTCCACAACGGGAGAGGCCACAACAGTGAGAGGCCCGCATACCACAAAAAAAAAAAAAAAAAGGAAGTCCTACCCAGGATCTAACTTCAGTCCCTCTTGCTGCACCACAACCCAAGGCAGTCCTGCTCTTGGGACCTGGAAGAAGTTGCAGTCATATTCTCCCAGGTTCTGGACTTTCTCCCCACTTCACATCCAGGTTGGTGGAGTTTGGAGCCCAGATAACAGTGGTAAGAACCCCAGCACCCAGCAGTTTCCCATCATCCCTCCTTGGTGCCTCTTGTTGCTTTCTGTGTCTTACGTCCCAACACATGCATATTCACTGAGCCCCACAGTGTGCGGGACCATTTACATGAAGCTGCAGGCCAGGCCCAATCCAGGAACCAGTGCAGCCACTCAGGTAGCATCACACAGAAGAGTTTAGCAACAGCTATCAGCCCTGAGCCCTGCCCCACCCTGCCCCTCCAACGCCCTGCATTTGCTGCAGGTTTTCCTCCTCTTTTCTGCCCCAGCCCCAGAGATGAGCTGGGGATAAGGGGGATCCTGATGCAGTGGAAGGTGGGGAAGCACCCAGTCTTGCCCAGGTAGATACAGGCTGGGCATAGAGTCCCCTGCCCAGGACAGCATGCAGCAGGATCCCCTGGATCAAGGTGGGAGCTGATGCCCTCCTCTTCCCCATGTGGGGCAATCAGTAAAATTATTTGTTTCCTCCCTGAGCATATAACTGCCAACCCCCAAGAGCAGGAGTCAGGTCTGGTTCAATGTTGTATTCCTAGCACCCACTGTGGTATCTGGTACACAGTAAGGCACACAATAATATTTTTAGAAAGGAAAATAGATTCATATAAAATGCTCAGTTAAAACCAGAGAAGGCGGAAAAGAGAAGGTAGGGGAGAAACAAACAACAAACCCAATGAATAGAAAAGTTACCAACACGGTAAACATTAATCCAATGATATCAATAACCACTTTAAATGTGAGTAAAGTAGGAAGGAGGTAAGAGGAAGCCACTTTGAAGCTTTTTGCTTCTCTCCACAACATCCCTCCTGGCAGGTAGAAGACCCTGCACCCAGCCCACCCAGATGAGGGACCTTCCATAGAATCCTTGAGATTTCCATTCCCAGTTTCTGTCCCAGTCACCCAGTCACTTTCCATTATAAGTCATCCAGCTTAATACATTAAGCCACTTAATTAGGTGGTTCTAACTACAAGACCAGCCCTTCCCCTCACAGCTGTCCCTGGGTGGAAGTAGGGAACAGTCTGTTCTCAGGGAGCTGCCCTACACCCCTGTGATTTGTGCCAGGATAACGGAGCAGCATGGAGCCGCTGGCAGCATCCCAGAGCAAGGGTCTGGAGAGGCAGCTTCTCTGAGCATTGATCAATGACCATATTTTCAGTCACTTCTGACACTCTGCAAAGCCCAATAAATCACTCACATCTGCCACGACTCTCCATGCGGGAATCTCACATTATGATGTATGTGGGAGCGGAGGAAGCTTATTATATCGAAGCCTTTTTTTCCCATCCACCATTCACAAAAACTTCAAAGTGCTGTGCTCAGAGCCACAAAAAAGAAAATGCAGATTGCTGACAACAATGGGTCTTGGGGACTCAACCAGGCAAGAATCAGGTAGGACAGGCACAGGGTGGGGACACCAAAGTGGCCTCCCTCACCCAGCTGATATTAATACCAACAATATGGGTCATTTGGAAGGTCCAACTCTAGGGTCCCCAACTTTCAAATCCCACAAAGGCCTGACCACCCAAAACTCTCCCTCTCTGACCTCCATAGCTGGTACCCACTATCTCCAACAGAGTTACACCAGTTGGCCAAGGAAGCAAAAGGCTCCAGATAACACAACACTGGCAGGCGTGTGACAGGCATTAGAGGGCCTGGGCTCTAATCAGACTCAAACTTGCTGTGTTAGCAGATTACATCACCTTTCAGAATCTTAGCTTCCTTATCCAAAATGGAGCTGATATCTGCCTAGCCCACCTCCCAGTGTTCCTATAGTAACCACTTGGCATTGAGCTTTACATACAGTCTCTCCTTTCCTCTTCCCACAATCATCTTAGGAGGGAGGCAGCATCTCCACAGATGAGAAGACTGGGTAACTCCCTCAAGGTCACAGAGCTGGTGGTCAGAATTGGAACTGTAACTCAGGTCAGCTGCGTCCCAAACCAGGGTTTTGTGTTTCACACAATAATATCCCCATGAGGCTGTGAGGACTTTGAGAATAGGGATTATAGTCTTATGTTCCCCAGTACCCCTTATTGTCCAAGCTTCTCAGACTGCAATGTGTGTGAGAAGCAAGGCCCAATGGCATTCAGCCTAACGCTGGCCCAGAAGTAACCCTCCCCACCCTTGTTTGGGGAGAAGCCTGTCTGAGGAGCCCAGAAAAAGGAAAGGCATTGTCTTGGACCCTGCAGGAAATAGGAACTCAAATCCCTGCCAGGTCCCTTGCAAACCACCTGTGTGACTTGTTTCTGTTAATGGACAGCCACCTCCACCATATGGAGAGAGGAAAGGCAGGGAGCCAGGGTGGGAGAAGGGAAGGCAAGAGGCTCCCCACCTCAGCGAAATGATAGTGGGGCGCACAGCTCTCCTCACAAAGCATTTCAGCTTGCCTGATAGGGCAGATTTTGTTGATGCCATTTTTTTTTTTTTTTTTTTTTTTTGCGGTACGCGGGCCTCTCACTGTTGTGGCCTCTCCCGTTGTGGAGCACAGGCTCCGGACACGCAGGCTCAGTGGCCATGGCTCACGGGCCCAGCCGCTCCGCGGCATGTGGGATTTTCCTGGACTGGGGCACGAACCCGTGTCCCCTGCATCGGCAGGCGGACTCTCAACCACTGCGCCACCAGGGAAGCCCCTGTTTTTGCCATTTTACAGAGGCCCAAGAAGGTTCAGTGAGTGCCCAAGGCTATAGCTTGGCTGATTAGTGTTTGAGCTGAGACTGAACCCAGGTTCCTCTGAACCTGGCCCAGTGCTCTTTGCGGCATGCATGCTACCTGTGGGTGGCAGAGAACGTCTCCTGGAATCCCTCACAACACTCAGCCCTAGGACCCAACCCAGGGTCGGCTGGGCTGCCTCTCTAGCCCACCTCCTCCATTCTCACTTCCACGGACCTCATGGGATTATTTCTGCTGCCATGATGTTAGCAACACCTCCTGATTTAGCTTCCCTGCACTTGTGATCGAGGTAGCTGTGCAAATGAGCACATGCAGGCCCTAGAACCTGAGAGGAAGCAGGCAGGGCCTAAAGGAAACCAGATGGCAGGTCAGGCCAGGCCTGTGCCCACTAGCAGCCTCTGTCCCAGAAATCTCAGCCCTCTTAGCTCGGCCTGTGCCAATTTCTCTTAACTGCAAAATCTTGTGTTCTGCCTCCATCTTAGCCTAGAAGCTCTCTGAGGACAGGGGCTGTGGTTCCCCACAGTCTGGAAATCCCTGAGGAGAGTGGCTGGGTTAGTGGGTATATCACAAGCAGCATTCACTTTGGTATCTGGTAAGCTGGTACAAATCCCAGTTTTGCTAATTACTAGCTGGATAACTATTTTCCAGTTCCTTTACCTCCCTGGTTCTCTTATTTCTTTATTTGTAAAAATGGTGTTGATGCCAGCCTTGCAAGGCTAAATAAAATTAAATATGCTACCAAAGAAGGCACTCATCACTGTTCCTGACATGGAGGGGACACTCAGCATGCAGGTACTCCCCCTACCCCAAGACCACATGTCTCCTTCCTCAGGATCCTCTCCTGTCAGGCAGCCCCTGCACTCATGGAGGAGCTTGAAGCAGAGGGGGACTGTACCCAGAACAGTGACAGAGCACACCTCACCTGTGTATATGGCTCTATGCACCTCCGAGCCGTGCCACGGCCACTTCCCCAGGTGGAGCTCACCAACGTTAGGCCATGGCATGCATGTAAAGGAACCTCTCAAGCCACAGTTGAGGGTGGCTGTATTAACTGTCTGCCCCAATCACGACAGAGACAGAGAGACACACGTGTGCATGCGCTACCCATCCATCGTCTTCCCTCCCATGAAACGGCAGGAAAGGGGAAGAACAAGCCCCTGTGATACTGGCGAGAGATGGTGGGTTTACATTATTTTCACGTGTAATCCCCTCAACAATCCAATGAGGAAGATGTCATTATTTCCATTTTACACGTGTAAAACTGAGGCTCAGAGAGTTTGGGCAAGATCATAGAACAAGTAAGTAGCAGAGTCAGGACTGAGAGACCAGCATTGCCAGCCTGACGCCTAAGGCACTCGGAGCTCTGTGCCTCTCAGCATCCCTTCTTTCCTCAGACTCAGCACACACACTGCGTGCTGGATCTTTGCAGAAACCCTGAGAAGTCAGGCAGGGACTGTGAGTCCCCTTTGCTGAGGAAGATGCAGCGCCGGGGAAGTGAGGTGGCTTGTCCAGATGGGTACAGCGGCAGACTGAGCTCCAGCCTCTGAGTTCCGGCTCCGGGTCTCTCTCTGTACTGAGTGAATTGGGGGATCAGGTCTCCCTGGTTTGGGAGGGGGTTCCCCTTTTCTTGATTCTCCTCCCAAGTTTTTTTCTTTAAACCTTGACAGTAGACCGAGCTCAGACTCAGGCCATGTTCTGACAGGAAGACAGCGGCCTAGAGAACGGCCCCTCCTTGCCTGCGTGGACTTCAGCGGTGGGAGGTGACAACCGCTCCTGTGCAGACCCCTTGAGGCCCTGGAGCTGCCCATCATGGAGGAGTTAAAGCCCAGCAGTAGCCCGCACATCCAGTCACTGTGAGTTCCCTCCCCACCAGGCCCAAGGCGCCCGCCCACCTCGTGTGGTCAGGGAGCTGTTGGTGTGGGGCCTCCACTCCACTGAGTGCTGGAGATGCAGCACCGTCTCCCAGCAGCCAGGAGAGCTGTCTACAGCTCCAGCAGGTGGTAGACAGTGTGGCACGACACCCGAGGGGGAAGAGGGAAGAGGTTTTCTCTTTAAACGGCAGCTCCAAAGACAAACTCAGCCCCTCTGCCAGGCGTGCGGCAGCACCCACTTCCTGATCCTTCTTACTTCCCGGTGACAGTTGTGTCTGTCTCTCGGGTCTCTGCTCCACTCATGTACCCATAGCCCCGCAGCCAACATTAGCTCCTTCTGCCACCTCAGTGCCAGGCAGTCAGGCCAGCTCTTGGGCGGTACTCTGCAGGCCAGAGGACAGCTTGGGGTGGGGGTTTGGGAGCCTCCACACACACACCCAGAACCAACTCATCCCTGAACAATGCAGCCATTTTCCTTTTCTGAGAGCACTCCTTTATAGACAACTCTCTGCAGTAGGCATAAGGAATTGTGCCCATTCTATAGGTGTGGAAACTGAGACCCAAAGAAGTAAGTGATTTACCCAAAATCACCCAGCAGTAAGGTTGGAGTCAAGGCTCAAATGCAGGTCTTTTCATTCATCCATTCAATTGTTCATTCAACAATTCCAGTTACACTTAGATGTTGTGTGACTAATAATAAGTTGTTTAACCTCTCTGAGCCTCAGCTTCCTCAGAAAATGTGGAAAATAGGAATATATTATTACTATTAGAAAACACTATTAGTGCCTCTTCATAAAATTGTGCAAGGATTTAAATAAGAGAATCCACATAAAGTATTTCGCAAAGGCCTAGCAAGCGTTAGGTGTTCGAGAGTCACTTGCTACTATTACCATTCACTTACTGGTCAGGCATTAGATACCAAAAATGGGCAGAAACCATGCTGGACACTGTGAAGGAGAGTTGAATAGGCTTGGACCCCACCCTCAAGTTGCTCACAGGCCAGTGAAGGAGGTTACCTCGGTGCAGTCTGACAAGGGCTGTGTTACAGGGGAGCATGGGGAGCTGTAAACACACCAAAACAAGGAAGGTTTCTGGGAGGAGGTGTCATCTGAGTTGACTATTAACGAATGAGTAGGAATTAGGAAAGAAAAGGGAACAGATTTCTGAGAGGTGTGTGTGTGTGTGTGTGTGTGTGTGTGTGTGTGTGTGTGTGTGTTTTAGACATGGTCTTAGATATTAAACATCCTTCTTTCATCTTTCTCCTCAACTCCAAGGCCTGGACAGGTTAAGATATAACTGGCTAGGAGGCAGGGAAGGTGAGTTTTGAGCACAGGTAAAAGGTGGGGTGGGGTTGAGCATCCTAGGCTGGGGGAGTAACCTTGGCCCTGTGTACTTGTGCGTGCGCCAGGCTTGCTCAGGCCTCCTGCTGCGTGGCAGCTGGTAAATTGTCAGTCTTGCCCAAGAGACTGTGAGTCTGTGCCATTGAGGGCAGGACTTGTGTTGTCAGAAAACATTTCTTAACTTGAACATATAAACTGTATTCCTACGTCAAGGAAGATTAATGGTGGGGGTAGGGCATGAGGATTGGGTGGGGCACAAACAGGAAAGAGATTAGCCTTGTTGGGACTCTTCCCAACAAGGCCTTGAATGAGGGACTGGGATGGGCGGGGGCAGGGGTGAGCAAGCAGAATTGAATGAAAGGTCTGAAAACCCAGGATATAATTTTTTGACCTTTAAAAAAAGCTATAGCTCCCTACACACACACACACCACTAAGAGCCTGAAGCCACCGTGGCCTCCTGTCATGATTACAGGTGATGACGGCAGAGGGAAGGTGTCATGCCTTCACACCCCTCTCTGGCTTGCTGGCTGCTCCCAGACTGTCAGCCCCTGAGCCTGACAGAGCCGCTGAGTGGTTTCTGCATCTCTCCCCAGCCCTTGCTGAGCCATCTGAGAATGGCAGCCCCAGGAGCCCATAATGTGGGGTAGGGGGTGTTGTATTTACTCTGCAGAGGATGGGCCACCATGGCAGGTGTGTCTGCTGAGCACAGCAAGTCCCCAAACACACTGAATGTCTTCCTCTCCAGAGAGGATTTACGGAGCTGCCAGCCCCCAGTGGAGCCCTTGCTTCAGCTCCCTCAGAGGCCAACCGTCCAGGAAGGGCTGGACAAGGCCTTGGGAAGACAAGCAGAGCTCAGGAGGGACTATTCACACCCCTTCCTCATAGAAACAGGAGCACAGGGACCAACAGGAGTTGAGCTGGGGGTCAGGAGGCCAGAATACTCCCCCCTAACTTGCCAGGTAAGCTTGAGCGAGACCCTTTACTCCTCTCATCTCCTGGGGACGTTTTAATGAAATAACCCTTCACTCTCCAGTACCTGCGTTTGCCCTCTGTGGGTGAATGTAAAATAACCAACTAACTTCTTCTCTACCTGGCTACTCAGTCTGCCCCACTAAGGCTTCCTTCCCCCCACAGACACTGATTCAGCCACCTACTGAGTGCCAGCCAGGCATGTGTTGTTAGGTACTGAAATACAATGAGCGAGGCAGATGGAGAGAACCACACCCTGCTCTCACAGAGTAGCAACTCATCTCGATGAGGACTTGTCCCAGTGGAACTACAGTGGCCACACAGCAAGTGGTATGTGAGAACCAAGTTTGGATTATTTGACGATAGTAACAGTCCCCATTTACTGAGTGCCTACTATGCGCCAGGCTCTTAATGTATCTCATCCCTAAGCCTCATTACAACCTTTAGAGGAAGTATTAAGAAGCCTGTTTTGCAGAAGAGTTTTGCTCAGAAAGGTTAGGTAACTACTCCAAGATGACACAGTTCCAAGTACCTGAACTTTCTGTCTGGGGAGACCGCTCTTACCCTTCATTCGACTCGCGTACCTCCATAAAGCAGGGGGAGAGAGATGTGTCTCTGAAAAGGTGATCGTTAAAAATATCTGGGGTAAAATAAGTCATGGGAATGTAATATACAGCATAGGGAATATAGTCAATAATAGTGTAATAACTTTGTATGGTGACAGACAATAACTAGACTTATCCTGGTGATTATTTTGTAATGTATAAAAATATGAAATCACTATGTTGTACAACTGAAACTAATATTGTAAGTCAATTATACTTCAATAAAAAAATGAAACAAAAAGTCTGGGATAGAGGGGCTTTTTTTCAACAGACCTTTCCCTCTGGTGCCCCCAAGAGAATCACTGCCTGGGACACTGCATTCTAGCTGGGTGGGTGTGCAGCAGAGCTCTTGGTTCCACTGGGCTAGAAAAAAGGGCTAAGAAGTAGCTCTTGCTCTGCTGTAGTCTCGGCCCCTGCTCTCCCAGGGGTGGGAAGCAGAGAATTGGAAGCCTGTGGACTCTGAGAGCAGGCTGCATGGTGAGAGCTGCAAGGTCTGGCCCTCAGGTTCTGCACCAACCTCATCAACTGCACTGCAAAGCTTTCTCTGCTACACAAGGCAAAAGATAGTTTCTGCACAGAAGAGCTGACAGTGCTCCACCAAGCTGTCCAGAGCGACAGAGGCCCTGTCCCCGTGTGCCCTATGCTAGCCTTGGGGCTCCCCCAGCCCTCCTGCTTTGCCCATCAGGGCTAGGCTGGAGCCAATGCTTGATAACTGCCTGCTTATTGACTGACCATCTTCTCTGCTGCATTAGCTGAAACTGGGCCACCCAGTGCCCAATATAGCAGCTGTGAGAGGACCCTGCTGAGAAACTGGGGAGCAGCGACCACTGTGCAGGGGATTAACACAATCCCCAGTGCCAGGCCACTAGTGGGTTCCAGCGATGAGGGTGGGAAATGAGGCTGTGGAGGCACAGAGCATCCAGGGAGAGTGACCACTTGACTGAGGATGGGTAGAGAATTGGGGGGCCTTAGCTATCACAGAAGCTACTGTGTCTCATTCTGAATAAAGCCTGGCAAGAAGGACGAACCCCCAACTCTGCTGTCTCCTTCTGGAAGCTTTAGGGAGCCCAAAGCCACATGTCCTTATTGCTGTGGTTTCAGCCTAAGAAAGCCAAAAGCCTGCTGAGAAGTGAGGTGGGAACAGTAGATGGGGCAGCTGGAGGCACCCAGGAAACTTGCTGGATATTTGAAGGACTCCTTCTTTGGTGCTGCATGAGGCAAAAGGGGGCCCATCTGTTGGACCACATGAAGGGACAGAAGCTGGGGAACGAGCAAGAGAGAGACCACTAGTGGACCTGCCATTATATCACTACCACTTGAGTACCTACTAGGATCTGAATCTTCTCCCCATCCCTCCCTTCCCCACCCTTCCCTATCTCCAGAATTGGCACCCCATCCACCCTGTGGCGTCAGCCTTAATCCTGGGGAGTCATACTTGATCCTTCTCCCACTCTGTACATCCAGTCCATCACCAGTTGGTTCTAACTCTAACATGGAATAAAACCTATTTGGTTGTGATATATTATCCTTTTTATGTGTCACTGGATTTGATTTGCTAATATTTGGTTAAGGACTTGACATTTTAAAAATGTAATCTGGATAATGTCATTCCCTGCTTAAAGCACTCAAAGGCTTCAATGTGTACCTAGAATCCTATCCAAACTCTTGACCATGAACCACATGGCCTATAAGGCCCTACCTTAGTCCTTGAGCCCTGTGAGGGCTGGACTGACACAGGGTTTAGAGAAGCCAACAAGGGCCAGGCACAGTCAATTCCAGGATGGCTTCCTTCCTCAAATACTTCTCAAGTTGTAATTGTAGCTACCTCCTTGTTGATCGGTGTCTTGGCTCTCTCCCAGCTAGTCTCTAAATTTCATGAGGGCAGGGACCAGGACCTGGTCCCTGGACCAGGATCTTGGCCATGATAAGATACCTAATGTCTGGCATGGAGTCTGGTGCTTCTGAATTAGTGAAGGAGTGAACTTGCTGCCTCCTCCATGCCTGGGCCTGTGCATCTGAACACTCAAACTTATCACCATGAACTTCAGGTGGGCCCTTAATGCTGCCTCCAACTATACTAGACTTTCTGAGTCTAGCCTTTCTCCTACTTCCCAAAGAATTATTTCACACTTGCTACTCTCTCCATCACCTCCTCCCTCTCAGCTGATGACCTCGCTTCCCACTTCACTAAGAAAACCGAAACACTCCGAAGAGAACGTCACCTACCAGCACCCACATACCCTGCCTTTCTGCCTCTTGGATGATCTCCAGGCTCCTCTAAAGCCAATCCCTCTGTGTTTGCCCTAAGTCCCAGCCCTGCTTGCCTAAACAAGGACATCAATCCAGAAATTCTATCCTTTGCCCTATCATTAGTTTTGCACTCTCTACTAGATGGTCTTAGTCAGTATACAGACATACTAATGTCCCTTCTTCGCAAACAACAAAGCAAAATGCCTTATTTCCACCTCTCCTGACAGCTCTTGCCCCATGCCTTTACGCTCTGCAACAAAATACCTCAAAAAAGTAATCTACGCCAGCTGTTTTCAATTCCATTCCTCTTCTCTCCTGAGCCCTCTCCAACTAGACTTTCTGCTCCTACCACTATTAACATTGCTCTTGCTAAATCCAATGGTAATTCTCAGTCCTCATCTCACTTGACCCATTGGCAGCCCTTGACAGCCAATCTCTTGCTCCTCCTTCATATACTCTCTACTTGGCTTCTAGGACACCACACCTGGGGCTCTGGGTTTCTTCCTATATCTGTAGCTCTCCTTAAGTCCCTTTTGCTGGTGCTTCATCATCTCCCCAAACTCTCAATGCTCAGTCCTTGGTCCTCTCCTCTGCTTTCTTAAACTTTTAAAAAAATTTTATAAAATTTTGAAAGGTTACTTTCCATTTACAGTTATTACAAAATATTGGCTATATTCCCCATGTTGTACAATACACCTTTAAGCCTATGTTACACCCACTCCCCCACTCCTATATTGCCCCCACCCCTCCCACCCCCCACACTGGTAACCACTGGTTTGTTCTCTATATCTGTGAGTCTGCTTCTTTTTTGTTACATTCACTAGTTTGTTGTGTTTTTTAGATTCTACATATAAGTGATATCATACGGTATTTGTATTTCTCTGACTTATTTCACTCAGCATAACGCCCTCCAAATCCATCTATGTTGCTGCAAATGGCAAAATTTTGTTTTTTTTATGGCTGAGTAGTATTCCATTGTATATATATACCACATCTTCTTTATTCATTCATCTGTTGATGGACACTTAGGTTGTTTCCATATCTTGGCAATTGTAAATAATGCTGCTATGAACATTGGGGCACATGTATCTTTTCGAATTAGTGTGTTCATTTTCTTCAGATATATACTCAACAGTGGAATTGCAGGATCATATGGTAGTTCTATTTTTAGTTTTTTGAGAAACCTCCACACTGTTTTCCACGGTGGCTACATCAATTTACCTTCCCACCAACAGTGTAGGAGGGTTCCCTTTTCTTCACATCCTTTCTAACATTTGTTATGTGTGTTCTTTCTGTTGACAGCCATTCTGACAGGGTGAGTTGATATCTCATTGTGGTTTTGATTTGTATGTCCCTGATGATTATCTTTTTATGTGTCTTTTGGCCATCTGCATTTCCTCTTTGGAAAAATGTCTATTCAGTTATTCTGCCCACTTTCTAATCAGGCGTTTTTTTTTTTTATGTTGACTTGTGTGAGCTGTTTACATACGTTGACTCTTAATCTCTTATTGGTCATATCATTTGCAAATATTTTCTTCCATTCAGTAGGTTGTCTTTTTGTTTTGTTGATGGTTTCCTTTGCTATGCAAAAGATTTTAAGTTTAATTAGGTCCCACTGGTTTATTTTTGTTTTCATTTCCATTACTCTAGGAGATGGATCCAAAAAAGTATTGCTGCAATTTATGTCAAAGAGTGTTCTGCCTATGTTTTTCTTCTAGGAGTTTTATAATATCCGGTCTTACATTTACATTTTTAATCCATTTTGACTTTATTTTTGTATATGGTGTTAGAGAATGTTGTAATTTCATTCTTTTACGTGTAGCTGTCCAGTTTTCCCAGCACCACTTATTGAAGAGACTGTCTTTTCTCCATTGTATATTCTTGCCTACTTTGTCATAGATTAATTGACCATAAGTGCATGGGTTTATTTCTGGGCTCTCTATCCTGTTCCATTGATCTATGTGACTGTTTTTGTGCCAGTACCATACTCTTTTGATTACTGTAGCCTTGTAGTACAGACTGAAGTCAAGGAGTGTGATTCCTCCAGCTCTGTTCTTCTTTCTCAAGATTGTTTTGGCTATTCTGGGTCTTTTGTGTTTCCATACAAATTTTAAAATTATTTGGGGGCTTCCTGGTGGCACAGTGGTTGAGAGTCCACCTGCCGATGCAGGGAACACGGGTTCGTGCCCCGGTCCGGGAAGATCCCACATGCCGTGGAGCAGCTGGGCCCATGAGCCATGGCCACTAAGTCTGTGTGTCCAGAGCCTGGCTCCGCAATGGGAGAGGCCACAACAGTGAGAGGCCCGCGTACCGCAAAAAAAAAAAAAAAAAAAAATTATTTGACCTAGTTCTGTGAAAAGTGCCATCATTATTTTGACAGGGATTGCACTGAATCTGCAGATTGCCTTGGGTAGTATGGTCATTTAAACAATATTGATTCTTCCAATCCAAGAACATGGTATATCCTTCCATCTGCGTGTGTCATCTTCAATTTCTTTCATCAGTGTCTTACAGTTTTCAGAGTACAGATCTTTTGCCTTTTAGGTAGATTTATCCCCAGGTATTGTATTCTTTTGGATGCGATGGTAAATGGGATTGTTTCCTTAATTTCTCTTTCTGATACTTCACTGTTAGTGTATAGAAATGCAACAGATTTCTGTATATTACTTTTGTATCTTGTAACTTTACCAAATTCATTGATGAGCTCTAGTAGTTTTCTGGTGGTGTCTTCAGGATTTTCTATGTATAGTATCATATCATCTTCATCCTCTTCTTTATTTCTACTTTCTCTCCTGGGGATCTCATCCAGCCTCACGTATTTAAACACCATCTACATGCCAATGGCTGTCACATTTACATCCCCAGCCCAGACCTTCCTCCTGAACTCCATCCTTGTATATCCATCCAACTGCCTGCTCAACATTCCACCGAGGCATTTAATAGATACACAAAACTCAACGTGTCTAAATCTGAACTCCTTTTATTGCTCCCAAAACTTGTATCACCTGCAGCCTTTCCCACCTCAGATAATGCACACTCTATATTTCCAGTTGCTTAGAACTAAAAGTTTGGTCATACTTGACTCTTCTTTCTCTCACACCCCATATCCAATCCATAAGAAAAATTTTTTTTCTTCCAAATACATCCAGAATTTAAAAATCTTGACACATTCATTCAACGGAATTCTAACAGCAATGAGAAAAAACAAAACAAACAAACAAAAAAAAACAAGCAAAACCTACTATTTTGCTCAATAGTATGGATGAATCTCAGACATAATTTTAAGTTTCAGAAGCCAGACAGAAAAGAGTATATACTACTCAATTACCTTTATAAAAGTTCAAGAACAGGCAAAATCAATCTATAGGTAGCCTGGGCAGCTGGTAGCCTCCTTGGGGCTTGAGTTAAGAAGGAGGTTGAGGCTGAAGGGGTGATTCATGCAGCTCAAAGAGCCAGGTATCCTCCTTCCTCTCTGTTCTGTGACCATCCTGCCAAATAAGGCCAACCAGAAAGTACCATACTCCAAGCCCTCTACTCTAGGGACTGCTCTCCTCACTAAGACACAAAGAAACAGGATACCCAGGCCTAAGAGGAATAGAGACTAGGTAATATGGACTAGACTTGGGGCCCAGATAGTCCTGCCCTACCTAGCCCAGAAGGGCAAATGGGCAGAGAAATGCCAGGTGCACCTCTGGGGTTTTGCAATTTTGGTGAAACTGGGCAGGAGGAGCAGGGAGAGTTGGAGGAAAGGGAGTTGGGAAATATTTAACCTTATAAGAAAATCCTTACAGACAGAAGCTGTGCTATCTACTAGGAGGCAAAACCCAAAGTTCTAGGCTTGGCTCTGATCCTACAAACAATGTGAACTCTGGGTATCACTGTAGTGTTATTTGTAAAAATTAAAAATCAGTAACAATCTAGTCAAAATTATAAAAATGAGTCATACAAAATATAAAAGTCATATAAAATATGATAATCATTTATTCAAAAAAACGTTTATAGCATGCCTACTCTGTGCCAGGCACGGGGGTTACACAGGTATGTGAGCAGATGTGGTCCTGGCCCTTTTGGTGCTTACCAAGCCCAGAAAAACTACCTGGGCCAGGAGAGATGGGGAAGGAAAAATAGATCCACCTGGAGTAACTAACAGAGGAAATGAAACTGGTCTAGCGGGGGAGGGGGTCAGAGAAGGCCTCCCTAAGAAGGGGCTGTTTTAGCTAAGACCTAAAAGATGAATAAAAAGACAATCCAATATTATACCATTATAAAAATCCTTAGAAAATATTCTTTATTGACATGGGGGAAATGCTTATAATGTAACATTAAGTGTATAAAATAGGATATAAAAACCATAGATGCACCCAACTATGCAAAAATAATTATCTAACATCTATCTATCTGTCTATCTATCTATCTATCTATCATCTATCATCTATATATGTTGGAAAATTTTCTGGAACACCAGAAATTTAACAGTAGTGATCTGCAGGTGGCAGAATTACTGGTTATTTTGTCATCTTTATTCTTTTCTATATTTCTCAAATTTTTAACAATAAACATGGATTGATTTTATGCTTGGAAATAAATATCAAACACAACACAGCCTCCAAGGCTCTGCCCCATGACCTCTGGGTAGAGGGGTTCTTCAGAAAGTATCCTGGCCATTCCCTTGCTTCCAAGCAGCACTCCTAAAGGACTCATTCCAATGTCAGCTGGGAGAAGCTTTCACCACTGATACTAATCTGGATTGCCCAGAGCACTCTTTAGCATAATCCACCTGAAGGCTATCCCTAGTTCAAACAAAGAAATTACCTTTTTAATCACAAAGTTGACATCCTTCCATCACTTTCCCCCACTAAGCCCACCACTAATTTGTTGACTTAACCTGTGGAGGCTGAAATTTCTCTGTTCTGTTCCTTGCAGGTAAGCCTTTACATCAAAGGCTGGGGAGCCAGAGTCAGAATTAGGAGGAGAAAAGAGCCTGTGGCTGAGTGACCTTGAACATGCTGGAACTCTAGGCCTCTGTTTCCTCTTGTCCAAATGTGAGGGAGTTGGGCATCAGGGCTTGCTATCACTCTTCTATCTCAGCCACTCTAGGCCAATGACTAATCCATCCGTACAGGAGCTAGAGATGGCCTACCTCTGCTGAAAGCAGGTGGTACCACCAGAGAGCAACTGTTCTGGGACCCTGAGACCACAGATGGTCACCTGCTGCGGTGCAAGCACAGGAGGCACTTTAGTTGTCCAGAAAAGCCCAGGCTAGCTGGGGGGTCGGGGGAGAGGGCTAAACTGATGCCTAAAAGCAAACATATGGTAATCTACCAGATCTCTTTCCCAGAGCTCTGGTCCAGCAGTCTGGCCTCCCCCACACTCTGCTGTACTTCCCTGGTCAGCAGCCCAGTTGGGAAGGCCTCCAGCTGTGGACAGAGGCAGGGCTGCCAGGGGCTCAACTGCCCACTGGAGTGAAGGTGAGGAGGGAGGGAGAGGCACCAAGCATGGGCTGGAGCAGAGTGCAGAGGCCATGGCAAAAATCAGAGGGGAAAAATCACCCCCGCTGACAGCCGTGAGGAAACTGCTCCATAAATCCTATAGCTTCTCGAGGCTAATTCAAAACACATATGGGCCCACCGGTTAAAGGCATCTCTGGTAGACAGACCTGGATTCAAATCCTGTCTTGGCTCCTGATAAGATGTTTGGGAAAATTACTGAACCTTCCTGAGCTTTAGACCTCAGTGTATCTATAGACGTGTCTAGAATGGGGATAACAATAACCTTTACCAGCAAGAAACTATGAGCATTAAATGAGATAAAACTATAAAAATATAGCACTGTGGGCTTCCCTGGTGGCACAGTGGTTGAGAGTCCACCTGCCAATGCAGGGGACACAGATTCGTGCCCCGATCCGGGAGGATCCCACATGCCGCGGAGCGGCTGGGCCCGTGAGCCATGGCCGCTGAACCTGCGCGTCCGGAGCCTGTGCTCCGCAACAGAAGAGGCAAAAGCACGAAAAAGACAAAAAAAAAAAAAAAAAAAAAAAAAAAAAAATATATATATAT
Organism: Aethalodelphis obliquidens; assembly: GCF_003676395.1. Taxonomy (NCBI): domain Eukaryota; kingdom Metazoa; phylum Chordata; class Mammalia; order Artiodactyla; family Delphinidae; genus Aethalodelphis; species Aethalodelphis obliquidens. The sequence continues at coordinate 369,324 of NW_020837992.1, read as the reverse complement.
ATATATATATATATATACACATAGCACTGTGCCTAGCTCATAAGCACTAGGAGCTAAAAAACACAACACAATCTTCCTAGGATTTCAACACAGTATTGGCAGGAGTCATGGTCAGGAAGAACTATAGAAAGTTAGAACTGCAAGGAACCTCAGAGACCTCGAATCCAGAATCCATTCCCTTCATTTAACAGATGGTGGCAGGGGGTGTGGTGGCGAAGAGGAGGCTCAGGGATTGAATAACCTAACCAAGAAGGTTGCACAGCTAGTTTGTAACAGCAAGGTTCAAACTCAGGTATTTCTGACTCCCAAATACCCATCACCCCTTCACCCCACACCAACCCATCTGGTCACAGACAGACCTTGCTCAGGTCTCCTTCCCACAGAGAGGGCTGTGGTGGTCAGGGAGTGGCACTCCTCCCAATAACAAGCCCCCTGGAGTAGGTATCAAGTTGGCACAGAGTGCCCCCAAGAAAACCCAGGGATTCCCTAGAAGTAGGAGCTGAGGGGAATGGGGTATCCATTACCAAGCATGTGGAGGTGGCAGGCAAATAACCTGTAAAATACATGTAAATAACCACAGGCTATTGATGCGTCAACAATTTAAGCTATTTTTTTTTGTAACTGGATCACACTATACCATGTGAACCTTTTTTCCTCTTGGCTTTCTGCCAAGTGGAAGGAAATAAAATTTGTGGTTGACTGACCAAACCATGCCTTGCTTGGTGAGGGGCCCAGCTGACTCCTGTCACTGAATGCCTCATACATGCCTCACCAATGCTTGAGCAGTATTGCTCCCTGGTTCCCAGGCCACATCTACCTCTGACTGGCTTGTCAGGGCAGGGAGCCAGGCACCTGGGGACCTCCAGCAGAAAGGTGTTCTCCCAGACCCAGCAGCCTGCTGACTCCAGCTGCCCAGAGGGCAGCAGCGCATGCTGTTCCTCCTGCAGGGGCACCTGGAGTGACCCGTCACCTCAGCCCAGCCTCCAGGATCCCAGCTTTGGAAGCTAGGCCCAGCAGCCTTTCTCTAACTCAGGAGAAAGACTCCTCTCTCAGGCACTACTGGAGTGTGGCTCTGAAGGAGCCACCTGAGCTGATAAGGGCAGCTGTGGTCAGGGCCCTGAGGTAGAATGCTGGGAAGATACAGGCCACAGCACAATGGTTAGAGGTTAGGCCCCTGGAAGGCCTGCCTGAGGCACAACCATGTGAGCTCTGAAAACTCATCCAATTCAATCAACATTTACTGAGTGTCTGCTATGCGCCAGACACTATGCTAGGCATTCTGGAGAATTTGTACAAACGAACAAAATGTGGCCACTGTCCAGGTCGCTGCACTTGAGGCATGACAGTCTAGCAAGGGAGAAAAACATGTATAAATATAACTTAACAGTACTTTGACACCTCCCTGGAAATGTGGTATGTCTTGTGTGCCCATGTGTGCGTGCATGTGTATAAGGGCATATGTGTTGTTATGTAAAAGCATCAGTGTTGGGGGGTGAGGGCGCAGGGCTTGCCTATTCAGACCCACTTTGAGCCATATGTTAACAATGATAATAAAACTACAAAATAAACGTACCACTTATGGCTTGCATATACCGCCAGGTGCATTATACAGTACCACGTGCTTTATATGTAGGAGTTTATTATATTCTTCCAATCACCCTAGGAAGAAGGTACTATCATTAATGTCTCCTTTTATTGACGTGGAAGTTAAAATTGAAGGAGGTTAATAAGTGACTTTCTCAAGGTCATACAGCTAGGAATTCACAGCAAGGATTTGAACCCAGGCCTGCATTCTTAGCCTCTATGCATACCTCTGCCTTGGCCCTCCAACGATAGCTCCTAAAGACCCCCAGTTCTTCAAGGCTGGCGCAAGGAGCAACAGAAGCTGTCTTCCGGAAGAATGAGCCTGCAATTCTGCCAGCACAGCCATCCCCATCCCCACAGGATGAGGAGGGCACATTCTGTGGGCCCGTGACCTCTGTTACATCACGACCAGGCCTTTGGTTTGCCTTGGCACCCACTCAGTAGACCAGATTTCTTAAGCAGCCTTCCTATATTCACGTATCTGCATGACTTTCCTAATGTGGCAACACTTTGTTATAATCACCAGGCTCAGAGGCCCAGCCCACGCTAATGGGTTGAAATCAGGTTCATTGGTATATAGCTCAGCCACAACCTGGGGCTAATGGCAGCATGAAGGCCCCTCAGCGGCTGAGCTTACAGGGTTTCTGGGCTGCCTTCCCTGTCTCCCCTTCTCTCCTGAGCAGCAGTCTTCACCTCACCTTCCCTGGGAAACTTGGAGGTTGTGAAGGAGGTAAACAGGGCAGGAACACTGCCATCAGGGGGCTGGGACACTGGGGGAATCAGGAAGGAAGGGGAGTAGTGGAATCAAGGCTCTGCTCCCAATCAGCTTCAGGAGGTTCTCTGGATCTGTTTCCCCTTTACCAGCTCCTACTTCACCTCCCTTATAGGATCACGATGAAAAGAGGAAAACCATGGTGCATTATAAAATCTTTGAAAACTTAAATGTGTACAAATGTAATGCAAACAGGAGAAACATGGGTGCCTAGGCCTGCCTGGGCAAGTTGTCAGGTGAGGCCAGAGGCTCCATGTCCCAGGTATGGAAGCTACTGCAGGGACAGCAGGTGCTGAAGACGTCTAGAACTCCGTAGTAGAAAGGGAATCTGCTGGTGAGAAGATTTAACGAGGGGGCAAGCACGCCTCACAAGAATGTCCCAGTGAGGCCAGCACTGGCAGTGTGCCCAGGCATTTGCTGGCACTTGGTGGCCCAGGCACTGCCTGGTGACAAGATTATGGCCTGGCAGGCCCAGGGAAAGAGCCCCAATGTGGACTGGACACTTGCATGACAGGACTGCCACTATTAGGTCACCCACCCTGGTGCTGCCTGGACATAGCATAAGCACCTCTGCTGTGACCGGAAAGACAACATGGTTTTGCAACACAACAGGAACATTAAGAGCCTGCCTCCTCCTGCCTGCAACAGAGATCCCATAAGTGGGAGTTGGGCAGAGGTAGTCAGACTGTCTGGGTTCAACAGGATAGCCCTGGGGCAGGGAGCTGGCTAGCACAAGCGTATCTGCAGAACAAGAAAGAGTATCCTCAGGAAGCTTTCCCAGTTCTGGTTAGAGAAGCAGCACTCCTGTCCGTGGTGTGCCACCCTAAGCCCACCCTAGCAATCTGCTCTGCCCCTTCCACTTCCCTCGAACTGGTGGAGATCAGCTCATTCCCAACTGTCACTGTCTACCCCGCACTCCCCGCCCCCGCCCCACCCCAGGCCAGGCTGAACAGGCAGCCTCAGGTTCCCTGGCCGGGTCAGGAGAACAGCAGAGCTTCAGCTCTGGGGTCCTGAGCACTGCCAGGTTCACATTCCTCCAGCCAGCCAGCCCCCTCCTGCTTCAACCTGAGTTCAGCCTGATACTGCAGGGCAGAGGAGAGGAAGGCAGAGTGAGGGCTGGGGCACAACGGCCCAGAGACTATCCAGCTTACTTGGGGTCTTATGCTCTACCTTTTATCCTCTCTAGATGGCCCTCAAGCCACCCAGCATGGGGCACAGCAGGTACCCTCAGCTGCTCTGGACTCACCTGAGCGGGATCTTGACACGGAGGTAGCGGTCGACAGCGATTGCCAGCAGGGCCAAGATGGAGCTCTGAGTGAGGATGAGGACAGGGCAGGCGACCATGAGGCAGGTGTGGAAGTAGGTCTGTGGCCCAATGTTGATGAGGATGGCAAGTGGGATGACCAGAGCGCCCACTGCCACATCAGCCACTGCCAGTGACACGATGAAGCAGAAGGTGGCATCCCGCAGTGCCTGGTTCACCTTCACTGCCCAGATCACCAGCACGTTCCCAGGCACGGAGACCAGGGCGATGAGCACCTCGATGCCAATATATGCGGCCTGGAAGGCCGAGATGGAGGGCGGCATGGTGGGCACAGGCTGGGCACATCAGCAGACAGGCACCAAGGGGCAGGAGGCAAGCACCTGTGGTCACGGAAGCCTGGGGTGGGAAGGCCTGCCTGGGAAGGGGAGGGGAACCCAGGCAGCTCTGGAAGTCCAGCTGCCCTTTGGAGATGTGCCCCACTTGGCACATCTAGTGCCTGCCCAAGCTGGTGGGGTACCCTAACCCTTTCTCTGCCGGATCTTTGTCCCCTCCCCTTATCAGTCCCAGCGGATCCATTCGACAACATAAAAGAGCAGCACTCACTCCTCCACCGGCTATTTTATCAGGTGTGAGGCAGTTCCCAGCACACACTCACCCCACAGGGGTCCCCAGTGCCTGGCTCTGCCTACCCGTGCCCACAGAACAGGATGCAGGGAGCTCACCATCCTGTCTGCTGGTGGCCAGGGAGTCCCAGAGGCTGTGCCCAAAGTTCCGGACACCTGGTGCCACTCAGGGCTTGAGGCCGCTCCAGGCAGAGCTGGGCTCTCAGCACCGCGCGCAGCAGTTCACGGTCCTCCAGGCTCCCGCCGCAGAGCTCCTAGCCGGGCCTTTCAGGCAATCACATGGTGCGGCAGAGGCTCAGCCCGGACGCTTTTAAAGAGGTAGCGCCCCTATTTTGCACCTGGGACTGGTCTGGCAGACGTGGGTCTGGAGGACTGAGCCCAGCAACAAGCCAGGGTGCGCGGTCCCCTCTCCCCAGCTTGCAGTGCACACATGCCCTGCGCCCACCCACCAGAGGCACTGCTGGCTCCTGCTTCCTAGAAGTCCCTGGTCCCGGTCTGGCTCTGCCAGGGACCCTCGCACACACCCTGCCCCAAGGGGGCATTCTAGTCGCCTCTTTCAACCCTTTCCTGCATCCCCACTGGGGATGACCCGGAGGCGAACTGAGGTACAGACTTACCCAAGGTGACCAAAGCTGGCAGAGCTCCTAGCCACCTGAACGGTTCCGTCCAAGCGCCCTCCCAGCTCCACGCCTTGGGCAGCCTCTTGCTCCAGGGATGCCTGTAGAATCCAGGGCCAGCCTGTCAGGTCCAGAGGGATGGCAGCTATCTGGGACTCCACTCGGGCACCCGGCGCCTCCGTCGCCCACGGCGCCAGAGCTGAGTGGCAGTCGGGCTCCGCACAACCGGAGGGGGTGGGGGCGGCGGCGGCACCGCGGGGCCCCTCCCTCCTGGCCCTCTGTCTCCTCCCCCATCCCCTCCTCTAAACAAAGGCAGTGATTCTGGGCGAGAAAAGCTGGGAAATGTGAGCTTGTCGTAGGGTTTGATGTGTGAATCCTGTCTCAAGAGTGGACAGCGGAGCAGCCTCCCTGTGTTCACTCTCCCTCTCTTCTCACATGTGGGGTGTCAGCGATCCCTCCACCGGTCACAGCAAGGCATCTCACCTGCAAGACTCCAGGATGCCCCCCTTCTCCATTTCCCCCAACAGTCAGTTGGAAGTCCTGGCACACTCCCGGACCCCTTAGTCCTGAAACCCTGCTTTCCCGTGAAATCAGGCCCTGCATAGTCCAGCACGCATTGCTTTGCAGGCTCTATCCTGAGTAATTATGTTCCTTTCTCCTCTATCTAGTAATTTCCTTTTTACAGAAGAGGGCACTGAGGCTCAGAGAAGTTACCTAGCTTCACAAGGTCATCTACATCAGTGTCACCTCCTCGTGTGCCCCTTTTCTTTCCTCCTTCTCCCTCTTCATAGCACAGTACCTAAGCCATAGGTATCCAGTCCAATATCCACATGTTATTGATGAAAAAGCAGACCCAGGGATGGAAGGGACTTTCATAAGTTCCCACAGCAAATCCTAGAGTAAGAAACTAGAGTAAGAAACCGTGCTCCTGACTCCCAGCACAGGGCTCTCCACCACTGTGCTCCATCCTGATCCCACTCTTGGCTGTCTCCTGCCACAGTTTCAGTTTAGGTGGGCCACTGGTATTGCCTAAGGACCACCCCACGGCAGATGCTCACTCAGACCAGGTGCCTTACAAAGATCCCGACTTGAGAAATCCTTGTTCATGGATATTGGGAAAGAGCTCTATGAGGGCGAAGAGAGTCAGGCTGGGAGACCCCAATGCCACCTGGCCACACCCCAGTCACTGAGGTCACTGCATTCTTGTTGGGTTTCAGGATGTCAAGAGAGGAGTTCTGCTGAGAGGAGGGTGCCAACTAAAACTGCCACTTGTCATCTGCCTGTACAAGGGTTAGGTCACTAGCCACTGCAGTCACTGATCTTCAGCACAGGAGCTCAGGGCAGAGATCAGGAACGAGGCACTCTAATGAGTTTTAGATTGTAATACTTGAATCATGACTAAGTGTTAAAATGAGATCTCTGGTTGTATCTGTCTATATGTCTATGTTGGCATATATGTCTTTACCTTTGATGGTATTAGCTCTACTTAATTGGCTTAGAGTAAGTTAAGTGCTTATATAAATTTCTCAGAAAGGAAACTTGCCAGAATGAATTTTGTGTTCATGTGAACTGGGAAATATTCAGTATTAAAATAATACCTGGTATTAAAGTTAAAGTTTGTAGATTTAATTAATATAGATATGTCTTTAGAGTCATCAACATTAAGTGTAATATTTTTATTGTATCAATACCTAGATTTCATAGAAGTCAAATAAGATCTTATTACATCCGTTGCAAACTTGTCAGCAAGAAAAATAACTTGGTATGATGAAATTTTTATCAGTACTTTTATAAGTAAATTAAGTGTAAGTGAGATAAGAGCTTTTGGGTGAACTCTTTAGGAGTAATTATATTTTTAAAATGTCTACTTAAAAATAATCTCTCCAGGGCTTCCCTGGTGGTGCTTGAGAGTCCGCCTGCCGATGCAGGGGATGCGGGTTCGTACCCCGGTCCAGGAAGATCCCACATGCTGCAGAGCGGCTGGGCCCGTGAGCCATGGCCGCTGAGCCTGCGTGTCCAGAGCCTGTGCTCCGCAATGGGAGAGGCCACAGCAGTGAGATGCCCGTGTACCGCCAAAAAAAAAAAAACTCTCCAGATATTTGGTAACTTAAAAGTTTAGAGTTGTGCTAAGTTAAGTTAAATGATAGAAGTTTATTGAATAGCTAAGTCATTCCCAAATAAAATAGGATGCTGAAACATTAATTACTGAACATTGGCTTCCTTTTACAGAGAAACTAAAGGTATTGAGGATTATTAATAAATGTATTTGGTGCCACACTGAGACATTTTCTATTAAAAAGCACATTTGTTTTTAGAAGTTATTATTGGTATTTATGTTTTTCAATCTACAGAATGCTAATGTAGAAGACAGTTCCCAATTGCTTACTTTTTCATTCTCACTAGAAATTAAGGTGTTTAAGAGTTGAGGATTCTAATTTAAATATGTCATTAAAGCTACTTGAAATAATAAAGGAAACATTTCAGTATGTAGCAAGAAAGTAGGGTGTGTATTTTCATTAAAGGAAAGTATGAGGAATGGAATTGCATTTCACTAAGGGAAAAGTAATTCTGTCTTAGAGCTGGTTGTTTCTAGATGGGGAAAATAAGGGACAAACTAATATGGGTACAGACAGTGATGGAAGGTTTGTGGGAAAGGAACCTTGAGAAGAGTTTTGTGCATGGTCAGGATTGGCTAAATTTAGAATAACTTTAATCGAGTAAATAAATTTTAAAAGTAAGTTGGTACAAAACTTGAATTTGGTTTTTCTCTCTGTAAAGAGTACAAAGTTTTCTTAAAATGTCGATCTACATTTGATAACAGATTTTAAGTTTCTTTACCTTTTCAGTGATTTGTTCTGTATTTGTCTTTGAAATCTTTTATTGTCACTTTGGTTAAGTGAATAAGTATTATTTCACAATGACCTATGATCCTATTTGACCAAGTGTTTTAAAACCTTTTTGTTATTTTTTGACAAACTTCCCAAATCAAATTCTAATGAAGTTTCTTTGACCTCTAGCTAACTTTGGGATGCTTTAAGGGGCCCTAAAACATCCCAAAGAAAGATATTAAACTAATTAGTTTTGTTTGGTATGTTAATTACATGGGAAGCATTGTCAAATGGGCAATAAATCTTCTTAGGTTATATTGTATGGGTAAATGTTTTTAATCTAGATATTCTAGAAATTATATGGAATTTCTAAAACTATGGTATGTCCTGGTAAAATGTTATCAGTCATAATTCTAGTTATTATCTTAAAATGTTGTATGTCACAGCAGTAACCAAGTTTCTTTGTCAATGACATCATATCAGGTGTTTAACTGTGCCTTCTTAAGTCTTTGTCATTCATAGACAGTTATTGTTTTACACTTATGCCTGCAAAAATGCTTCCTCTTCAAGAAGACTCATAGTAAGAACTTTCTGACAAGTTACAGCAAAGCCAAATGTTAAAAAAGCCTGTATGATCAATTATATGAGTCATTAGACCAAGTTTATTGAAACCAGACTTATTTTGCAAACAAATTAGTCAACTTGGCTGTATTTGGTAGAAATGAAGGTAATTTTAGAGAGAAAAAGATTATATTTCAGTGGATTTTAAATTCTAAATTTGTTAATTGAGGTCTGTATTCACTGCCTAAGACTGACTTCACACATAGCTCTTTGCTGTTATGTTATATTATTGTAAAGTTTAATTGAATTATTAAAAAACACTCTAAGTTTGTTTCTGAAGCTTATCTCAGTAATCTATCTTTGGATGAAGATCAGATGCCCCATGACCTGAAACCAGGGGAGTATACATACTGGAAAAGACATAATTTAAAAGACTATCTCCAACCTAGATGGAAGGACCCTTATCAAGTACTCTTAAGTAGCTTGTGCACAGCAAAACTGAAGAGAGTTGACTCTTGGATTAGTATATCCTCTTAGAAAGGGCTCCTGCACTGAACCAGCCTATAGAGAGGACTTCAGACCTTAAAATCACCTTAAGACAATGCTCAAGCAGAGAAGAAACTACCAGACTAGGATAAGAGGAAGACAACATCTGAAGTAGAGAGCTGACCCAAGATGCTGGACCAGGCCTCTATACCAATTACTTTGATAATTGCTCACACCTTTGCTTATGAACCAACTATATATCACAATCTTATGCAGAGTTAAAGTTCATCCAATTGTTAGGTTTATGGTCAATTACCTATATCCAGTATTTCTGGGTTACATTGGTGGATTTCTCCACTCCAAGGCTCTAATTGGAAGGACCTTAGAGAATTATTCTAGAAGAAAGAAATTATAGCTCTGTTCAGGTCATTACTGATCTGGTGTTACTAGGTGGGATCCCCTCACCTGGCCACTTAATAAAACCTACTCTGACTCTGACCATAAATATGAATTTTCTCCTAAAATTACTCAAGCTCAGTCAGAGTAACAATTAAAATTTCAGCCAAGGAATATAAACTCCCTCAGTTGTGGGATGGATTTATATGGCTAACACCAGGCTATAATCGTTTAAGTTTAAGGTCCCCCTTAAGTTGGGAACCATATTAAGGATAACCAGCATAATAACACTAGGAAACTGGGTTGGGTGCCTTATGAATAAAACCAATATATAATTTCCCTTAAAGATAAGGATAGGTACAGAATTGACTGAGATGACTGGGGATATACTGGGGTGCACCTAATGGAAGTTCTTGGCATTTGTATTTTGCCTGATTTACAAAATTGTTGTTCTTCCATTACCAAATGTATGACTGAGCCTCTGATAAAATGATGACTAGGCGACTTGAAGCAGTTAACCAATCACATAGTTCTATATGAATGATTGTAATAGTGTAACTCTAAATATGGAAAAAGCAACAATAATGAATCATTTCCTGGACTGTAACAGACTAGTAAGACAGGCAGTCCAGAGATGTTTGGCTACCATTAACAAGGTCTAGTCCAGTAATAGCACATTGAAAGCAGCTGGATAAAAAATTAATGCACAGAAATCTCTTGCATTCCTATACATTAATGATGAAAAATCTGAAAGAGAAATTAAGGAAACACTCCCATTTACCATTGCAACAAAAAGAAAAAAGTACCTAGGAATAAACCTACCTAAGGAGACAAAAGACCTGTATGCAGAAAACTATAAAACACTGATGAAAGAAATTAAAGATGATATAAACAGATGAGGACATATACCATGTTCTTGGATTGGAAGAATCAACATTGTGAAAATGACTCTACTATCCAAAGCAATCTACAGATTCAATGCAATCCCTATCAAACTACCACTGGCATTTCTCACAGAACTAGAACAAAAAATTTCACAATTTGTATGGAAACACAAAAGATCCCAAACAGCCAAAGCAATCTTGAGAATGAAAAATGGAGCTGGAGGAATCAGGCTCCCTGACAGACTTCAGACTATACTACAAAGCTACAGTAATCAAGACAGTATGGTACTGGCCAAAAACAGAAATATAGATCAATGGAACAGGATAGAGAGCTCAGAGATAAACCCAAGCATATATGGTCACCTTACTTTTGATAAAGGAGGCAAGAATATACAATGGAGAAAAGACAGCCTCTTCAATAAGTGGCACTGGGAAACTGGACAGCTACTTGTAAAGGAATGAAATTAGAACACTCCCTAACAGCATACACAAAAATAAACTCAAAATGGATTAAAGACCTAAATGTAAGATCAGACACTATAAAACTCTTAGAGAAAAACATAGGCAGAACACGCTATGACATAAATCACAGCAAGATCCTTTTTGACCCACCTCCTAGAGAAATGGAAATAAAAACAAAAATAAACAAATAGGACCTAATGAAACTTAAAAGCTTTTGCACAGCAAAGGAAACCATAAACAAGATGAAAAGACAACCCTCAGAATGGGAGAAAATATTTGCAAATGAAGCAAATGACAAAGTATTAACCTCCAAAATTTACAAGCAGCTCATGCAGCTCAATATCAAAAAAACAAACAACCCAATCCAAAAATGGGCAGAAGACCTAAATAGACAATACTCCATAGAAGACATACAGATTGCCAACAAACACATGAAAGGCTGCTCAACATCATTAATCAGTAGAAAAATGCAAATCAAAACTACAATGAGGGCTTCCCTGGTGGCGCAGTGGTTGAGAGTCTGCCTGCCAGTGCAGGGGACATGGGTTCGAGCCCTGGTCTGGGAAGATCCCACATGCCGTGGAGCAACTAGGCCTGTGAGCCACAACTACTGAGCCTGCACGTCTGGAGCTTGTGCTCCGCAACAAGAGAGGCCGCGACAGTGAGAGGCCCGCGCACCACGATGAAGAGTGGCCCCTGCTCGCCGCAGCTAGAGAAAGTCCTCGCACAGAAACGGAGACATGACACAGCTAAAATAAATAAATAAAATTAAAAAAAAACCAAAACTACAATGAGATATCACCTCACACCAGTCAGAATGGCCATCATCAAAAAATCCACAAACAATAAACACTGGAGAGGTGTTGAGAAAAGGGAACCCTCTTGCACTGTTGGTGGGAATGTAAATTGATACAGCTACTATGGAGAACAGTATGGAGGTTCCTTAAAAATCTAAAAATAGAACTACCATAGGACCCAGCAATCCCACTACTGGGCATATACCCTGAGAAAACCATAATCCAAAAAGAGTCATGTACCACAATGTTCATTGCAGCTCTATTTACAATACCCTGGAGATGGAAACAACCTAAGTGTCCATCATCGGATGAATGGATAAAGAAGATGTGGCACATATATACAATGGAATATTGGCCATAAAAAGAAACGAAATTGAGTTATTTGTAGTGAGGTGGATGGACCTAGAGTCTGTCATACAGAGTGAAGTAAGTCAGAAAGAGAAAAACAAATACAGTATGCGAACACATATATATGGAATCTAAAAAAAAAAAAAATAATGGTCATGAAGAACCTAGGGGCAGGATGGGAATAAAGACACAGACCTACTAGAGAATGGACTTGAGGACATGGGGAGGGGGAAGGGTAAGCTGTGACAAAGTGAGAGAGTGGCATGGACATATATACACTCCCAAATGTAAAACCGATAGCTATGGGAAGCAGCTGCATAGCACAGGGAGAGCAGCTCGGTGCTTTGTGACCACCTAAAGGGGTGGGATAGGGAAAGTGGGAGGGAGGGAGACTCAAGAGGGAAGAGATATGGGGATATATGTTTGTTTATGTATAGCTGATTCACTTAGTTATAAAGCAGAAACTAACACACCATTGTAAAGCAATTATACTCCAATAAAGATGTAAAGAAAAAAAAATAGCACATTGAGTGGCCTATCAACGAAATCCTCACCTGACCTAGGAATGAGCATTCCTAGCACCATGGAACAAAATGGTCATAAAGTGCCTCCCAAACTATGGTCGAATTTAGGACCATGAGGGGTTCCTGCTAGCTAAAAATTGTCATTTGCCATCTGCCTCTACAAAAATTAGGTCACTAGCCACTGCAGTCTCTGACCTTCACCCAGGAGTTCAGGGCAGAGATCAGGAATGAGGAACTCTGTGTTCTGGGAAAAACTGGAAGAATAGGCCTTCAGATAGTTATTTTCAGGAGAAGATTGTATGAGCCCAATTTCTTATTTTTTCTCATATCTAGAAAAGCACTAAAATCATTAATGGAGACATTTGCTCCTTGTGACCAGCAGCAGCCCTCTGCCAAGATGTGTGCTTGACTGCACGTATCCCCCTTTACCCAAATCACATATATACTGACCTCTCCCGCACTTCTTTGGGGCAGTTCCTCAGAGCTATCTGAGAAGCTGTCTCCAGGCTATGGTCCTCCTTTTGCCCCAAATAAAACTTAACACACAACTCTCATGTTGTGCATTTTTTTCAGTCAACAAGGGTGAACACACAACTTCTGCTGGGAGTCTGTGCTGAGTCACAGTGAGGCCTAGGGTGGGGCTTGAACCTGAGTAGCTGGGAGGAAAAGGGTAAGGTGGGTTGAATCTTCCTGGGGGAGGAGGAAGCCCAGCCTGGGGAAAGCTAACTTCCATTTCTACCTTCAGGGGGAGAAAAGAATCTATGCCTCAAATATCAAAATTGCAACCTTTCCCTAGAGCCTAGCTGGAGAAACTGGGACATGTCAACTCTCCTCCCCCCTTTCCCCTCTACTTCCCCTACAGATTTCCTCCACACTCCCGATGGCATCCTGAAGGTCTGCTTATTCCCCATGTCATGTGAACATACAAGGCTTTTGTCCCATGCCCCTGCCTCTCAGCCCTTTACTTGGCCCAAATTCTTTTTGGTTCGAGGCTTTCTCTTAATTTTCACTTAGCTTCCTAATTTTCACTCATCTAGCTGTCATAAAAACCTGCAAAGACCCAGGCAGGCCTGGCTTGGGGAAAGGGGTGTACGATTGGGTCACCCTATCTAAACTTCAGCAGCAACTTCAGCTCTGGAGACAACAGAGATACACACACACACACACACACACACACACACACACACACAATTCTTCTCACCTCACCATGGATTGTTGACATGTAGTAGGTACATTTGCATAATACCTGTAGGTAATGTGTTTGTTCCTCAGTTCTGGGTAAAATAAACCAAAACAGTTTTCCCTTCTCTCCTCCCTCCCTCCTTCCCTCCCTCCCTCCTTCCCTCCCTCCCTCCTTCCCTCCCTCCCTCGACCCCCTGCCTGTTTCCAGGGTCAGGTCTTCTGGGGGATTGGACTGGCCTCTTTGAGAACAGAGCTGATTCAGAGTCTGTCCTGGAGAGCTGCTCTGGGAAAAGCACACCATCTCCTCAGAGTCTTCTGGGCGGGAGAGGGTGGGGGTGTTAGTGGTAAACACAGTGCTCTTGGGCATCAGGTCCCTTTGGTGCAGTGAAAAGACCACTTGATTGAGAGTCAGAAGAGCTAGAAGCTGGCTTCTGGACCATACTCTGCCACTCACTGGCTACATGGCCCCAGACAAGTTAATTTTCCTCTCCTGGCTTCAGTTTATCCATCAGTCATCTCAGACAATTGACATCTATCATCCTGTCCTGCTCTGACAGCCGGTAAGTCTGTTCCAAGGTGGAAAAAATGCCAAGATGGAGCCCTTGGGCACTTGACTTTTCCATCTAGAAACTTCTAAGTCCAGGCCACCGCATCTAGGACAGATTCCAGGGCTGAGAGGAGGGGCGGTTTGTGGTGGGGGAAGTAGAGAAGGGGGTCAGAGGTCTATAGTGGGCAAGAGGATGATGTGGAGAGGTGTAGGCAGAACAGGTGGAACAAAGGTGTCTGGAATTTACACTGAGCCAAAAACTCCGGCTTTCACAGTATGTCCAGGACACCCTGACTAGATGACCCTCTCCATGGCCAGGGTCCACTTATGCTCTGGAGACATGTCACCTCCATGCTTTCACCTGCCTTGAGCAGCACAGCCTTGGTTTCCTCATCCATAAAATTGACGTAGGAAAACCAACCCATAGCATGGTTATGAGGGCTTAATGAGCTGACTTATGGAGTGTCTAGCACAGATATTTTATCAATAAGGCAAGTAGGCAGCACCAAGCAGGTGGAGTCCTGGGGGTGGAAAGAGTAGAAGAGTGAAAAATTCTAGAATCTGCTCTGTGCAGCCAGTCATGCTAAAGTCCCACAGGTACCAGGTCTGGGTGTCCTTAAAGGTACCCAGTGAAAAGCTCCTATTTGGCATGTGGTTCTGGGAGCAAGATAACATCACAGAGGGTCTAAAGACCCCCAGGGCCTGGCCCTCACCCCCTCTACCCCCTTACCTCTTTGTCCTGCTTCTGTCCTCCCAAGGCCCCTGTCCCGGGTTTCTCCACTGACCCTTCACACCTACAGTCTCTGCACTGGGGGAAAGGGTGGATAGGGGAGAGGGAGGGCTGATGTGGAAGCAACTCCTGAGGGGCAGCCCTGCATGTCTTCCTTCCTTGAGTTCTCCAAACTGGGCTAGGCACCCCACGTCAGGAAGGGGCCTGCCCATGGAGGCTGAAGCTCTCCCAGTCACCCCTCAGGACACCAGCAGGGAATGGGGGTGTCAAGGCTCGGCTCAGCTCCAGGTGGGTAAATGAGGTTTTAGGATTCTCCCCTTCCCAACAGCAGGAGGTTATTTTGGTCCTTGCCTTATTTTTCAGCATTGTTCTGGGCAGCATGTGTATGAGGAGAAGGAGGAAGAGGAGCAGGGCTGGGAAACGACAGGCAGTTTGAAAGGAAAAGATTTCTGGATGGCAGGGAAGCTCCTGGCCTTTCCCCAGCGGGGCCCACCCCAAGCCAAGTCTGCCTCTGCAGCGGCTTCCCTGAAGTTCCCTTCCTCTCCTTTTTTCCTCTACCCTTCCCGCTTCAGATTTGGAATCTAAGTCTCTCTGCCTCCTTCTCCCTCCCTTGTCCTCTCTCCCTTCTCCAGGATCAGGGGCTCCTATGGGGGGAGATGCTGGGTCCGTAGGAAGTAGTGTCGACTCAGGCTGAGTATTCCCTGTGGATCGGTGTGTTTGTGAGGTCAGGGGGCCATGGGATAAGTCAGGGCCAGTTAGTCCAAGTCCCTCCAGACAGCACGGAACTGTTCCTAAGTCCTGAGGATGTCACCTTCATTTCTTCTTAAACCCATTGTTCATTCATTCGTTAATCCATTCACTTATTCTATTCAACAGACATTTATTGAATGCCTTTTGGTGTATCAGACAGTGAGATGAGCACTGGGGATATAGAGATAAGAAAACCTCCCAGTCAGGTGGGGAACAGAAGGCATAAACGACCCCAAAACACAGTCCCTCCTGTGAGGATTGGGGAAGATGTTTTCTACTTCGAACCTCAGTCTTTCTACCCCCACTGATGAGTACTTCCTCCTATTGAATTTCAGCAGGCATGGAAAAGAGCTCATGCCAGTGCTAGAAGGATCTCTATGGTACGATAAACAGAGAATCCCCTCAGGGCTTGGCAAAGGAGCCTCCAAAGGCTGGGAAGGAGGGTCAGGTTTTAGGGGTTCATAGAGCTGCTCCTGTTTTGGCTGTTTTGACTTATATGACATATGGGTTGCTGGTATAAGATTTTATTAGCCATGTAACTTAAAAAAATCTGAAAATCTGAGCTTCAACTCAACCTGTCCATTGTATAAATAAGAGAACTGAGACCCAGAAAGGCAACAAACTTGTCCCAACCCATCCATGAGTTGGGAGGCAGAGCCTGGTGCCTGGGGAGATGTCTGGAGGTGAGCCATGCTCAGAGAATCCCTCAAGCACCAGTGCTTCAAACTCAGAACTTGGTTGAGTGAGGGTTTTGGCTTTCACACCCTCCCCATCTCACATGGGAGGGAGGCAGGCTGTGAACATACACAGGTGGACACACATTTCTACAATAATTAATCCCCCTCACAGTTGCACAGCACCTTAGTGTTCACACAAACACACATTATGCCTCACATAACAGCATCTCATTTAATGCTCACCACACACCTGGGAAATAGCAAAGGGTATGTTATTAGACCCCAATCATAGATGAGGAAACCAAGGCTGAGGGTAGTTAAAGGAGAGCCTTGCAGCAGAGATGAGACTGACCCAGATGTGATGTGCTTTACTCAGGGAGGTGTGTGTGAGGGTCAGGGGGTGATTAGAACCACTGAACCAATTGGTCTGAGAGGGGTTTCTGGAGGAGGAGAAACTCCAGCAGCCCCATCCATTCATTTACTTGCTCAGCTGGTTTTTATTACGGACCTCCTATGAAGATGACACTATTCTAAGGGGCCATCCAAGAGCTCAAAGCTTGGGGACTGGAGTGTCAAGTCTGCTCCAGAGTGTGTTCTGAGTGCCATAGACAAAAGAGAGAGCACATGGGGCCAGCAAGGGCTAGTAGCGACCTTGGAAGATGGGGAAGACGCTCTGTTTTTATGCAGAGGGGCTGGTGGCATGGAGGAGAGTAATCTGGGCAGACAGCAAGAGCAAACAGCCTGAGCAAGAGAGGTATGTTTTGGGCAAGGCCAGGGGCTTGGCGAGAGCACTGGTCTCCAGCTGGGCTGATGGGTAATAGTGAGGGGTTATGTTTCTGAAAGCTTCCCAGGGGAGGCTGAGAAGACTGCAGTGGGCAGTGCACCCACGTAAAGCTGGAAGGCCTCGGTGCCTGTCCCCGCTCCACACTTCAGCCCTGAGGGAACCCCCGCAATTCACCACATCTCTCTGAGCCTCAGTTCTCTTACACATAAAGGAGGGACAATCACACTACCTATTTTGTTTATTTG
Organism: Aethalodelphis obliquidens; assembly: GCF_003676395.1. NCBI lineage: Eukaryota > Metazoa > Chordata > Mammalia > Artiodactyla > Delphinidae > Aethalodelphis > Aethalodelphis obliquidens. Next base: position 352,263 of record NW_020837992.1, on the reverse strand, counting down.
AAAGCATTTTTCAGGTTGTAAATCACTAGGCAGATATCATGGTCTATTCTATTGGTGATGGAAAGACTTTGTAGATTTTTGAGCAGGAGACTGAAGGATCTGAAAGAGGCTCTGGAAAGATCATTCTGTGACTCTGCAGAGTGAGATGGAAGAGGGAAAGGGTAAAAGCAGGGAGACCTGTCAGAGGTAACAGCAGTCTTGGTCAAAGAAGATTAAAAGCCAAACATAAGAGGAAGCAGTGGGAACAGAGGAGATGAACAAGAGAGATGTCGCATAGGATTCCCGGGCTCCTTGGCCAGTAGAGCAGAACAGCCAGGCAAAGATCACCCTTGGATTTCAAGCTTGAACTCCTGGGCAAATGCTGAGGCCTGTAAGGGAGATAGGGAGCAGCAGAAGCTGGTGGGGCCTGGAGAAGGATGGGAAGTCCACTCCTGGACAGGTTGGTGGGATGTGCCTATGGCAACATCCAGGCACAGGGTCCAGCAGGCTTGTGGAAATGGCGAAGGGGACAACTGGAACTCCCCTTGATGTCTGGGTCATCTCAAGTGTGTTCTGGGAGAGATGAGATCACTCAGGGAGAGGATGTAGAAGAGAAGTTGGAAAGAAGCAGGGCTGTGCCCATAGCACCAGGGAGGGAGAGCAGCCAAAGTGGGGAGCAGGCTAGCAGGTATTTCAGGAAGAAGGGTCCTGGGGGGGGTTCAGGGCTGGAGAGCAGCTGTGAATGATACGAGGGGGAAGTGGTAAGATTTTGTGACAAGAAGGGGGAAGAGTGGGGTAGAAGTACCATCTCACAGGTTAACACTGGAGCAGGCAGGAAAAGGTGTGGGTGTGGGTGTAGATGAGGCTTTGAAAGGGTTTGGCAGGGAAGAGAATAAAAGATGGACTGTTAGCTGCAAGAGAGTGGGGTCAAAAAGAGGTTGGTTTTAGATGGGGAGAACTGAGCATGCTCACAGCCTGAGGGAGGGATGCAGTGGCAAGGAAGAGATGAATCAGTGAGAAGAGAGACTGAGAAGAGACCCTGCTTGTCAAGGTCCTAAGTGCTTAATGACGGCTGTTGGGCACAGAGTTTTGGATGCTCAGAAACTTGGAAGTACTAGTGCTCCAAGCCCCTGCCCCCACTGAATCTTGAGGGGAGGCTCCCAGGTCTCCTGCCCCAGCCTAGTCTCTCCGAAAAGCCCCTCCACTCCCCTGCCCCCACCCACACCCGACCCTAAGCCAGCAGTCTGCCCTGCCATGTTGCACATCAGTTAAAGAACCAGCCTTCTCTCGGCATCGGTTCCTCTTCATCTGGGCCCCCGGCCCAGCCCCCACTCCTGACCCCAGCCCACAGGGTACTTGCTATGAATTTCTTGGCTTCTCTGGCCCTTGACGGCAGCCAAAAGGGCGCCTCTGGGCAATCCATCTGCCACCCCACCACAGGCTGGAAGACCTGGAGTTGACTACCATGAGAGCTCACACCTCCCGGCACAGCCCACCCCATCCTGGCCAGAATATTCATGCCCAATTTCCTGGACCCCTCAAACATCACCTCTAAGGGTGCAAGGCAAGGATTCTCTGCTTCCCCTTCCCTCAGTGGGCAGAAGGAAAAATCAAGGCTAGAGCCAGGAGTCAGGAGCCAGGAGTCAAAGCACTAGGCACTCACCCCATCACACTGAGGAGACAATATTCCTGGGAAACAGCTCTGGGAAAAGAATGGACAGGAGACTTTTATTCTGGCTTCAGCTCATTCTCTCAGCTCCAGTCTTGTCCTGGCCCTAATTCCCTGATCTTAAGCAGAGCTCTTAATATTCCATTCACATCTGCCTTGCCCCTCTGCCCTGAGCCTAAGACCCTTTCACCAAAGAGCACTGGGAGTGTGAAAAGACTGCGCTAAGTATATTTTCCTGAAGTCAGGATGGATGGAGAGGTAGGCTGTGCCCTGGGCTCCCTGGCCCCTCTGTGAGCCCACCCCAAAGTGCCAAATTCCAGGCCATGAGAACAAACAGGAGCTTGCCAGAGGTGTCCATCTATACCTAAGAGACATCCACTCCATCCAGCTGATCAGAAGAGCTCTCCAGGTGCTGGACTTTTCTATTTCAACCACTGTCCCTGGCCCAAGGGTTGGAGGGATTCCATCTAAGGCTTAAAATCACTCCTGGTACACAGTAGAGCTCAAGAAGCATTTATTGAATGCTGAATTTTCAGAATAATATAGTACAAGACTACAACAACAAGAAGTCTAGCAATGCTTTCTTGTTTATTTAGAACTCATTTAACTCACAGCATTGCTGGTGAAGTAAGTATAATTATTTTCTCTTTTCCAGAGCAGGAAACTGTGGTGCAGGGAGGTGTGTGGATATGCTCTGAGAAGGGATCCAGAGCCAGAAGAAGCCACCCAGCTCAGGACTGTTGCCTGGGGCTCAGGGTCCCCCTGCTGGCTGCCGGAAGCCTGGGTATGGGGTGAGGATCTTGGAAGGGCCGGCTTCCACTCCAGCAGCAGAGGCTCCCTCCCTGAGCCGGCTCTGGGCTGGGTTCCTGAGGCTGGGAGGAGGCTCAAGCCTAGGAGGACCATCAGATGCACTGTGAAAGGCTTCAGGTGGGATGCTCCCGGGTAGAATGGACAAGACCTGTGGGAGACAGACAGAGCTCATGCCCCCTAACCTTTCTAGGCTTTGCCCATCTCCTCTGGAGAGCCCACCCAGAGGGAATGCATAGACTGAGCTCTCCTGACGCCCAATCCAAAGTACTTTGTTCCCCTTTTTCTAGGCAAAGCCTTCTAAACCAGCCCAAAGCAATGGGATGGCTCCTATCCAGAGAAATCTCTAGAGAAGAGGATTTTCCAGCTTCCTTTACTTTTCACCACACCTCATCTAGCAGCTCTCAGTTCTGACAGTGAGAAAGGCTAGCTTAGACCCATCCACCTCTTGTTCCTTCTGGAGATGGTGGGTCTGCTGGCTTTCCACTGGATTTTTGTTAATTCAATCCTCCTCAAGGATTATGAGTTTAGTCTGTAGTGTCAAACAAATTTGGCATCAAATCTCACTTCTGTCCCTTCTTAGTGTCTGACTTTGAGCACAAAACCAAGAAACCTCATTTTTCTCACTTATAAAATGGGCTTAACTTTCATAATGGGTTGTTGGGAATATTCAGTGATATATCATAAAATCAATAGCACTCTGCATATAGCGTGTTCAGTAAATGTTATTAATAATTATTATTGGGCTTCCCTTGTGGCGCAGTGGTTGAGCGTCCGCCTGCCGATGCAGGGGATGCGGGTTCGTGCCCCGGTCTGGGAGGATCCCACATGCCGCGGAGTGGCTGGGCCCGTGAGCCATGGCCGCTGAGCCTGCGCGTCCGGAGCCTGTGCTCCACAATGGGAGAGGCCACAACAGTGAGAGGCCCGCGTACAGCAAAAAAAAAAAAAAATTATTATTATTTTCATAGTTCTTTTACCTTTCTTACTCTATCACTTAACTAAAGAGGAGTGGGATGAGGGGTACAGTAGTCAGGTAGGAGTTCTGGACAGAAAAGTGTGGCGCATCCTGTCATGTGCTTGAAATGTCCCCAACCTGGTCACCTCCTTTTGCTCCTACCCTTGTCTGCAAAGGGAGGGGTGACAGCTGCTCTCCCCACACCTGCCCAGGCCCTGACCCAGCCAAAGGACTGGCACAGCTGCTGGAACGGCTCAAATGCCTTGGATTTAGGGCTAGGTAGAGGACAGCTGAGGATGGGGGAAGAGGGTGAAGGGCCAGATAAGGAACACTCTTTTCTCTCATTATGTCCACTTACCCTGCAGCTTCCTAAGCCTTTCAGGTCAGCCTGGGACCTCTGACCTCATGCCTGCTCCACCCTGGGGGTTGGACAGGAGGTGCTCCCCCTCTTTCCCTCCCTTGTCCTCTGCCCTCTCATGCCTCCGCCCACATGGCTGAACTCGCCCACCCCACCCCCATGCCCCTGCTCCCTCCCCCACCCATGTGCTGCCCAGCTGTCACTGGCCCTGAGCTGGGCACTCTGCCTGCCTGTACCACTCATGAATTGCCACTATTCACACTCTGGCTCCAGGGTCTCCACCTGTTCCCCTTGGTTGGCACAGCAGGACAGTGTGGCCTCATCTGTTGTCCTCCATCCAGGACCCAGTGCAAGAGACTAAACTTAAAAATTCCCAACTTCCACCTGCCAGGACTGGGGTAGGGAGGACTGGCTGAGAGGCAGAGTCTGAGTAGGGGCACCCTCATCTCCTGGAAGACCAGGCCTGGTTCTTGCCTGTCCCCGACCCACCAGCACTGTCTGAAACAACCTGCAGTGCAGTGTGAAGAAAAAGCAAGAAGCCCACTTTTCCCAAAAGGACATTTGCATATTTCATAACATTCTCTTATTATGTTGCATTTATTCGTGGCCAGGGCCTGAATCAGGGGCTGGTCAGTGTACAATGTGAACAGAAAGAGACACAGTGGCAACATTTTAAAAATTAATTTCTTATTATACAAGCAATATGTGAATACACTTTCCTTGATTGGGAGAATGAAACCATTGCAGTTCAGGCTCACATTCCCTTTGATCAATCCTCTAAATCCAGACCATTTCCCCTAAACACAGAGGTGACCACTGTTACCAGCTTGTCTATATATTTGCATAATATATCCATAGAAAATATATAATTCTATCGTGTGGGTTTGGGTTTTGCTGTTATTTTTTACATAAATTGTAAACTACAAATATTTTGCAACTAAATTCACTAAAAAAGGTCTTATCTGGGCTTCCCTGGTGGTGCAGTGGTTGAGAGTCCGCCTGCCAAGGCAGGGGATACGGGTTGGTGCCCCAGTCTGGGAAGATCCCACATGCTGCGGAGCGGCTGGGCCCGTGAGCCATGGCCGCTGAGCCTGCGCGTCCGGAGCCTGTGCTCCGCAACGGGAGAGACCACAACAGTGAGAGACCCGTGTACCGCAAAAAAAAAGAAAAAAAAAAGGTCTTATCTAAGTCAGTACATATAGATTTACAACAATCTCTTTAAATGCTACATGATATTCCTAGCATAGACACATCACAGTTTATTTAGCCATCTCCCTATTGATAGACATCAGGTTCTGTCATTTTCTCCCATTATAAACATTGTGTTCTGTCACATGCTTGAGGCTTCTCCAACCTGGTCCTGCCTGGTCCTATGTTCCTACCCCTGTGAAGAGGAAAATTTATCATTTATACTGTTTTAAGGGTGCAGAAATGGCAAAAGTGTCCTTAGGAGTATTTTATAACAAATGTTTAGTAATTTAAAAAATCCTGGGTCCTATTAAGATGATCTCTACATCCACCTGAGGACAAATTACTGCTCTAGGAAAGAGAGTGCACCCAGTGAGGTAGAAGGAGAGGCAAAAGAGAGTGAAGAGAGTAGAAAGTGAAAGAAAAGTGAACAGAAAAGAGCAAGAAAGAGAAAGATGTAAAAGGGCACATATATGACAGTGCTCTCTGCAACAGGATAAAACTGGAAATGTCTACTGGAAAAGAAACAGTTAAGTAAAATTTGTCATATCCATTCAGCAGAATATTATGTAGCCATTAAAATGATAATTATGAAGACTATGTAGGAGTATGAAAAATGCTTCTGATATTAAGTTAAAGAGTAGAGTACAAAATTAAAACTGCATTATGATGGCAACCATGAAAAATGATGGGAAGGGAATATAGGCAAATAAAACAATTTGATTTGTTGTAGTAGCAGAATTGTGGGCATACTATTATTATTGCTTACTTACATTAATATTGTCATAATATTGTTTTGCAATATATGATTAACGTTAAAGTTAAATAGCAACAGGAAGAAGGAAGGAAAGGAAAATGAATTTTTAAAAAAGGAGAAGAAGAGAGGGAGGGGAGAAGGGCATGGAAGAAGAAATGAGAGGAGAAGAGAGATGAAAAGAGAAGGATTGGAGTAAAGCCCATGTTTTGAGGGCTGGGCCATCTTTAGCAGCCACCTCAGCCATAGTATTGACTCAGGCTCTTCTTCCAGGCTCTTTGGACTGAAAACAGTTTTCACTGTACACAGAAGATGTTCACCTCCCACCCTCTTCCCTTCAGTACTTTTTAAAGCCTATTAAGGAGTTAGGGATACCAAGCTCAGGATTTCAAGAAACTCAGATTCTAGTGGCTAGAGAGAGATAGGGGCATAGATGTGTGAGCAAACAATTACAGCCAATCAACAAAAGCTCAAATAGAGGTCTAAAACTCTGTAGGTGGAGGCCGTAGGCTCGCAGAAGGCTTCATGAGCAAGCGACATTTGAGCTGCGTTTCAAAAACTGGGCAGGAGATTATCAGACAGAGAAAGGGGGGGTAGCATCCTAACATCCTAGGGAGAAGGCACAAGTGCAAAGGCATCAGGGCCTAAACACACACACACACACACACACACACACACACACACACACACACACACCCCACATATACTACCATTTAGTATGGCTAAACATAGGATTCAGGAGGAACAGAGGCAAGAGATGAGGCCTTGAATTTATCCTAAGGGCAATGAGAAGGATTAAAGCGTTTAATCAGAGGAATAGCACACTCTAATTTGTGCTTTAGAGAGATGACTGTTGAGGCAATGAGGAAAGTGGGTGGTAGCAGGGCAAAGTGGAGAGAAGGAACATAAATTAGGAGGTTATTGTAAGAGTTCGATAAGGAGTAAGACCCTAAACTGGGGCAATTAATGGCATAAGGTAGAGGGATTAACTCAAGAAATCTTTATGTAGAAATAATAGAACTTTATTCATTAACTCATTTAGTGAACAACTTTTGAGCACCTCCTATGGCATTGGGTAGTCAGTGATCAAAGACAGTGTCTGTCTTAAGAGGGGAAGATAGACAGAGGGACAGCTGCTTACAGATCAGTGTGAAAAGTGCTATGATAGAGATAAGCCAGTGAGGGAGAGGCCTTGAGAGTTCAGGAATAAATGGGATATGGGAAGGGAGGGAGGAGGGGTCTAGATGACTTCCAGGTTTCCACCTCAGATGTTGAGTGGAGAGTTGAACCACTGGCTAAGGTGAGGAGCACAGGGTAAGTGTGTGTCTGGAGGCACATGGTCATTTTGATTTGGTTCTCTCAATTCTTCCTTTGCCACCACCCCATTGAGAAAGGCCAATTGTGGTTTAGGGAACCTGTTGTTGCCTTCCCAGTTGGAAGAATTGCATGGAAAACACCTAGTATAGTTCCTGGCACGTAGTAAGTGCTCAATAAATGTTAAGTAAAGAAAACTAGTAAAAAGTGCAGAAACTTAAAGCAAGATTCATACTTACCATGCTGCCTCTCTCCATAAAACCGTTGAGGGATGTGTGGCCCACTGGCCCTGAAAGGCAGTCCACCAGAGACTTTTGACAGAACCTCAGCCTCCCAAGAAGAGGTTGTTAAAGAGAGTACGGATATAAATATGCAAAAACTGAGCTCACTGTTGGTAGATTGGGCCCCCACAAAGAAAAGGATAGATGCGGCAGAGGGATCTCAGCAGTTTATTCCCATCAAAAGGCATCTGCATTGCATCATTTGTTTGAAGAATATGTACTGTGAACTTTGAAACCCACCTCATTGCATGATACCATGGAGGAAGTCAACAAAGTTGTGAATTTTCTTTGTTCTTGTGCTTTTACTATTGTCGCTTTACTGAAATTTTAGAAAAAGATGAAGCAGAGTATGGAGACCTTGTTTATGTCGATGCTGTTGGGTAGTAAAGTCATGGAAAACTTGTTGAAAGATTTACTGAACTGCTTCTCCACCACAGGGAATTAAAAGGCTTTGAGGGACCCAACTCATCAGACCTCAGGCAGCTCATGTCTTCCAGATGTGACAAGACTTGTAAACACTCTAATCTTGAAAGTGAAACACTGCTGATGCATTGGATGGAGGAAGTGCTCACGTTGAGCTTAAGCCGGACATGTGGACTAAGTGACTGACAACTAGAACCTGCTTTCATTTCTTATTGCTTCACTACATTAAGTGCAATGAAATCACCAACAGTGAAGAAATGCGGTGCTGTTTGATGGACATAAAGTCACTTTTTAAGAGAAATTCTCAGATCTGGGTAAGTATGAACCTTGCTTTAAGTTTTATATTTTTTTACCTTTTTGAAATTTACATGTATTGAGTGCTTATATGCTCCAGGGACTAGCCTAGGTGTTTTACATGTACTCATTCATTCCAGCCTCACAACAAACCTAAGAGGTAGTTTCTAGCATTATTCTCATTTCACAGATATTAACAGTGAGGTTAAGAAGAAAGACTTTTAAGTGGGGGAGCCTGGACTCTACCCTGGCAGTCTGACTTCTGTGCTCTTAACCACTCTGTGCAAACTTGAAGATGTGTCTAATCACCAAGCATCAGTCCTATCAATGGGGCTTCATTTCCAAGGAACTGATTATAGTGAAAGTGAATTATGCTCACCAAGAAGACTCAATTTTCCTAGAATTTTAGAAAGCACTGGATAAATCCCAGAGTCTAAAATATCCTACTCTGTGGTCTAGCTCTGGGAAACACTTGGGTCCATTTTCTTTTTCTCATGAAACCACTGAGGGCAGTGCTGAGAAACATCACTAGTAAGTAAATCTAGAGACTGTGTTGAGAGGTGCCCTGATGCAGCACCCTCCACAACTCCATTTGTTTAAATTCCTGTCCTCATGGACTTCATCAATGCTCTCAAATCAACCCACATCTAGCATAGGCCTATAAGAGTGCACTTTTGTATAAATTATGTTAATCTAACTGCTTTTATACTGCTTTTGTGTTGTTAAAAATCCATAAATTTGTTCATCCTGCTTCACTATTGTTATTAATTTTTAAGTTATGGACTTCATGTTCTGAGGTATAGCATCATACGTTGTTTTTAAAAATTTTTTTTATTGTAGTATAGTTGCTTTACAATATTGTGTTAATTTCTACTGTACAGCAAAGTGAATCAGCTACAGGTATACATGTATCCCCTCTTCTTTGGATTTCCTTCCCATTTAGGTCACCACAGACGACTGAGTAGAGTTTCCTGTGCTATACAGTAGGTTCTCATTAGTTACCTATTTTATACATAGTATCAATAGTGCATATATGTCAATCTCAATCTCCCAGTTCATCCCACCCACTCCCCTTCCCCCCTTGGCATCCATATGTTTGTTCTCTATATCTGTGTCTCTATTTCTGCTTTGTAAATAAGATTGTCTATACCAATTTTTTCAGATTCCACATATACGTGCGAATATACTTCTTTTTCTCTTTCTGACTTACTTCACTCTGTATGACAGTCTCTAGGTCCATCCACATCTCTACAAATGACCCAATTTCATTCCTTTTTATGACTCAGTAATATTCCATTGTATATATGTACCACATCTTCTTTATCCATTCCTCTGTTGATGGACATTTAGATTGTTTCCATGTCTTGGCTATTGTAAAGAGTGCTGCAATGAACATTGGGGTGCATGTGTCTTTTTGAATTATGGTTTTCCCTGGGTGGGAAATTCCAGTAGTGGGATTGCTGGATCACATGGTAGTTCTAGTTTTTTAAGGAACCTATATACTATTCTCCATAGTGGCTACATACTGTTCTCCATAGTGGCTGCATACTGTTCTCCATAATAGCTGTATCAATTTACATTCCCACCAACAGTGCAAGAGGGTTCCCTTTTCTCCACACCCTCTCCAGCACTTATTGTTTGTAGAAGGTTTGATGATGGCCTTCGGACCAGTGTGAGGTGATACCTCATTGTAGTTTTGATTTGCATTTCTCTAATAATTAGCAATGTTGAATATCATTACATATGTTTTTTTGCCAACTGTATGTCTTCTTTGCAGAAGTGTCTATTTAGGTCTTCTGCCCATTTTTTTGATTGGCTTGCTTGTTTTTTTGCTATTGAGCTGCATGAGCTGCTTGTACATTTTGGAGATTAATCCTTTGTCAGTTGCTTCATATTTTCTGCCATTCTGAGGGCTGTCTTTTTGTCTTGTTTATGGTTTCCTTTGCTGTGCAAAAGCTTTTAGTTTAATTAGGTCGCATTTGTTTATTTTTGTTTTTATTCTCATTACTCTGGGGGGCGGTCGTCAAAAAAGATCTTGCTAAAAAAACATCAGATTTATGTCAAAGAGTGTTCTGCTTATGTTTTCCTCTAAGAGTTTTATAGTGTCTGGCCTTACATTTAGGTCTTTAACCTATTTTGAGTTTATTTTTGTGCATGGTGTTAGGGAGTGTTCTAATTTCATTCTTTTACATGTAGCTGTCCAGTTTTCCCAGCACCACTTATTGAAGAGGCTCTCTTTGCTCAATTGTATATTCAGGCTTCCTTTGTCATAGATTAGGTGGCCATAGGTGCATGGGTTTATCTCTGAACTTTCTATCCTGTTCCATTGATCTATATTTCTGTTTTTGTGCCAGTACCATACTGTCTTGATTACTGTAGCTTTGTAGTAGAGTCTGAAGTCAGGGAGCCTGCTTCCACTGGCTCTGTTTTTATTTCTCAAGATTGCTTTGGCTATTCAGGGTCTTTTGTGCTTCCATAAAAATTGTAAAATTTTTTGTTCTAGTTCTGTGAAAAATGCCGTTGGTAATTTTATAGTGATAGCATTGAATCGGTAGATTGCTTTGGATAGTGTAGTCATTTTCACAGTATTAATTCTTCCAATCCAGGAACATGGTATAGCTCTCCACCTGTTGGTGTAGTCTTTGATTTCTTTCATCAGTATCTTATAGTTTTCTCATACAGGCCTTTGCCTCCTTATGTAGGTTTGTTCCTAGGTATTTTATTCCTTTTTGTTGCAATGGTAAATGGGATTGTTTCCTTAATTTCTCCTTCTGATCTTTTGTTATTAATGTATAGGAATGAAAGAGATTTCTCTGTATTAACAGCGTATCCTGTGACTTTATTAAATTTGTTGATTAGCTCTAGTAGTTGTCTGGTGGAATCTTTAGGATTTTCTATGTATAGTATCATGTCATCTGCAAACAGTGACAGTTTTACTTCTTCACTGCCAATTTGGATTCCTTTTATTTCTTTTCTTCTCTGATTGCCATGGTTAGGACTTCCAAAACTATGTTGAATAATAATGGTGAGAGTGGGCACCCTTGTCTTGTTCCTGATTTTAGAGGAAATGCTTTCAGCTTTTCACCATTGAGAATGATGTTGGCTGTGGGTTTGTCATATATGGCCTTTATTATGTTGAGGTAGTTTCCCTCTATGCCCACTTTCTGGAGAGTTTTCATCATAAATGGGTGTTGAATTTTGTCGAATGCTTTTTCTGCATCTATTGAGATGATCATATGGATTTTATTCTTCAATTTGTTAATATGGTGTATCACATTGATTGATTTGCATATATTGAAGAATCCTTGCATCTCTGGGATAAATCCCACTTGATCATGGTGTATGATCCTTTTAATGTGTTGTTGGATTTGGTTTGCTAGTATTTTGTTGAGGATTTTTCCGTCTATGTTCATCAATGATATTGGCCTGTCATTTTCTTTTTTTGTAATATCTTTGTCTGGTTTTGGTATCAGGGTGATGGTGGCCTCTAGAATGAGTTTGGGAGTGTTCCTCCCTCTGCAATTATTTGGAAGAGTTTGAGAAGGATAGGTGTTAGCTCTTCTCTGAATGTTTGATAGAATTTGCCTGTGAAGCCATCTGGCCCTGGACTTTTGTTTGGTGGAAGATTTTTAATCACAGTTTCAATTTCATTACTTGTGATTGGTCTATTCATGCTTTCTGTTATTTCCTTGTTCAGTCTTGGAAGGTTATATCCTTCTAAGAATTTTTCCACTTCTAGGTTGTTCATTTTGTTGACATATAGTTGCTTGTAGTAATCTCTTCTGACCCTTTGTATTTCTGTGGTGTCCATTGTAACTTCTCCTTTTTCCTTTCTCCTTTTATTGATTTGAATCCTCTCCCTTTTTTTCTTGATGAGTCTGGCTAAAGTTTTATCAATTTTGTTTATCTTCTCAAAGAACCAGCTTTTAATTTCATTGATCTTTGCTATTGTTTTCTTCATCTCTATTTCATTTGTTTCTGCTCTTCTTTATGATTTTTATTCTTCTGCTAACTTTGGGTTTTGTTTCTTCTTCTTTCTCTAGTTTCTTTAGGTGTAAGGATAGGTTGTTATTTGAGAGTTTTCCTGTTTCTTGAGGTAGGATTGTATTGCTATAAACTTCCCTCTTAGAACTGCTTTTGCTGCATCCCCTAGGTTTTGGATTGTCATGTTATTTGTCATTTGTGTCTAGGTATTTTTTGATTTCCTCTTTGATTTCTTCAGTGATCCATTGATTATTTAATAACATGTTTATCCTCCATGTGTTTGTGTTATAAATAGCTTTTATTATGTTGAGATATGTTCCCTCTATACCCTCTTTGGTAAGAGTTTTTATCATGAATGGATGTTGAATTTTGTCAAATCCTTTTTCTGCATCTATTGAGATGATCATGTGGTTTTTGTCTTTTCTTTTGTTTAAGTGGTATATCACATTGATTGATTTGTGTATGTTGAACCATCCTCATGAACTTGGGATGAATCCCATTTGGTCATGGTATATGATCGTTTTTATGTGTTGTTGGATTCAGCTTGCTAATATTTTATTGAGAATTTTTGCATCTATATTCATCAAAGATATTGGCCTGTAATTTTCTTTTTTGGTGGTATCTTTGTCTAGTTTTGGTGTCAGCATGATGGTTGAGTTTGAGTTTGGAAGAGATTGAGAAAGATTAGTATACATTCTTCTTTGTGTGTTTGGTAGAATTCCCCTGTGAAGACATCTGGTCCTGGACTTTTGTTTGTAAGGAGTTTTTAAATTACAGATTCTATTTCATTTCTAGTGGTTGGTCTGTTCAAATTATCTATTTCTTCCTGATTCAGTCTGGTGGGCTGTATGTTTCTAGAAAGTTGTCCATTTCTTCTAGGCTGTTGAATTTGTTGGCAAATAATTATTCATAATATCCTCTTATGGTGTTTTGTATTTCTGCAGTATCAGTTGATATTTCTCCATTTTCATTTCTCATTTTGTTTGTGTTCTCTGTCTTTTCTTCTTGGTGAGCCTAGCTAGAGGTTTGTCAATTTTTTCTACTCTTTCAAAGAACCAGCTCTTCGTTTTATTGATTTTTTCTTGAATCTCTATTTTATATATTTCCTCTCTTATCTTTATTATTTCTTTCATTCTGCTGACTTTAAGTTTTGTTTATTTTTCTTTTTCTAATTCTTTTAGGTGGTAGGTTAGGTCGTTTGAGATTTTTCTTGTTTTTTGAGGAAAGCCTGTATCTCTATGAACTTCCCTCTAATACCTGCTTTTGCTGCATCCCATAGATTTTTTTATGGTTGTGCTTTCATTGTCATTTGTCTCAAGGTATTTTTAAATTTCCTTTTTGCTTTCCTCATTGACCCATTGGTTTTTTAGTAGCATGTTATTTAGTTTCCAAGTAATCTTTTTTTTTCTCATTTCTTTTTCTGTGATTGATTTCTAGTTTCATGCCATTGTGCTCAGAAGAGATGCTTGAAATAATTTCTATACTCTTAAATTTGTTGAGGTTTGTTTTGTGCCCTAGTATGTGGTCAATCCTAGAGAATGTTCCATGTGCACTTGAAAAGAATGTGTATTCTGCTTTTTTTTTGACGTAATATCCTGAAAATATCAATTAAATCTAACTGTTCTATTGTATCATTTCGGATCTCTGTTGCCTTACTGATTTTCTGTCTCGAAGATCTGTCCATTGATGTGAGTGCGGTGTTAAATCTCCTACTATTATTGCATTCCTGTCATTTTCTTCTTTTATGTATGTTAGCATTTTTTTAAATGTACTTGGGCACTCCTATATTAGGTGCATATATGTTGATGAGTGTAAAATCCTCTTTTTGTATTGATCCTTTTATCAATATATAGTGTCCTTCTTTATCTTTCTTTATGGCCTTTGTTTTAAAGTCTATTTTGTCTAATATGTGTATTGTGAACCCTGCTTTCTTGTCATTTCTATTTCCATGAAATATCTTTTTTTATCCCCTCACTTTCAATCTATGTGTCTCCTTTGCCCTAAAGTGGGTCTCTTATAGGCAGCATAATGTAGGCTCTTGTTTTTCTTTCCAGTCTGCCAGTCCACGTCTTTTGATTAGAGTACTTAGTCTGTTGACATTTAAGGTAATTATTGACAAACATGTATTTATTGCCATTTTATTTTATTTATTTTTTAGCATCTTTATTGTAATATAATTGCTTTACAATGGTGTGTTAGTTTCTGCGTTATAACAAAGTGAATCAGTTATACATATACATATGTTCCCATATCTCTTCCCTCTTGTGTCTCCCTCCCTCACACCCTCCCTATCCCACCCCTCTAGGTGGTCACAAAGCACCGAGCTGATCTCCCTTTGCCATGCGGCTGCTTCCCACTAGCTATCCATTTTACGTTTGGTAGTGTATACTACCACTACCACTACCACAGTGTATATCCTCAAGTCCATTCTCTAGTAGGTCTGTGTCTTTATTCCCGTCTTACCCCTAGGTTCTTCATGACCTTTCTTTTTCTTCTTAGACGCCATATATATGTGTTAGCATATTTGTTTTTCTCTCTCTGACTTACTTCACTCTGTATGACAGACTCTAGGTCCATCCACGTCACTACAAATAACTCAATTTCGTTTCTTTTTATGGCTGAGTAATATTCCATTGTATGTATGTGCCACATCTTCCTTATCCATTCATCCGATGATGGACACTTATGTTGCTTCCATCTCCTTGCTATTGTAAATAGAGCTGCAATGAATATTTTGGTACATGACTCTTTTTGAATTACGGTTTTCTCAGGGTATATGCCCAGTAGTGGGATTGCTGGGTCGTATGGTAGTTCTATTTGTAGTTTTTTAAGGAACCTCCATACTGTTTTCCATAGTGGCTGTATCAATTTACATTCCCACCAGCAGTGCAACAGTGTTCCCTTTTCTCCACACCTCCAGCATTTATTGTTTCTATATTTTTTGATGATGGCCATTCTGACTGGTGTGAGATGATATCTCATTGTAGTTTTTATGTGCATTTGTCTAATGATTAATGATATTGAGCATTCTTTCATGTGTTTGTTGGCAATCTGCATATGTTCTTTGGAGAAATGTCTATTTAGGTCTTCTGCCCATTTTTGGATTGGGCTGCTTGTTTTTTTGTTATTGAGCTGCATGAGCTGCTTGTAAATTTTAGAGATTAATCCTTTGTCAGTTGCTTCATTTGCAAATATTTTCTCCCATTCTGAGGGTTTCTTTTGGTCTTGTTTATGGTTTCCTTTGCTGTACAAAAGCTTTGAAGTTTCATTAGGTCCCATTTGTTTATTTTTGTTTTTATTTCCATTAATCTAGGAGGTGGGCCAAAAAGGATCTTGCTGTGATTTATGTCATAGAGTGTTCTGCCTATGTTTTCCTCTAAGAGTTTAATAGTTTCTGGCCTTACATTTAGATCTTTAATCCATTTTGAGCTTATTTTTGTGTATAGAGTTAGGGAGTGTTCTAATCTCATACTTTTACATGTACCTGTCCAGTTTTCCCAGCACCACTTATTGAAGAGACTGTCTTTTCTCCACTGTATATTCTTGCCTCCTTTATCAAAGATAAGGTGACCATATGTGTGTGGGCTTATCTCTGGACTTTCTATCCTGTTCCATTGATCTATATTTCTGTTTTAGTGCCAATACCATACTGTCTAAATTACTGTAGCTTTGTAGTATAGTCTGAAGTCAGGGAGCCTGATTCCTCCAGCTCCATTTTTTGTTCTCAAGATTGCTTGGGCTATTCGGGGTCTTTTGTCTTTCCATACAAATTGTGAAATTTTTTGCTCTAGTTCTGTGAAAAATGCCAGGGGTAGTTTGATAAGGATTGCATTGCATCTGTAGATTGCTTTGGGTAGTAGAGTATTTTCACAATGTTGATTCTTCCAATCTAAGAACATGGTATATCTCTCCATCTATTTGTATCATCTTTAATTTCTTTCATCAGTGTCTTATAATTTTCTGCATACAGGTCTTTTGTCTCCTTAGGTAGGTTTATTCCTAGATATTTTATTCTTTTTTTTGCAATGGTAAATGGGAGTGTTTTCTTGATTTCTCTTTCAGATTTTTCATCATTAGTGTATAGGAAGGCCAGAGATTTCTGTGCATTAATTTTGTATCCTGCTACTTTACCAAATTCATTGATTAGCTCTCGTAGTTTTCTGGTAGCATCTTTGGGATTCTCTATGTATAGTATCATGTCATCTGCAGACAGTGACTGCTTTACTTCTTTTCCGATTTGGATTCCTTTTATTTCTTTTTCTTCTCTGATTGCTGTGGCTAAAACTTCCAAAACTATGTTGAATAAGAGTAGTGAGAGTGGGCAACCTTGTCTTGTTCCTGATCTTAGTGGAAATGGTTTCAGTTTTTCACCATTGAGGAAGATGTTGGCTGTGGGTTTGTCATATATGGCCTTTATTATGTTGAGGAAAGTTCCCTCTATGCCTACTTTCTGGAGGGTTTTTATCATAAATAGGTGTTGAATTTTGTCGAAAGCTTTCTCTGCATCTATTGAGATGATCATATGGTTTTTCTCCTTCAGTTTGTTAATATGGTGTATCACGTTGATTGATCTGTGTACATTGAAGAATCCTTGCATTCCTGGGATAAACCCCACTTGATCATGGTGTATGATCCTTTTAATGTGCTGTTGGATCCTGTTTGCTAGTATTTTGTTGAGGATTTTTGCATCTATGTTCATCAGTGATATTGGCCTGTAGTTTTCTTTCTTTGTGACATCTTTTTCTGGTTTTGTTATCAGGGTGATGGTGGCCTCCTAGAATGAGTATGGGAGTGTTCCTCCCTCTGCTATATTTTGGAAGTGTTTGAGAAGGATAGGTGTTAGCTCTTCTCTGAATGTTTGATAGAACTCGCCTGAGAAGCCATCTGGTCCTGGGCTTTTGTTTGTTGGAAGATTTTTAATCACAGTCTCAATTTCAATGCTTGTGATTGGTCTGTTCATATTTTCTATTTCTTCCTGGTTCAGTCTCGGCAGGTTGTGCATTTCTAAGAATTTGTGTGTTTCTTCCAGGTTGTCGATTTTATTGGCATAGAGTTGCTTGTAGTAATCTCTCATGATCTTTTGTATTTCTGCAGTGTCACTTGTTACCTCTCCTTTTTCATTTCTAATTCTATTGATTTGAGTCTTCTCCCTTTTTTTCATGATGAGTCTGGCTAATGGTTTACCGATTTTGTTTATCTTCTCAAAGAACCAGCTTTTAGTTTCATTGATCTTTGCTATCATTTCCTTCATTTCTTTTTCATTTATTTCTGATCTGATCTTTATGATTTCTTTCCTTCTGCTAACTTTGGGGGTATTTTGTTCTTCTTTCTCTAATTGCTTTAGGTCAAGGTTAGGTTGTTTATTCGAGATGTTTCCTGTTTCTTAAGGTAGGCTTGTATAGCTATAAACTTCCCTCTTAGAACAGCTTTTGCTGCATCCCATAGGTTTTGGGTCGTCGTGTCTCCATTGTCATTTGTTTCTAGGCATTTTTTTATTTCCTCTTTGATTTCTTCAGTGATCAATTCATTATTAAGTAGTGTATTGTTTAGCCTCCGTGTGTTTGTATTTTTTGCAGATCTTTTCCTGTAATTGATACCTAGTCTCATCGCGTTGTGGTTGGAAAAGATAGTTGATAAAATTTCAATTTTCTTAAATTTACCAAGGCTTGATTTGTGACCCAAGATATGATCTATCCTGGAGAATGTTCCATGAACACTCGAGAAAAATGTGTATTCTGTTGTTTTTGGATGGAATGTCCTATAAATATTAATTAAGTCCATCTTGTTTAATGTATCATTTAAAGCTTGTGTTTCCTTATTTATTTTCATTTTGGATGATCTGTCCATGGGTGAAAATGGGGTGTTAAAGTCCCCTACTATGAATGTGTTACTGTCGATTTCCCCTTTTATGGCTGTTAGTATTTGCCTTATGTATTGAGGTGCTCCTATGTTGGGTGCATAAATATTTATAATTGTTACATCTTCTTCTTGGATCGATCCTTTGATCATATGTAGTGTCCTTCTTTGTCTCTTCTAATAGTCTTTATTTTAAAGTCTATTTTATCTGATATGAGAATTGCTACTCCAGCTTTCTTTTGATTTCCATTTGCATGGAATATCTTTTTCCCTCCCCTCACTTTCAGTCTGTATGTGTCCCTATATCTGAAGTGGATCTCTTGTAGACAGCATATATATGGGTCTTGTTTTTGGATCCATTCAGCCAGTCTGTGTCTTTTGGTAGGAACACTTAATCCATTTACATTTAAGGTAATTATTGATATGTATGTTCCTATTCCCATTTTCTTAATTGTTTTGGGTTTGTTATTGTAGGTCTTTTCCTTCTCTTGTGTTTCCTTTAGCATTTGTTCTAAAGCTGGTTTAGTGGTGTTGAACTCTCTCAGCTTTTGCTTGTCTGTAAAGGTTTTAATTTCTCCATCAAATCTGAATGAGATCCTTGCTGGGTAGAGTAATCTTGGTTGTAGGTTTTTCTCCTTCATCACTTTAAATATGTCCTGCCACTCCCTTCTGGCTTGCAGAGTTTCTGCTGAAAGATCAGCTGTTAACCTTATGGGGATTCCCTTGTATGTTATTTGTTGTTTTTCCCTTGTTGCTTTTAATACGTTTTCTTTGTATTTAATTTTTGTCAGTTTAATATGTGTCTTGGTGTGTTTCTCCTTGGATTTATCCTGAATGGGACTCTCTGTGCTTCCTGGACTTGATTAACTCTTTCCTTTCCCATATTAGGGAAGTTTTCAACTATAATCTCTTCAAATATTTTCTCACTCCCTTTCTTTTTCTCTTCTTCTTCTGGAACCCCTATAATTCGAATATTGGTGCATTTAATGTTGTCCCAGAGGTCTCTGAGGCTGTCCTCAGTTCTTTTCATTCTTTTTTCTTTATTCTGCTCTGCAGTAGTTATTTCCACTATTTTATCTTCCAGGTCACTTATCTGTTCTTCTGCCTCAGTTATTCTGCTATTGATTCCTTCTAGAGTATTTTTAATTTCATTTATTGTGTTGTTCATCATTGCTTGTTTCCTCTTTAGTTCTTCTAGGTCCTTGTTAAATGTTTCTTGCATTTTCTCTATTCTATTTCCAAGCTTTTGGATCATCTTTATTATCATTATTCTGAAATCTTTTTCAGGTAGACTGCCTATTCCTCTTCATTTGTTAGGTCTGATGGGTTTTGATCTTGCTCCTTCATCTGCTGTGTGTTTTTCTGTTTTCTCATTTTGCTTATCTTACTGTGTTTGGGGCCTCCTTTTTGCAGGCTGCAGGTTCGTAGTTCCCATTGTTTTTGGTGTCTGTCCCCAGTGGCTAAAGTTGGTTCATTGGGTTGTGTAAGCTTCGTGGTGGGGGGAAGTAGTGCCTGTGTTCTGATGGATAAGGCTGGATCTTGTCTTTCTGGTGGGCAGGTCCACGTCTGGTGGTGTTTTGGGTTGTCTGTGGCCTTATTATGATTTTAGGCAGCCTCTCTGCTAATGCATGAGATTGTGTTCCTGTCTTGCTAGTTGTTTGGTGTAGGGTGTCCAGCACTGTAGCTTGCTGGTTGTTGAGTGAAGCTGGGTGTTGGTGTTGAGATGGAGATCTCTGGGAGATTTTCGCTGTTTGATATTACGTGGAGCTGGGAGGTTTCTTGTGGACCAGTGTCCTGAAGTTGGCTCTCCCACCTCAGAGGCACAGCACTGACTCCTGGCTGCAGCGCCAAGAGCCTTTCATCCACACGGCTCAGAATAAAAGGGAGAAAAAGTAGAAAGAATAAGGATAAAATAAAATAAAGTAAGATAAAATAAAATAAAATAATTAAAAAATAATTATTAAGAAAAAAAAATTTTTTAAGTAAAACAAACAAACAAAAAACAGATGGGCAGAACCCTAGGACAAATGGTGAAAGCAAAGCTATACAGACAAAATCTCACACAGAAGCATACATATGCATGCTCACAAAAAGAGGAAAGGGGGAAAAATAATATATCTTACTCTCAAAGTCCACCTCCTCAATTTGGGATGATTCATTGCCTATTCAGGTATTCCACTGATGCAGGGTACATCAAGTTGATTGTGGAGCTTTAATCCGCTACTTCTGAGGCTACTGGGAGAAATTTCCCTTTCTCTTCTTTGTTCACACAGCTCCCGGGGTTCAGCTTTGGATTTGGCCTCGCCTCTGCATGTAGGTCATGGAGGGCGTCTGTTCTTCGCTCAGACAGGACGGGGTTAAAGGAGCAGCTGATTCGGGGGCTCTGGCTCACTCAGGCCGGGGGAAGGGAGGGTAGAGATGTGGGGCGAGCCTGCGGAGGCAGAGGCCAGTGTGATGTTGCACCAGCCTCAGGCGCACCATGTGTTCTCCCAGGGAAGTTGTCCCTGGATCACAGGACCCTGGCAGTGGCGGGCTGCACAGGCTCCCGGGAGGGGAGGTGTGGATAGTGACCTGTGCTCACACAGAGGCTTCTTGGTGGCAGCAGCAGTGGCCTTAGCATCTCAGGCCTGTCTCTGGGGTCTGCGCTGATAGTCGCAGCTCACGCCCGTCTTTGGAGCTCTTTAAACAGCACTCTTAATCCCCTCTCCTCACGCACCAGGAAACAAAGAGGGAAGAAAAAGTCTCTTGCCTCTTTGGCAGGTCCAGACTTTTTCCTGGACTCCATCCCGGCTAGCCGTGGTGCACTAGCCCCTTCAGGCTGTGTTCACGCCGCCAGTCCTCTCCCTGCGATCCGACCAAAGTCCGAGCCTCAGCTCCCAGCCCCGCCTGTCGCGGCTGGTGAGCAGACAAGCCTCTCAGGCTGGTGAGTGCTGGTTGGCACCGATCCTCTGTGCGGGAATCTCTCTACTTAGCCCTCTGCACCCCTGTTGCTGTGCTCTCCTCTGCGGCTCCAAAGCTTCCCCCCTCCACCACCCACAGTCTCCGCCCACGAAGGGGCTTCCTAGTGTGTGGAAACCTTTCCTCCTTCACAGCTCCCTCCCACTGGTGCAGGTCCCATCCCTATTCTTTTGTCTCTGTTTATTATTTTTTCTTTTGCCCTACCCAGGTATGTGGGGAGTTTGTTGCCTTTTGGGAGGTCTGAGGTCTTCTGCCAGCGTTCAGTGGGTGTTCTGTAGGAGTTGTTCCACATGTAGATGTATTTCTGATGTGTCTGTGGGGAGGAAGGTGATCTCCGTGTCTTACTCTTCAGCCATCTTCCCACTCTCTCTTTTTTTTTGCGGTATGCGGGCCTCTCACTGTTGTGGCCTCTCCCGTTGCGGAGCACAGGCTCCAGACGCGCAGGCTCAGCGGCCATGGCTCACGGGCCCAGTCGCTCTGTGGCATGTGGGATCTTCCCGGACCAGGGCACGAACCCGTGTCCCCTGCATTGGCAGGCAGACTCTCAACCACTGTGCCACCAGGGAAGCCCTTCCCCCTCTCTTTATTGCCATTTTAAACCTATTTTCCTGTTGATTCTGTTTCTCCTTTGTTCCTTTCTTTTTCTTTTTGTAGTTTGATGATTTCCTTTTATTTTATGTTTGTGTTCTCTTCTTTCTGTTTTTTGTGCATCTATTTTATGTTTGTGATTACCCCTTTTTTCAAGTATGTTAACCCCTTCCTATATCTGCTTCCTTTAGACTGATAGTTATGTAGGCTCAAACAAATTCTAAAAAAAGATAATAAGAATCTACATTTTTTACTCTCCTCCCCCACACTTTATGATTTTGATGTCCTTTTTTACATCTTCATGTTTATCCTTTTGCTGTTCCTTGTGTTTATCATTGTTTTCACAGATGGATTTCTTTTTTCCTTTTTGATCTGTATACTGGCTTATTTAAGTGATTTACTTCCAATTGTGATTTCCTATTTCTTCTTCCTTCTTTTCTGTTTAGAGAAGACCTTTCACTATTTCTTGTAGGATAGGTTTAGTATTGCTGTATTCTTTTAGTTTTTGCTTGTCTGAGAAATTCTTTATCTCTCCTTCTATTCTAAATGATAATCTTGCTGGGTAGAGTATACTAGGTTGCAGATTATTCCCTTTCAAAGATTGTTAACTTTTGTCATTTTGAGTATAATGTGTCTTGGTGTAGGTCTCTTTGGGTTCATCTTGTTTGGGATTCTCTGTGCTTCTTGTATCTGGATATCTGTTTGCTTCTTTAGGTTTGGGAAATTTTCAACTATAATTTCTTCAAATACATTTTCAATCCCCTTTTCTCTTTCTTCTCCTTCTGGAATCCCTATTATGTGTAGATTGGCTTGTTATATTATCCCATAGGTCTCATATATGGCTTTCATATTTCTTCATTTGTCTTTCTGTCTGCTGTTTTGATTGGGTGATTTCCATTATTCTATCTTCCAGATCACTTCTTCATTCTTCTGCATTATTCTGCTATTCATTGCCTTTAGTTCAGCTTTTGTCTCAGCAAATGAATTTTCTAATTTTTCTTGCCTCCTCCTTATATTTTCTCATTCCTTTTTACAGTACTCTGCATTTCTGTTGATAGCCTTTATTAATTCCGTCAGTGTTTTCATTACCCCTTTTTGACTCTGGGTCTATTAGACTGAAGAGGTCTGTTTCATTGTTTGTTCCTTCAGGGAAATTCTCTTGGTATTTTAAGTGGTAGTGGTTTCTCTGCTTCTTCATTTTACTTCCGTTTCCCTTACTCCATGAGTTTAGGAGAAACAGTTATCTACTGTAGTCTTGGAAGGCTAGATATATGTGGGAGCATCCCTGTGTAACTTGTGTGGGTTTAATATTTTTGGCATGAGAGCTGCTTTTAGTTTGGATGCCTTCCACCTCCTTCCTCAGCATGTCCTGGCTGTTAGCCCCTTGATAGGGGGTGTGCAGATGTGGTGTCTCATGCATACTCCCAGGGGCTGCAACAGCAGGGGCAGCAATCAACTCTTGCTCATGGGTCTCTCAGCAGTGGCAGCAGTCTGAGCACACTCCCTGGGCCCATGACAGGGTGGGGACAGTGATTGGCACTCACTCTCGATTCTCTCGGAAGTGGCAGGGACCCACACCCACCTCCGAAGCCCATGATGGCAGAGGGGGCTCATGCCCACCCCCAGAGCTTGTACAGGCCGTCCTGTTACCTGACAACCTGAATGGGGAAAGAATTTCCTATGTGGTCCCACCCCTCTCCTTGAGCACCCCCCAACAATGGTGCCTTGCCACTCTGGCTGGCTCAGGCTTCTTCTGCATATACCCTCAGTTGCAGCCACACCCTGCTCCAGCCCCTTCAGGCTGTCTCCACTCAGCCAATCCCAGTTCTCTCCCCAAGTTGACCTCTGAAGCCCACGCTTTAGCACCCAGCCCCCGACCACACCGGGGACAAGTGTTTCAGGCTGGGGAGTGCACAGTGGTGGTATTGACCATCTGTGAAGGTCTCTCTCTGTTTTGCCTTCCACAGACTGGTTGTCATGCTCTCCTCGAAGGCTCCAAAGTTCCCCCTCTATCCTGGCTTGTCTCCCCGCCAGTGAGGGGACTTTCCAGGGTGTGGTAACATTTCTTCTTCCATGGCTCCTTCCCAGGGGCACAGGTCCTATTCCGATTCCTTTCTCTCTCTCTCTTTTTCTTTATTCTTTTGTCATACCTGGTTACATGGAGCTTTTCTTGCCCTTTCAGAAGTCTGAGGTCTTCTGCCTGTGTTCAGTAGATATTCTATGAGAATTGTTCCACACAGAGATGTATTTTTGATGTATTTGTGGGAGGAGGTGAGCTCCACGACCTACTCCTCCACCATATTGATCTCCCTTCTGTTTTATTTTCTAATATAAGCATTTAAGATTATAATTTTTCTCTAAAGTACCACTTTAATTGTATTTCACAAGTTTGACATGTAGTGTTTTGTCTCTAAGCCTTTCTAAATATTTTTAATTTCAATTACTCTTTACTCCATGAGTTATTTAATGTTTTTAGATCTCTTTCTTTCATGGATGTTATTTTCACTAAGTTTAATAATTCTAGGAATAGACTTATTTTTTCTTTAGCACATTAGGAATATTGTTGTACTGTTCTCTAGCTTTCACTATTGATGAAAAAAGGAGTTAATGTAATTGTCATTTACTTGAAGGTTATATATCTTTTCTCTCTGACTGCTTTTAATATCTTTTCTCTTAATTTTTAAAATAAAAATTTAGTTTATCATCTATTTATGACAAGGTACACAACAGGCAAAGTGTTTCACATCATAGATTGCACTTCCAACTCCTTGGAATATTCATTTCTTTGGCTGAAAGAGAGACTAGACAGGAAAGGCAGGCAATGTTTAGGCAACTAAAATAAGGTTGGGGCCAAGGGGAGCAATACTAACATCATCCTCGCAGGGAATGGGCACAAGGGGGCTGTTAGTAGCAAGCTGATTTTCTAGAACTGTTAGCTAGAAGCATAGAAGCACTACTTCTGGACATTCAGACAGTCTCAGGCTTCAGTCATCCCCACCACACAGGTACAGAGCACTTTCTGGTAGTCACTCTTGGTGTCTTGCTGGATGTAGTAGTACAGCAATTTGGAGACCATGATTCTAATCAACACCTTATAATGAGTCCCCTTGCCTTTCATGGAGCAAAATGCAGGGGCTTATTATGAATACACTAGGCCAGGTTCAGGAAAGCATTTTCCTGGTCTCCTTTGACCTCTTTCTTGATGCTCTTTAACATGTTATAAGGTCCATAATTCTTGTACCTTTCAAATACTTTCTGGAGGTGACACTTGATCATGATGCTGATCCATTTGAGAACCTCAGTTCCTCCCCTCTTCTCTTTAGTACAATAGAGATCCAAGGCATCTTGGTCAATCAATACAAAATCAATGACAGAGCCATCCTCTCCTCTTCTACCCTTTGCAGGGGCAACCGTCCGCTTGCAGAAGTCACCAGATATGTCAGAAACAATGTCCTTCTCCAGATCAATCTTATACACTTCCTTGTAGACTGTTAATTTCCTGTAGCCCCTGGTTGGTCCTTGAGCAAATGGTCTCAATGAGGCAGTCCTTATCAAACCCCAGCCCCTACATGGAGGCTTTCAGTTCAGAAGCATAATACTGAGCATGTGTTTTCAATGGGCCTCAAATCACCATCTTCAGGTGGCTGGACAAGGCTGACTTCAGTGTTGATGCAAGTTCCTTTTTGGTCTTTCTCTGGTAGGCAATATCCTGTCTCTGTTCATTGCTGCATTTGGTCAAGATGTTGATGATGGTAACTTCATCTATACCTTTGGTCCTGATGGCTGTTTCAATGTTCAAAGCATTCTACTCAGCATCAGAGTTGTACGCTTTGACTGACCTGTATGTACTTGAGGGTGTAATGTAATCACCCTTCAGGTTAGGTTTGTACAAAATTTCATAAGCAGTAGACATTTTGACAGAAGCTGGGCCACGTACCACGTACGTACAAAATTTCATAAGCAGTAGACATTTTGACAGAAGCTGGGCCACGTACCAAGAGCTATGAGCAGGCCATATGTGGACTTCTTAAAAAAATTTTAGACATTCTGAAAGTTTCACTATGATGTGTTATAGGTGTGGATTACTTTTTATTTAAACTGCTTGTGATTACTTGGGCTTCCCAATTTTGTCAGTTATCTATTCTTCAGTTCTGAGAAATTTTTAGCCATCAACCCCTTCAAATACTGCTCCTTTTTTGTCTCATGTCTTTTAGAATTCCAATGCAATCTTTCTTGCCTACTTTTTATCTCTTTGTCTCTCTGAACTGCATTCTGGACAATTTCTTTAGATCTGTCTTCCAATACAGTAATTCTCACTTCAGCTTCTTCTAAGCTGCTGTTAAACCTGTCCACTTCATTTTTTAAACTTTTTTTTTACATTGAGAATATGTAACACAATTCAGAAAAGTGCAAAAATATAAATGTATAGCTTAACAATTAATTATGAAACAAATACCAAATAATCACCCTATAAATGGAACATTATCAGTAGTCCAGAAGTCCCTTGTGTCTCTGTTTCTGATCCCCAACCACCACGGCTTCCACCAGAGATAATCATCACTGTGACTTTAGTGTAATCATTTCTTTGCTTTTCTTTATAGTTTACCAGCTATATATCAATTTTTGTTTGTTTTAATGTAACACTCTGTATTATGGGTCTTGCATCTTTTATTCAACATAATATTTAAAAATTAATCCACGTTTGTACCCGTGGTTCACTAATTTTCCCTGCTGGGAAGTAGTATAGTTCATGAGAATATTACAATTTTTTATTCTATTTTTGAAGAATATTTGGATTAGTTCTTTCCCCTTTTTGTGGAGACTATTTTCAACAATGCTGCTATGAACATCATTGTATATGTATATTGAAACATATGTGCATAAATTTCTTAAGGCTATGTATTAGGAGTGGAATTTTTGGGTCACAGGTTATGTATACCTTTAATTTTACTAGATAATTCCAAGCTATTTTTCAAAATGTTTGTTCCACTGAAATTTTTATTTCAATTGTTTTACTTAATTCATTTTTAGAAATTTTATTGCATTCTTCAAATCTGCTTGATAATATATTCCCTTGCTCTTTATGCATATTTTAAATTTCTCCTTTCATTTTCCTTAAGTTTATACTTATTATGTATGTTTTTTTCACATGATTCCAAAATAGAAGCTTTGCAGGCATGATTCTGATATCTCAGGGTTTCTCAGTGTTAGCACTATTGACATCTTGAGCCAGATAAGTCTTTATTGTAAGAGGCTGTCCTGCATATTAGAGGATGTTTGACAGCATCCCTGACCTCTACATACTAGATGCCAAGAGCACACACATTCCCCTCCCAATTGCGACAACCAAAAATGTCTCCTGGAGGGCAAAATTGCCCCAGCTTGTGAACGACTATATGTCCTCTACTTTTTCCCTTATGGGACCTCACTCATGGTGTCTTGTTTCCTTGTGTTTTGTGATTTTTTTTAGGTAAGCTCATGTTTCTTAAACCTATATCTGTGGGAATTCTCTGATGCCTAGATTGAAATGTTTTCCTTTGGGACTGTTTTCCATTTGCTACTGCCAGGCACCTCAGGACACTGACAGCTCAGGATCACACAAAAAATAAATATTTGGATGTAGGTTTTTTGAACCATCAAGATAGTGTGAATTTTGTGCAGCAAATCTGCACAAGGGCTAGCTGGTAGTTACTAATTCTCAAGAGAGATGTTTTTCTCCCTTCTATTCAGTGCCAGGTTTAAGGCAGGTTGGTAGAGCACAGACTTATTTTTAATTCATCCTTATGATGAATTGTAGCCTTTGGGTTCCAGGTTTATGGGATTATACTGGGAGTGTGGACTCCTGTTAGACTTTTTACATTTGACAAGTCCTCCATGCCTTGCAAGATTTGTGAAAATTGAAACTCATTATAAATGCTGAAATTAGTACAGGCTTATATTTCTGTTTTTATGTGATGTTAAGGCTTCTAAATTTACCTGTAATTTTTTCCCAGTCTATTGATGCATTTAAAAATAGGTTTTAATTATTTTGTCCAGCATTTTTAGGTTTCCTTAGTGAGAGGATCAATCACTAAAGTACTATGCTGGATTTCACCAAGATGGTGGAGGAGTAGGAGAATGTGGAGTTCATCTCTCTCCAAAAATGCATCAAGAATACATCTGCAGATGGAACAATTCTCACAGAACACCGGCTGAACACTAGCAGAAGACCTTGGACACTGGAAAGGACAAGAAAGATCCCCGCATAACTGGGTAGGACAAAAGAAAGAAGGGAAAAAGAAGAGGAGAGGAAATGGGATGGGATTTGTACCCCTGGGGGGGAACTGAGGCAGAGAAGAGGTTCCCTAATTCAGGGAAACCTCCTCACCAATGGGGAAATCAGTTGGGACAGAAGGGGAATATCTGTGGCTGTCAGAGGAGGGTGAAATGGACAGTCTCTGGCAGGCAGGACAGAGTGAGACCTACACAGACAGTCTGTGACACAGCCTTGCATGCCCCAGACTGGGACATGTGTCCACCAGTGCACACTGGGGCTGAGAGCTTGAACATGGGGACTAGAGAGAAAACCCAAGGGGAGAAAAGCTGTTGGCTGTGAGGAGACAGCCTGAGGGGACGGGAGGGAGGAAATCTACAACTGGAAATGCTTGTGGAAGAAACCCAGACTGCCATAGAAGCAAGGCGCCACTGTTGAGTGATGCACAGGGGGTGGAGCTGCCATTGCAGCCTCTCTCTCCCCACATGTCAGTCCCCTGCCCCACCAGGCACTAGGAAATGCTCCCACTAGGGCTGGCCTTCTTTCACTTGCTGCCAGGCACTAGGAAAAGCCCCCACCAGGGATGACCTTCTCGTGCTGGCTGCCAGGTGATAGGAAAGTCTTCCACTAGGGCCGGATCTCTCACATCCATGGCCGCCAGCTTTCCTGCATACCTGCTGCCACCAGGAACCCTATGACACAGGCAGTCATGCAATCTCCATGCCCTGTCCTCACTGGGGCAGACCAGAGTGTTCCAGGCAGCCTTGGGAGCAGACTCCTGTGTATGGCCCACATGCAGAGGTGGAGCTAAAACCACAGCTGAGTCCCAGGGGCAGGGCAACTAATGAAGAGGAATGAAAATCTTTCTGTGACACTGCACAAACTGCAGTTTAAAACCCCACAATCAGCTTGGTAAACCCTGCATCTATGGAATATCTGAATGGACAATGAGTGTTCCCACAACTGAAAGTGGTCTAGCTCTAGCAGCTGTGGACTTTGGGGATTAGTACCCATGAAAGTTGGGCCACGTCAGAGTCTGAGACGCACCCATAGTGCCCACAGAGGGACTAGAGACCTACCTAGAGGTTTTTGAGGGCCTCCTGGGGAGGTGGAAGTTAGCAGTGACTCACAGTTGGGTCAAGGACAGCTGCAACACCAGAAAAATGTAATTTTTACTATTTTTTTATGCTTTGTTCTGTTCTGCTGTTGTTTTTTTAATTATTATTTGTTTTTATTTAGTTTTTTAATTTTTTTATATTTCTATTTCTTTGTTAACTTTTTGTTCTGTGTTTTTTCCTTGTTTTTTTCTTTCCTTTGTTCTATTTTGTTTTTATCTTTTTTCCCCGTCTTCTATGTGTTATCTTTTTTAATCATTTTTGAGAGTTTTGCTTTCTTTCCTTTTACCTTCAGTTTGCATTCTGCTTTTCTTTGTTTTTATGTTTTGTTTTTAATTGATTTCATTTGGGGGTCCTTTTGTTTGTCTGGTTGTTCTCTTGTTTTTTTGTTTTCTCTGTTTTTGTTTATATTTCTTTTTTGTATGTGTGTGTTTTTTTGTTTTTGTTCAGTTTTGCTTTTACCATTTATCTGGGGTTTTGTTAGTTTGTTTTTAATTATTGTTGATGCTGTTTGCTTGTTTTGCTATTTGTCTTGGGTTTTGTTTTTCTGTTTGTTTTCATCCTGACCTTTTTCTCTTCTTTTTTCTTTTATTTTTTTCCCCTTTTTAACCAAGATGTGTGGCTTGCAGGGTTTTGGTTCCCAGGCCGGGGGTCAGTCCTGAGCCTTGGGTTGGAGTGCCAAGTCCAGGAAACTGGAAATCCAGAGAATTCCCAGCCCCAGGGAACCCCAGAGGTCTCCATCTCAACTCCAAGACCCGGCTCCACCCAACTGCCTGCAGGCACCTGTGCTGAATGCTTACACCAAACAACAAGCAAGACAGGAACACAAACCACCCAACAGCAGACAGGCTGCCTAAAGGCACACAAAGCCCACAGACACCCCAAAACATACCACCTGATGTGGGCCTGCCTATCAGAGGGACAAGCTCCAACTCCACCCACCAGAAGACAGGCACCAGTCCCACCCACCAGGAAGCTTACACAAGCGACTGGACAAACCACACCCACTGGGGTCAGACACCAGAAGCAAGAGTAACTACGACCCAAGCCTCATCCACCAGAGGGCAGACAGCAGAAGCAAGAACTACAATCCTGTAGCCTGTGGAACAAAAACCACATTCACAGAAAGATAAACAAGATGAAAAGGCAGAGAGCTATGTACCAGATGACAGAACAAGATAAAACCCCAGAAAAACAACTAAATGAAGTGGAGATACACAACCTTCCAGAAAAAGAATTCAGAATAATGATAGTGAAGATGATCCAGGACCTTGGAAGAAGAATGGAGGCAAAGATCGAGAAGATGTAAGAAATGTTTAACAAAGACCTAGAAGAATGAAAGAACAAACAAAAAGAGATGAACAATACAATAACTGAAATGAAAATTACACTAGAAGGAATCAATAGCAGAATAACTGAGGCAGAAGAACAGATAAGTGACCTGAAAGACAGAATGGTGGAATTCACTGCTGCAGAACAGAATAAAGAAAAAAGAATGAAAAGAAATGAAGACAGTCTAAGAGACCTCTGGGACAACATTAAATGCAGCAGCATTCGCGTTATAGGGGTCCCAGAAGGAGAAGAGAGAGAGAAAGGACCAGAGAAAATATTTGAAGAGATTATACTTGAAAACTTCCATAACATGAGAAAGGAAATAGGCACCCAAGTCCAGGAAGTGCAGCGAGTCCCACACAGGATAAACAGAAGAAGAAACACTCGGAGACACAGTAAATGAATTGGCAAAAATTAAAGACAAAGAAAAATTATTGAAAGTAGCAAGGTAAAAATGACAAATAACATAAAAGGGAACTCCCATAAGGTTAAGGTGATTTCTCAGTAGAAACTCTACAAGCGAGAAGGGAGTGGCATGATATACTTAAAGTGATGACAGGGAAAAACCTTCAACCAAGCTTACTCTACCCAGCAATGATTTGATGGAGAAATCAAAAGCTTTACAGACAAGCAAAAGCTAACAGAATTCAGCACAACCAGAACAGCTCTACAACAAATGCTAAAGGAACTTCTCTAAGAGGGAAACACAAGAGAAGAAAAGGACCTGAAAAAACAAACCCAAAACAATTAAGAAAATGGTCATAGGAACATACATATCGATAATTACCTTAAACGTGAATAGATTAAATGCTCCAACCAAGAGACAGGCTTGCTGAATGGATACAAAAATAAGACCCATCTATATGCTGTCTACAAGAGACCGACTTCAGACCTAGGGACACATACAGACTGAAAGTGAAGGGATGGAAAAAGATATTCCATGCAAATGGAAATCAAAAGAAAGCTGGAGTAGCAATACTCATATCAGGTAAAATAGACTTTAAAATAAAGAATGTTATAAGAGACAAGGAAGGACACTACCTAATGATCAAGGGATCAATCCAAGAAGAAGATATAACAATTATAAATATATATGCACCCAACATAGGGGCACCTCAATACATAAGGCAACTGCTAACAGCTATAAAAGAGGAAATCGACTGTAACACAATAATAGTGGGGGACTTTAACACCTCACTTACACCAATGGACAGATCATGCAAAATGAAAATAAATTAGGAAACAGAAGCTTTAAATGGCACAATAGACCAGATAGACTTAATTGATATTTATAGGAGACTCCATCCAAAAACAGCAGATTACACATTCTTCTCAAGTGAGCATGGAACACTGTCCAGGATAGATCACATCTTGGGTCACAAATAAAGCCTCAGTAAAGTTAAGAGAATTGAAATCATATCAAGCATCTTTTCTGACCACAACACTATGAGATTAGAAATCAATTATAGGGAAAAAAACGTAAAAAACACCAACACATGGAGGCTAAACAATAGGTTACTAAATAACCAAGAGATCACTGAAGAAATCAAAGAGTAAATCAGAAAATACCTAAAGACAAATGACAATGATAACACGATGATGCAAAACCTACGGGGTGCAGCAAAAGCAGTTCTAAGAGGGAAGTTTATAGCTATACAAGCCTACCTCAAGAAAAAAGAAAAATCTCAAATAAACAATCTAACCTAACACCTAAAGGAACTAGAGAAAGAAGAACAAACAAAACCCAAAGTTAGCAGAAGGAAAGAAATCATAAAGATAAGAGCAGAAATAAATGAAATAGAAACAAAGAAAACAATAGCAAAGATCAATAAAACTAAAAGCTGGTTCTTTGCGAAGATAAACAAAAAATTGATAAATCATTAGCCAGACTCACCAAGAAAAAGAGGGAGAGGACTCAAATCAATAAAATTAGAAATGAAAAAGGAGAACTTACAACAGACACTGCAGAAATTCAAAGCATCCTAAGAGACTACTACATGCAACTCTATGCCAATAAAATGGACAACCTGGAAGAAATGGACAAATGCTTAGAAAGGTATAACCTTTCAAGACTGAACCAGGAAGAAACAGAAAATATGAACAGACCAAACACAAGCAATGAAATTGAAATTGTGATTCAAAATACTCCAACAAACAAAGGTCCAGGACCAGATGGCTTCACAGGTGACTTCTATCAAACATTTAGAGAAGAGCTAACACCCATCCTTCTCAAACTCTTTCCAAAAAATTGTGGGGGAAGGAACACTCCCAAACTCATTCTAGGAGGTCACCATCACCCTGATACCAAAACCAGACAAAGATACTACAAAAAAAGAAAATTACACACCAATATCACTGATGAATATAGATGCAAAAATCCTCAACAAAATTCTAGCAAAGAGAATCCAACAAAACATTAAAAGGATCATACACCATGATCAATTGGGATTTATCCCAGAGGTGCAAGTATTCTTCAATATATGCAAATCAGTCAATGTGATACACCATATTAACAAATTGAAGGATAAAAACCATACGATCATCTCAATAGATGCAGCAAAAGCTTTTGACAAAATTCAACACACATTTGTGATAAAAACTCTCCAGAAAGTGGGCATAGAGGGAACCTACCTCAACATAATAAAGGCCATATACGACAAACCCACAGCAAACATCATTCTCAATGGTGAAAAATTGAAAGCATTTCCTCTAAGATCAGGAACAGACAAGGATGTCCACTCTCACCACTATTATTCAATGTAGTTTTGGAAGTCCTAGCCATGGCAATCAGCAAAGTAAAAGAAATAAAAGGAACACAAATTGGAAAAGAAGAAGTAAAACTGTCACTGTTTGCAGATGACATGATACTATACATAGAGACTCCTAAAGATGCCAACAGAAAACTACTAGAGCTAATCAATGAATTTGGTAAAGTTGCAGGATACAAAATTGATGCACAGAAATCTTTCATTCCTATACATTAATGATGAAAAATCTGAAAGAGAAATTAAGGAAACACTCCCATTTACCATTGCAACACAAAGAATAAAACACCTAGGAATAAACCTACCTAGGAAGACAAAAGACCTGTTTGCATAAAACTATAAGACACAGATGAAAGAAATTACAGATGATACCAACAGATAGAGAGATATTCCATGTTCTTGGATTGGAAGAATCAATATTGTGAAAATGACTATACTGCCCAAAGCAGTCTACAGATTCAATGCAATCCCTATCAAATTACCAATGGCATTTTTTATGGAACTAGAACAAAAAATCTTAAAATTTGTATGGAGACACAAAAGACCCCAAATAGTCAAAGCAGTCTTGAGGGAAAAAAAACGGAGCTGGAGGAATCAGACTCCCTGACTTCAGACTATACTAGAAAGCTACAGTAATCAAGACTATATGGTACTGGCACAAAAACAGAAACATAGATCAAAGGAACAAGATAGAAAGCCCAGAGATAAACCCATGCACCTATGGTCAACTAATCTATGAAAAAGGCGGCAAGGATATACAATGGAGAAAAGACAGTCTCTTCAATAAGTGGTGCTGGGAAAACTGGACAGCTACATGTAAATGAATGAAATTAGAATACTCCCTAACACCATACACAAAAATAAACTCAACATGGATTAGAGACCTAAATGTGAGACGAGACACTATATAACTCTTAGAGGAAAACATAGGAAGAAAACCCTTTGATATAAATCACAGCAAGATCTTTTTTGATCCACCTCCTAGAGTAATGGAAATGAAAACAAAAATAAACAAATGGGACCTTATGAAAATTCAAATCTTTTGCACAGCAAAGGAAACCAAAAACAAGAGAAAAGACAACCCTCAGAATAGGAGAAAATGTTTGCAAACGAATCAACGGACAAAGGATTAATGTCCAAAATATGTAAACAGCTCATTCAGCTCAATATTTAAAAAACAAACGACCCAATCCAAAAATGGGCAGAAGACCTAAATAGACATTTCTCAAAAGAAGACATACAGATGGCCAAGAAGCACATGAAAAGCTGCTCAACATCACTAATTATTAGAGAAATGCAAATCAAAACTGCAATGAAGTATCACCTCACACCAGTTAGAATGGGCATCATCAGAAAATCTACAAACAACAAATGCTGGAGGCGGTGTGGAGAAAAGGGAACCCTCTTGCACTGTTAGTGGGAATGTAAGTCGATACAGCCACTATGGAAAACAGTATGAGTATGGAGGTTCCTTAAAAAACTAAAAATAGAACTACCATATGATCCAGCAATCCCACTACTGGGCATAAAGCCAGAGAAAACAATAATTCAAAAAGACACATGCACCCCAATGTTCATTGCAGCACTATTTACAATAGCCGGATCATGGAAGCAACCTAAATGCCCATCGACAGATGAAGGGATAAAGAAGATGTGGTACATATATACAATGGAATATTATTCAGCCATAAAAAGGAACGAAATTGGGTCATTTGTTGAGACATGGAGGGATCTAGAGACTGTCATACAGAGTGAAGTACGTCAGAAAGAGAAAAACAAATATTGTATATTGATGCATATATGTGGAACCTAGAAAAATGGTACAGATGAACCGGTTTGCAGGGCAGAAATTGAGACACAGATGTAGAGAACAAACGTATGGACACCATGGTGGAAAACCATGGGGGGATGGGAGTGGTGGTGTGATGAATTGGGTGATTGGGATTGACATGTATACACTGATGTGTATAAAATTGATGACTAATAAGAACCTGCTGTATAAAAAAATAAATTAAATAAAATTAAAAAAAGCGTAACTACGACCCTGCAGCCTGTGGAAAGGAGACCTCAAACACAGTATTTTAGACAAAATGAGAAGACAGAGAAATATGTTGCAGACGAAGGAGCAAGGTAAAAACCCACAAGGTCAAAAAAATGAAGAGGAAATAGGCAATCTACCTGAAAAAGAATTCAGAGTAATGATAGTGAAGATGATCTAAAATCTCGGAAACAGAATGGAGAAAATACAAGAAACGTTTACAAGGATCTAGAAGAACTAAAGAAAAAAACAAACAGTGATGAACAACACAATAACTGAAATTAAAAATACACTAGAAGGAATTGATCTCAGAATAACTGAGACAGAAGAACAGATAAGTGAGCTGGAAGATAGAATGTTGGAAATAGCAGCCACAGAGAAGAATAAAGAAAAGGAATTAAAAGAATTGAGGACAGTCTCAGAAACCTCTGGGACAACATTAAACACACCAACATTCGAATTATAGGTGTCCCAGAAGAAGAAGAGAAATAGAAGGGTCTGAGAAAATATTTGAAGAGATTATAGTTGAAAACTTCCCTAACATGGGAAAAGAAATAGTCAGTCAAATCAAAGAGGCACAGAGAATCCCATATAGGATAAATGCAAGGAGAAACATGCTGAGACACATATTAATCAAACTAACAAAAATTAAATTCAAAGAAAAAATATTAAAAGCAGCAAGAGAAAATCAACAAATAACATACAAGGGAATCCCCATAAGCTTATCAGCTGATCTTTTCGCAGAAATTGTGCAGGCCACAAGGGAGTGGCAGGATACGTTTAAAGTGATGAAAGGGAAAAACCTACAACCAAGATTACTCTATCCAGCAAGGTTCTCATTCAGATTTGACTGAGAAATCAAAAGCTTTACAGACAAGCAAAAGCTAACAGAATTCAACACAACCAGAACAGCTTTGCAACAAATGCTAAAGGAATTTTTCTAGGCAGGAAACAGAAGAGAAGAAAAAGACCTACAAAAACAAACCCAAAGCAATTAAGAAAATGGTAATAGGAACATACATATTGATAATTGCCTTAAATGTAAATGGATTAAATGCGCCAACCAAAAGACACAGTCTGGCTGAATGGACACAAAAACAAGACCCATATGTGTGTTGTCTACAAGAGACCAACTTCAGACCTAGGGACACATACAGACTGAAAGTGAGGGGATGGAAAAAGATATTCCATGCAAATGGAAATCAAAAGAAAGCTGGAGTAGCAATTCTCATATCAGACAAAATAGACTTTAAAATAAAGACTGTCACAAGAGATAAGGAAAGACACTACATAATGATAAAGGGATCAACCCAAGAAGAAGGTATAACAATTGTAAATATTTATGCACCCAACATAGGAGCACATAAGGCAAATGCTGACAGCCATAAAAGGAGAAATTGACAGTAACACAATAATAGTGGGGAATTTAACACTCCACTTACACCAATGGATAGATCATCCAGACAGAAAATTAATAAGGAAACAGAAGCCTTAAGTGACATATTAGACCAGATAGACTTATTAGATATTTACAGGACATTCCATATGAAAGCAGAAGAATACACTTTCTTCTCAAGTGCACACAGAACATTCTGCAGGGTAGATCACATCTTGGGTCACAAATCAACCCTTGGTAAATTTAAGAAAATTGAAATCATATCAAGCATATTTTCCAACCATGATGCTATGAGATTAGAAATCAATTACAGGGGGAAAAAACTGTAAAAAACACAAAACATGGAGGCTGAACAATATGATACTAAATAACCAAGAGATCACTGAAGAAATCAAAGAGGAAATAAAAAATACCTAGAAACAAATGACAATGAAAACACGATGACCCAAAACCTATGGGATGCAGCAAAAGCAGTTCTAACAGGGAAATTTATAGCAATACAATCCTACCTCAAGAAACAAGAAAAATCTCAAATAAACAACCTAACCTTATGCCTCAGCAACAAGAGGAAGAACAAACAAAACCCAACATTAGTAGAAGGAAAGAAATCATAAAGATCAGAGCAGAAATAAATGAAATAGAAATGAAGAAAATGATAGAAAAGATCAAACTAAAAGCTGTTTCTTTGAGAGGCTAAACAAAAAATTGAAAAACCTTTAGCCAGACTCATCAAGAAAAAGAGGGAGAGGATTCATATCAATAAAATTGAGAAATGAAAAAGGAGAAGTTACAATGGACACCATAGAAATGCAAAGGGTAATAAGAGATTACTACAAGCAACTATAGGCCAATAAAATGAACAACCTAGAAGAAATGGAAAAATTCTTAGAAAGGTACAACCTTCCAAGACTGAACCAGAAAAAAATAGAAAATATGAACAGACTAATCACAAGTAATGAAATTGAAACTGTGATTAAAAATCTTCCACCAAACAACAGTCCAGGGCCAGACGGCTTCACAGGCAAATTCTATCAAACATTCAGAGAAGAGCTAATACCTATCCTTCTCAAACTCCTCCAAATAATTGCAGAGGGAGGAACACTCCCAAACTCATTCTAGGAGGCCACCATCACCCTGATACCAAAACCAGACAAAGATATTACAAAAAAAGAAAATCACAGGCCAATATCACTGATGAACATAGACGGAAAAATCCTCAACAAAATGTTAGCAAACCAAATCCAACAACACATTAAAAGGATCATACACCTAAGTCAAGTGGGATTAATCCCAGAGATGCAAGGATTCCTCAATATATGCAAATCAATCAATGTGATACATGATATTAACAAATTGAATAAAATCCATATGATCATCTCAATAGATGCAGAAAAAGTGTTTGACAAAATTCAACACCAATTTATGATAAAAAACTCTCCAGAAAGTGGTCATAGAGGGAACCTACCTCAACATAATAAAGGCCATATATGACAAACCCACAGCCAACATCATTCTCAATGGTGAAAAACTGAAAGCATTTCCTCTAAGATCAGGAACAAGACAAGGATGTCCAATCTTGCCACTTTTATTCAACACAATTTTGGAAGTCCTAGCTACGGCTATAAGTGAAGAAAAAGTAATAAAATATATCCAAATTGGAAAAGAAGAAATAAAACTGTCACTGTTTGCAGACGATATGATACTGTACATAAAATTTCTAAAGTTGTTACCAGATCAAACTAGCCCTGGAATTTTTCACAGAACTAGAACAAAAAATTTCACAATTTGTATGGAGACACAAAAGACCCTGAATAGCCAAACCAATCTTGAGAAAGAAAAACGGAGCAGGAGGGCTTCCCAGGTGGCGCAGTGGTTGAGAGTCCACCTGCCGATGCAGGGGACGTGGGTTCATGCCCCGGTCTGGGAAGATCCCACATGCCTTGGAGAGGCTGGGCTCATGAGCCATGGCCGCTGAGCCTGTGGGTCTGGAGCCTGTGCTCCGCAACAGGAGAGGCCACAACAGTGAGAGGACCACATACCACCAAAAAAACAAAAACAAAAACAAAAAACAGAGCAGGAGGAATCAGGCTCCCTGCCTTTAGAATATACTACAAAGCTACAGTAATCAAGACAGTATGGTACTGGCACAAAAACAGAAATATAGATCAATGGAACAGGATAGACGGCCCAGAGATAAACCCACACACATATGGTCACCTTATCTTTGATAAAGGAGGCAAGAATACACAGTGGAGAAAAGGCAGCCTCTTCAATAAGTGGTGCTGGGAAAACTGGACAGGTACATGTAAAAGTATGAAATTAGAACACTCCCTAACACCATACACAAAAATAAACTCAAAATGGATTAATGACCTAAATGTAAGACCAGACACTATCAAACTCTTAGAGGAAAACATAGGCAGAACACTCTATGACATAAATCACAGCAAGATCCTTTTTGACCCACCTCCTAGAGAAATGGAAATAAAAATAAACAAATGGGACCTAATGAAATTTCAAAGCTTTTGCACAACAAAGGAAACCATAAACAAGACCAAAAGACAACCCTCAGAATGGGAGAAAATATTTGCAAATGAAGCAACTGACAAAGGATTAATGTCCAAAATATGTAAATAGCTCATGCAGCTCAATATTAAAAAAACAAACAACCCAATCCAAAAATGGGCAAAAGACCTAAATAGACATTGCTCCAAAGAAGATATACAGATTACCAACAAACATATGAAAGAATGCTCAACATCATTAATCAGCAGAAAAATGCAAATCAAAACTACAATGAGATATCATCTCACACCAGTCAGAATGGCCATCATCAAAAAATCTAGAAACAATAAGTGCTGGAGAGAGTGTGGAGAAAGGGGAACACTCTTGCACTGTTGGTGGGAATGTAAATTGATACAGCCACTATGGAGAACAGTATGGAGGTTCCTTTAAAAACTAAAAATAGAACTACCATATGACCCAGCAATTCCACTACTGGGCATATACCCTGAGAAAACCATAATTCAAAAAGAGTCATGTGGGGCTTCCCTGGTGGCGCCGTGGTTGAGATTCCGCCTGCCAATGCAGGGGACGCGGGTTCGTTCCCCAGTCCAGGAGGATCCCACGTGCCACGGAGCAACTGGGCCCGTGAGCCGTGGCCACTGGGCCTGTGCGTCCAGAGTCTGTGCTCCGCAGCGGGAGAGGCCACAGCAGTGAGAGGCCCACGTACAGCAAGAAAAAAAAAAAAAAAAGAGTCATGTACCAAAATGTTCATTGCAGCTGTATTTACAATAGCCAGGACGTGGAACCAACGTAAGTGTCCATCAACAGATGAATGGATAAAGGAAATGTGGCACATATATACAATGGACTATTACTCAGCCATAAAAAGAAACAAAATTGAGTTATTTGTAGTGACGTGGATGGATCTAGAGTCTGTCATACAGAGTGAAGTAAGTCAGAAAGAGAAAAACAAATACCATATGCTAACAGATATACATGGAATCTAAGGAAAAAAATGGTCATGAAGTACCTAGGGGCAAGATGGGAATAAAGACACAGACCTAGTAGAGAATGGACTTGAGGATATGGGGAAGGGGAAGGGTAAGCTGTAATAAAGTGAGAGAGTGGCTCGGACATATATACACTTCCAAACGTAAAATAGATAGCTAGTGGGAAGCAGCCACATAGAACAGGGAGATCAGCTCGGTGCTTTGTGACCACCTAGAGGCGTGGGATAGGGAGGGGGGGGGGGAGGGGGATGCAAGAGGGAAGAGGTATGGGAACATAGGTATATGTGTAACTGATTCACTTTCTTATAAAGCAGAAACTAACACACCATTGTAAAGCAATTATACTCCAATAAAGATGTGAAAAATAACAAACAACAACAAACAAAGATGTTACCAGAAAACTACTAGAGCTCATCAATGAATTTGGTAAATCTCAGGATACAAAATTGATTCATAGAAATCTCTTGCATTCCTATACACTAACAACGAAAGATCAGAAAGAGATTAAGGAAACAATCCTTTTTACCATCGCATCAAAAAGAACAAAATACTTAGGAATAAACCTACCTAAGGAGGCAAAAGACCTGTACTCAGAAAACTGTAAGGTACTGATGAAAGAAAGCAAAGATGACACAAATAGAGGGAGAGATATACCACATTCTCGGACTGGAAGAATCAATATTATGACAATAACTATACTTCCCAAAGCAATCTACAGATTCAATGCAATCTCTATCAAATTGCCAAGGGCATTTTTCACAGAATTAGAACAAAAAAATTTTACCTTTTGTATGGAAACACAAAAGACCCCGAATAGTGAAAGTAATGTTGAGAAAGAAGAATGAAGCTGGAGAAATCAGGCTCCCTCACTTCAGACTACACTACAGAGCTATAGTAACCAAAACAGTATGCTACTGGCACAAAAATAGAAATATAGATCAATGGAACGGGATAGAAAGTTCAGAGATAAACCCATGCACCTATGGCCACCTAGTATATGACAAAGGAGGCAAGAATATACAATGGAGCAAAGACAGCCTCTTCAATAAGTGGTGCTGGGCAAACTGGACTTCTGCATGTAAAAGAATAAAATTAGAACACTCCCTAACACCATACACAAAAATAAACTCAAAACGTATTAAAGACCTAAATGTAAGGCTGGATACTGTAAAACTCTTAGAGGAAAATATAGGCAGAACACTCTTTGACATAAATCACAGGAAGATCTTTTTCAATCCACCACTAGAGTAATGAAAATAAAAACAAAAATAAAGAAAAGGGATCTAATTAAACTTAAGAGCTTTTGCACAGCCAAGAAAACCATAAACAAAATGAAAAGACAGCCCTCAGAATGGGAGACAGTATATGCAAATGAAGCAATTGACAAGGGATTAATTTCCAATACATACAAACAGTTTATGCAGCTCAGTGTCAAAAAAAAACGAACAACCCAATAAAAAATGGGTGGAAAACCTAAATAGACATTTCACCAAAGAAGACATACAGATGGCCAACAGGCACATGAAAAGATGCTTAACATCACTAGTTATTAGAGAAATGCCAATCAAAACTACAAAAGGTATCACCTCACACCAGTCAGAATGGCCATCATCATAAATCTACAAACAATAAATGCTAGAGAGGGTGTGGAGAAAAAGGAACTTTCTTA
The DNA here is from genome assembly GCF_003676395.1 of Aethalodelphis obliquidens. NCBI lineage: Eukaryota > Metazoa > Chordata > Mammalia > Artiodactyla > Delphinidae > Aethalodelphis > Aethalodelphis obliquidens. Next base: position 310,772 of record NW_020837992.1, on the reverse strand, counting down.
CACTGTTGGTGTAAATGTAAATTGGTAGAGCCACTATGGAGAACAGTATGGAGGTTCCTTACAAAACTAGAACTAGAACTGCCATATGACCCAGCAATCCTACTCCTAGGCATATATCCATAAAGAAACATAATTTGAAAGGATGCATGCACCTTGATGTTCATTGCAGAACTATTCACAATAGCCTAGACATGAAAGCAACAAAAATGCCCATCAACAGAGGAATGGATAAAGAAATGTGGTACATATATACAATGCAATATTACTCAGCCATAAAAAGGAACAAAATAGTGCCATTTGCAGAGACATGGATGGACCCAGAGACTGTCATACAGAGTGAAGTAAGCCAAAAGGGAAAAATAAATATTGCATAATATCGCTTATATGTGGAATCTAGAAAAATGGTACAGATGAACTTATTTTCAAAGCACAAGTAGAGTCACAGATGTAGAGAACAACTTATGGTTACCAAGGCAGGGAAAGGGGGTGGGACGTATAGACAGATGGGGATTGACATATATATCGATGTAAAATAGATAACTAATGAGAATCTACTGTATAGTACAAGGAATTCTACTCAATGCCCTGTGGTGACCTGAATGGGAAGGAAATCTAAAAAAGAGTGGAGATACGTATACGTACATCTGATTCACTTTGCTGCACAGCAGAAACTAACACAACATTGTAAATCAACTATACTCCAATAAAAAATCAAAATAAAATAAAATAAAAGCTATTTATGACAAACCCACAGCCAATATCATACTCAACAGTAAAAACCTGAAAGCCCTCCTGCTAAAATCTAGAACAAGACAGTGATGCCCACTCTCACCACTTATTTTCAACGTAGTATTGGAAGTCCTAGACACAGCCAACAGACAAGAAAAAGAAATAAAATGTATCTAGGGCTTCCCTGGTGGCACAGTGGTTGAGAGTCCGCCTGCCAAGGCAGGGGACACGGGTTCGTGCCCCAGTCCAGGAAGATCCCACATGCCGTGGAGCGGCTGGGCCCGTGAGCCATGGCCGCTGGGCCTGCGCGTCCGGAGCCTGTGCTCTGCAGCGGGAGAGGCCACAACAGTGAGAGGCCCGCGTACCGCAAAAAAAAAAAAATGTATCCAAATTGGAAGGAAAGAGGTAAAATTGTCATTATATGCAGGTGACATGATACTATATATAGAAAACCCTAAAGATTCCACACAAAAACTACTAGAATTGATCAATGAATTCAGGAAGGTAGCAGGATACAAGATTAACATGCAGAAATCAGTTCCATTTCTTTACAGTAACAGTGAAATATCAGAAAGAGAACGTTAAAAAAAAAAAACCTTTTAAGATTGCACTAAAAAAAATACTTAGGAATAAACCTGACCAAGGAGGTGAAAGAGTTATATGCTGAGAACTGTAAAACATTAATAAAGGAAACTAAAGATGATTCAAAGAAATGGAAAGATATTCTGTGCTCTTGGATTGGAAAAATTAATATTGTTAAAATGGCCATACTAGCCAAAGCATTATACAGATTTAATGTGATCCCTATCAAATTACCCATGACATTTTTCACAGAACTAGAAAAAATAATCCTGAAATTTATATGGAACCACAGGAGACCCAGAACTACTAAAGCAATCCTGAGGAAAAAGAACAAAGCATAACCCTCCCAGACTTCAGACAATGCTACAAAGTTACAGTAATCAAAACAGTGTGGTATTGGCACTAAAACAGGTATACAGATCAATAGAACAGGATAGAGAGCTTAGAAATAAACCCACACCTATGGATAATTAATCTTTGACAAAATAGGCAAGAATATACAATAAGGAAAAGACAGTACCTTCAGCAAGTCATGCTGGGAAAGCTGGACAGTTGCATGTAAATTAATGAAGTGAGAATACACCCTCACACCATACACAAAATGGCTTAAAGACTTAAACATAAGATAAGACACCATAAAACTCCTAGAAGAGAACTTAGGCAAAACATTCTCTTATATAAATTGTACAAATGTTTTCTTAGGTCAGTCTGCCAAGGCAATAGAAATAAAAACAAAAATAAACAAATGGGACCTAATCAAATTTACAAGCTTTTGCACAGCAAAGGAAACTATAAACAAAACAAAAAGACGAGGTATGGAATGAGAGAAAACATTTGCAAACAATGCAATTGACAAGGGCTTAATTTCCAAAATATACAGACAGCTCATACAACTCAACAAAAACAAAAAAACAAACAACCTAATTGAACTATGAGCAGAAGACCTAAATAGACATTTCTCCAAACAAGACATACAGGTGGCCAACAGGCACATGAAAAGATGCTCAACATTGCTAATGATTAGAGAAACGCAAATCAAAACTACAATGAGGTATCACCTCATACCAGTCAAAATGGCCATTATTAAAAAGTCTACAAATAACAAATGCTAGAGAGGGTGTGGAGATAAGTAGTAGTATTGCCACCTACACCATTGGTGGCAATGTAAGTTGGTACAGCCACTATGGAAAACAGTATGGAAGTTCCTCAGAAAACTAAAAATAGATTCACTATATGATCCAGCAATCCCACTCCTGGATATATATCCAGACGAACCTATAATTTGAAAAGATACATGCACTATTCACAATAGCCAAGACATGGAAACAACCTAAATGTCCATCAATAGATGAATGGATAATGAAGCTGTGGTACATGTATATGAGTGAATACTACTCAGCCATGAAAAAGAATGAAATAATGCCATTTGCAGTAACATGGATGCAAGTAGAGGTTATCATACTAAGTGAAGTAAGTCAAAAAGAGAAAGACAAATACCGTATGATATCACTTATATGTGGAATCTAAAATATGACATAAATGAACTTATCTCCAAAGCAGAATCAGATTCACAGACATAGACAACAGACCTGTGGTTGCCAAGGGGGTGGGATGGAGGAGGGCTGGACTGGGAGCTTGGGGTTAGTAGATGTAAACAATTACATATAGAATAGATGGACAACAAGTTCCTACCATATAGCACAGGGAACTATGTTCAATGTCCTTGGATAAACCATAATGGAAAAGAATATAAAAAAGAACCTATATATGTATACATTAGTCACTGCTGTACAGCAGAAATTAACACAACATTGTAAATCAACTACACTTCAATAAAAAAAAACAGACTGAAAATCGATGTTTTAACCTTTGAACTTAAGAAATTCAAATCACCTCACACTCATACCTGTCAGAGTGGCTATCGTCAGAATGACCACAGATAACAAATACTGGCAAGGATGTGGAGAAAAGGGAACCTAGAATACTGTTAGTGGGAACGTAAATTTTTGCTGCCACTATGTAAAACAGTATAGAGGCTCCTCAAAAAACTACAAACAGAACTATCATATTATTCAGCAATTCTACTCTGGGTATGTGTCAGGAGAAAACAAACAAACAAAGAAAACAAATCTGAAAAGATGTATGTACTCCAAAGTTCACAGCAGCATTATTTACAATAGCCAAGATATGGAAGCAACTTAACTGTCCATCAGCAGATGAATGGATAAAAAATATGTCGTACATATATACAATGGAATATTACTCATTCATAAAAAAGAATGAAAATTTTGCCATTTGCAACAACATGAATGGTCCTGGAGGATATTATTCCTAAGCAAATAAGTCAGAAAAAGACAAATACTCTATGTTATCACTTATATGCAGGATCTAAAAAATGAAACAACGAATGAATATAACAAAACAGAAATAGACTCACAGATATAGAGAACAAACTAGTGGTTACCGGTGGGGGGAAGAAAGGGGGAGGGGCAAGAGAGGGGTAAGGGATTAAGAGGTACAAACTACTATGTATAAAACAAATAAGATACAAGGACACAGTGTACAGTACAGGGAATACAGCAAATTTTTACAATAACTTTAAATGGAGTATAAATTATAAAAATATTTAATCACTATGCTGTACACCCAAAACTAATATAATATTGTAAATCAATTATAATTAAAAAATAAATAAAAGAAATTCAAGAAAGAACAATAGATTAAACCCAAAGAAATTGAAGGAAGAAAATGATAAGAACCAGAATTAATAAAATAGAAAACAATATAGCGGATCAATAATATCAAATTTTGTTTCTTGAAAAGTCTAATAAAACTGCTGAAACTCTGGCAAGAATGATCAAGTGAAAAAAAGAAGACACAACTCAAAAATATCAGGAATATAAAGGGAGGACACAAATTTACATAGGCTACAAGGGCTTTAAGAAGATAATATTAAGAAAAATTTTGTGCCAAATATTTGAAAATTTAGTTGAAATGGAAAATTTTCTAAAAAAAAAAAAAACTTACCAAAACTAACTCAAGAAGAAAAAACTCTGAATAGTCTTTTAGCCAGTAAAGAAATTGAGTCAGTTCTACCAAAAATTCAAGAATTAAGTAATTCCAATCTTACAAAAACTCTTCCAGAAATATAAACAATGAAAAATTGTGTACTCATTTTATGAACCTAGAATAATCTTAATACCAAATCTAGATTTTAAAAAAGCATGAGAACAGAATTTTAGGCCATTTTGTTTATTAACACACATGCAAAATCTAAACAAAATATTAGCAACCAGATAGAGCAACATGTAAAAATGTACTACATCTTGACAGAGATAGGTTAATCCTAGAAATAAAAGTTGCCTTATAATTGTTTTAAAAAAATAATTAATACAATTCACCATATTAACAGACTAAAGGAGAAAAATCATCTTACTTGCTGCTTAAAAAGGCATTTGATTGATTCTCCATTCATGATAAAAACTCTCAGCAAACTAGAAGTAGAAGGAAATTGATAAAAGATAGCTTTTTAAAACTCACAGTGGGGCTTCCCTGGTGGCGCAGTGGTTGAGAGTCCGCCTGCCGATGCAGGGGACAATGGGTTCGTGTCCCGGTCCGGGAAGCTCCCACATGCTGCGGAGCGGCTGGGCCCATGAGCCATGGCCACTGAGCCTGCGCGTCCGGAGCCTGTGCTCCGCAACGGGAGAGGCCACAACAGTGAGAGGCCCACGTACCGCAAAAAAAAAAAAAAAAAAAACCTCACAGTGAACATTACTCTTAATGGTAAATACTTGAAATCTTCTCTACTAGACCAGGAACAAGAGGAGAATGTACATTATCACCCCACTGACCTAGAAGTTTTAAGCAAGACACAGAGGAGGGAAAGGAGAAAAGGAAGAGAGAGAGGAAAGTTATAAGAATTAATAAGGAGGAACCAAAATTGTTATTTTTCACAGGTGATAAGATCATCTATTGGCAAATCCTAAGAAATCCACAGGTAAATGATTAGTATAAATACAAGCGTTTTGCCAGGTTACTGGCCAAAACAATCAATATACGAAGATCAATTTCACTTAATTTTATTTCCATGAACCAGCAAAAACAGATAAAGAATGTAACCTTTAAAACTATAGCCATTTAAAATAACATCAAAATATAAGTAACTAGGAATAAATCTAACAAAAGACTGCAAGATTTTTATGAAGAAATATTTAAAACTTTATTGAAAAAAACATTAAAGGAAAATTATTATTTCATGTAACAAACACTTGTGCAGAACCCACTGCATGTCAAGTAATTCTAATGCTTTACAATTATTAACCTAATAAATCCTCATAACCACTCCTATGAGAAAGGGACTTTTATTATAATCATCCCATTTACAGTTAAGGAAACTAGAAAATATCACAAAGTTACAAATCCACTGAGTGACAGAGGTAGGATTTGAACCAAAGCAGCTTGGCTATAGAATCTTGTATTAGGTTGTCTTTCTTGGTGAAAAAAATAAAAAAATAAATGGAGAGAGACATCCTATTTATGGTTTAGAATACACAAAATATAAATATATCAGTTCTCCTCAAAATTATAAGGATGCCAAATTCTCCTCAAAATTATTTTATAGTTTCAATGCAATTCCAATAAAAATTCCAAGAGATGCCATTGTGGTTCAGGTGCAGCATCCAACAAGGTTTTGAAGTTCACCTGCAGTGCAGGGGGCAAATCAGATAACTGCTGTGACCCATGTAGAAGCCAAGGACTGGGCTGTCCCATTTATTAAGCACCTACTATATTCTAGTCACTGCTCTAGACACTAGGATACAGTGATGAACAAGATAGACAAGGTACTTGCTCTCATTGAGTTTTTCATCTAAGAGGGAATATATGTCTACCTCTGGAAAAATAACTGGCATCAGATTACTCCTCAAACTGAGAACTTTAAAAGCTGGATTAAAGTGTTTGAAGGCACAAAGCTGGCAGCCATGACTTGAAGAGCCAAGGTCCAAAGCAAAGGGAAATGTGCTCCTTTGAGCCCAACACTCTAAAGACAATTTTCTATCAAGACAAATGTGCCTAAGTTGCACACATGTGAGGAAAAGCTTCAAGAAAGCAAGTAGAAAACAATAAATGCTGGAGAGGGTGTGGATAAAAGGGAACCCTCTTGCACTGTTGGTGGGAATGTAAATTGATACAGCCACTATGGAGAACAGTATGGAGGTTCCTTAAAAAACTAAAAATAGAACTACCATACGACCCAGCAATCCCACTACTAGTCATATACCCTGAGAAAACCATAATTCAAAAAGAGTCATGTACCACAATGTTCATTGCAGCTCTATTTACAATAGCCAGGAGGTAGAACCAACCTAAGTGTCCATTGACAGATGAATGGATAAAGAAGATGTGGCACATATATACAATGGAATATTACTCAGCCACAAAAAGAAATGAAACTGAGTAATTTGTAGTGAGGTGGATGGACCTAGAGTCTGTCATACAGAGTGAAGTAAGTCAGAAAGAGAAAAACAAATACCATATGCTAACACATATATATGGAATCTAAAAAATAAAAGGTCATGAAGAACCTAGGGGCAAGACGGGAATAAAGATGCAGACCTACTAGAGAATGGTCTTGAGGATACGGGGAGGCAGAAGGGACAAAGTGAGAGAGTGGCATGTACATATATACACTCCCAAATGTAAAATAGATAGCTAGTGGGAAGCAGCCACATAGCACAGGGAGATCAGCTCGGTGACCACCTAGAGGGGTGGGATAGGGAGGGTAGGAGGGAGGGAGATGCAAGAGGGAAAAGATATGGGGATATATGTATATGTATAGCTGATTCACTTAGTTATAAAGCAGAAACTAACACACCATTGTAAAGCAATTATACTCCAATAAAGATGTTAAAAATAAAATAAAATAAAAAGCAAAAAAAAAAAAAAAGAAAGCAAGTAGAAACTTTTGGTAATGCTTGTGGATCAGGGGAGACAAAATTAGAGTTCAGGGCCCCAGGCTTTCAGTTTAGCCACCAGATAGCCTAGAATTAAGGATAACATGGAAACAGATAAGTCTCAATTGGATCAAGTTAATCTGATCATAACCTACCACAAGACAATTAAAGCCTTACTTGGAGGAAGTTAACATCATTGAGTGCTTCTACAGTTTCTGAGAAAAACAATATCCAGCAAATAATTGAAAACTGACAAAATAAGAAAGATTAAAATCCAAGAAAAAGACCCCTCCCTCCAAAAGAAAACACAGACACATAGGTGATTCAGATTTTTTATTTACCAGATACAGACTTTAAAATAATTATGATTAATGTATTTAAGAAAATAATTTGAATTGAATGGAAGTTCTGGGACTGAAAAATACAATACCATAAATTAAGAATTAATTTGATGAGTTTAACAGCAGATTAGACAAAGCAAAAGAGAGTATTGGTAAATTGGAAGATGAAGCAATAGAAAATATTCAGATTAAAATACATACCCCCAAAAGGGTGGAAAATGTGCGAGACATATAGTACATAGTTAAAATCCCAACATAACATGTAATTGGAGTGCCAGAGGAAAGGGAAAAGAATAAGACAGATGCAGTATATGAAGAGATACTTCACATAGAAGTATTCCAAATCTTAGAATATTTCAAAATGAAACCACAGACTGAAGAACATCCATAAAACCACCCTCCCCCCCAAATCTAAATATATCATAGTAAACTAGAGAAAACAAAACCAAAGAGAATATGTTAAAAGGAGGCAGAGTAAAAACAAACATTGTTGCAAAGGAGCAACTATAGTACAATTAGTGAACTTTTCAAGAGAAACAATGAAAGCCAGATGACAATGGAATGACATCTTTAAAGTGTGGAAAACAAATAACCATATGTAGCATTTTACAAACAGCAAAAATAACCTTGGAGTGACATCAGCAAGATGGCAGAGTAAGAGATAGCAGCACTTTTCTCCCAACAAATAACAGACAGCTATCTACAAACAAAAATAGCTCTGGGAGGGCCCAAGAGTCCAGTTAAGAACTACAGCAACACCATGGAACAAAAAACAAAGATAATCTTCCACACCAGATTATTAGGGAGATTATTAGGGAGATTGGCTTGACTGAGATGTCTGGAGATGACTAGGAATAAAGGAGAAGGGAAGGAGCTATAAGTATCAGTGTCATCACAGTTCCCAGTGGCCTGCTCTGTGGAGAACTCTGGAAGACTTTGTCACTAAGGACCTCAACAGCTCCCATGACAGCTGCAGGCTCCCCACAACTTTCACAACAGAGGACCCTGTAGTGTTCATTGTCACAGATCTCAGAGGCCTGCTCCACAGAAGACATGGACAGCTTTCATCACTGAGGTAACCAACAGCTTCACATCACACACAAAACTCAGTTCCAGACAAAGAGACCTAATGTAAAGGTTAAACAATAAAATTTCTGGAAGAAAACAGAAAAGAGTACTTTCATGACCTTGCAGTAGGCAAATATTTCTTAAATAGGAACTAAAAGCATTAACTCTAAAGCAAAAGAAGTGGAAAGGCATCTTAAGAGAGTGAAAAGGCAAACCAGAGTGGGAAAAGATATTTGTAATACATATATCTGACAAAGGACTCCTACTGAGAATATATGAGGAGCCCTTAAACACCTACAATCAATAAGAAAATGACAAACAATCCAATGGAAACATGGGCAAAATACTTGAAGAGGAATTTCACAAATGAAGAAATCTGAATAGCCAAAGAAAAATCTCAAAAAATATTCATTAGTCATCAGGGATATGCAGATTTTAACCACAAGAGATGCCATTTTGTTCCCTCCAGATAAACAAACAAACAAACAAAAATTAAGTCGGAAAATATCATCATTAGTGGAAGTATAAATTGGTGCAAATACCTTGGAAAACAGTTTTTACATTATCTATCAAGGTTTAAGATGCATATACTCTGCGAGCCAGCAATTCTATTTCTATGTATATAGCCTAGAGCAACTCTTCCACATATGCATCAGCAGACATGAAGAAGAATATTCGTTGTAGCATAGTATTCAGTACTCTCAAACTGGGAAACAATTAGTTTCTATCAGCAATAGAATTGAGAAGTTAGTTGTGATGTATTCACACAATGGAATTCTGCACTACAAAGAAAAGAAAATGAATTGCAGTACACATAACACAGATGAAAGAAGTTAGTCACAAGAGAAGATGTACACTTTGACTCCACTGATAAAGTATTCAGAAACACATAAAATCAAATATTATGCCAGTTAGGGATTAAAAACATGATAAAACTGTAAAGAAAACCAAAAGAATTATAAGCACAAAATTAATGATGAGGGTTACCTCAGATTAAGGAGGGAATGGATGAGATCAGGGAGGCATTCAAAGGCAATGCTGTCATGTTTTCTTTTTTAAACTGGATGGTGGGAATACAAGTGTTTGTTAAATTGTTTTTATACTGTATACCTTATAAATAAATAATAATTTATAATTAGTAAATTTTGATACAATTAAAACTTTGTCTTTTATGTGAATATATGTAAATTATATATTTACATATAAATATATATAAAATATAAATCTTTAATACAGATTTCTCATCATGTGGCTCATGATGGAAAAAACATGGCTGCCTCTGTATCAGGTTTCACTAAGGAGCAGACCACAGTTGTTGACATTGTCTCCAGGAAGGCCCTGTTGAAATGCTCTTCCTAAGAAGAGGGAATGTTCTAACCATTCTGTTTATATAGAATATAACACTGGCTCAGGCTGCCATAACAAAATACCATAGACTGGGTGGCTTAAATAGCAGAAATTTATTTTCTCACAGTTCTGGAAGCTGGAAGTCCAAGATTAGGGTGCCAGCATGTTCAGATTCTGGTGAAGACTCTCTTCCTGGCTTGCAGACATCTGCCTTCTTGCTCTGGTCATATGGCCTTTTTTCAGTGCAGGTAGAGAGAAAGCAAGTTCTCTGGTACCTCTTCTTATAAGGGCACTAATCCACTCATGAGGGTCCCACCCTCATGACCTCATCTAACATTTCCTCCCAAAGGCCCCATCTCCAAATATCATCACATTATCATATCATTCACATATGAACTTGGTGGGGACAAAACATTCAGTCCATAACATATGGTCACCCAGATTAGCTAATTATCACTTTGGCAGGTTGAGAGGAGCTGAGGCGCAGAGGCCTTATGCAGAATATGTGTTTTTAGGGGTAGGGAATGAGAGTGAAGAAAGATCTCAAGGTCTCTCACCTTATTCCCTCCAACAAGGCTGAGGGCTTGCTTAGCTCTAGGGACTTAGAAAGCCATTGCTTCTGAGTCCCTTTGCCTTGGGTGATACCTGTCTCACAGTCCCCTCACATTTTCTGTGCACATTCCATCTGCCTTGCAGCTGCTGGTCCTGCCCGGCCAAGGGTTGAGGAGGGAGTACACCGTTTCCATGCAATTTCCTTAAACGGGCACTTCCTTCTTAAGAGAACTGTTCCCCAGAGATTTCCTCAATATTTGCAATGACAGAAAGTCCACACACAGGCTTGGGGTTGGGGAAGAAGGCACAAAAGGGAAGAGATTTAAATTCCAAAGCAGAGAAAATTAAAATCCTGCCAGAAGCAGAATAAGATGGGGAAGGATAGGGAAGCTTCTGCTTTTGGTCTCAGTATTGGGGTTTCAGAGAACAGATGGCTGGGGGTTATTTATAACTTATAACAGGCAGAGCTGAGATCCGTGAAATGCCAGTGGCTTGGCTGACAATGGATGAAGCCAGGGTAAGGACTGAGACCTCCACAAGGACTCCTAGAATGTGGGTTTTGGTGTATTTGGCGAGGGGGTGTTCCACCATGGAAAGGTTATGGAGCCTGAGCTCCATCCTCCAGGTTAGGTGGGAAGCCCTCCCAAGAATCACTGCTTTTAGGAATAATAATAGTCCCACTAATAATAATAACTAACATGTTATTAGCTGACTGGGTGCCAGGCACTAAGGTAAGTGCATTTATTTGTAAAATGAGAAAACTGAGGCTTAGCAAGGGTAAGTAACCATCCTAAGACCTCATAGCTGTAAGTAGTGAAGTTCTCTGTCTGGCACCCTGGCTTGTGTGGGACGGGGGAGAGGCAAAGGGTCTAGATATCTTCCCCTGTCACATCAGCCCTTAGCAACCTAAAGAGGCAAGATCACAGGGATAGAAATCTGGACCAGGAACGTTGATGGGGGTGGGGAAGGGGCCAGGGAACTAGCAGACCCAGGAGATGCGCAGAAGGGCAGCTCTGAACAATGCACGTGTGTGTGTATATCCAGGTGATCACCCAGATAAAGGCAGTGTGATTATAAGTAGAAGACATTAAATGCTTATTAAATAAATAAATCCTGGCTCTTGAGGACAAGGCAGGCAGGGGTTGAAGCCCAATATGGCTTATTCCATTCTGCCATCTGTCACCTCAGGCAGGCCACTTCCTCCTCTCTAGTTCTCAGTCTTTCCTCTTTAAAACAAGACAGTTGGTCTAAGGTTCTTCCCAGCTCTGATTATCTATGCATCTATGATTTCACTGTAGTTAGCAAATGTGGGGAAGAGGAGTGTTGGGGATATCGGAGGTCAAAAGTCAAGATCTTGGCTATCAACCTCCAAGGCCAAGAACCAAGCCTTGGCAAGAACAGCCAGCAAGAGCAAAGCGAAAGGAAGACAAGTCAGGAGGCGCCATCTGTTCTGTGTGGCAGGGAGTGAGGTGCCATGAGCACCACTGATCATGCCAACATCCACTCCCAGGGCTATGCGCTGGTGCCAGGCATGCCCGCCAATTGGTGGATAGAATGCTCCCAAATTCATGACTCCAGGAGCGAGGCTGGCTGTCTCAGAATAAACAAAGTGCCAAGGCAACTTGATGCAGCTCATCTACTCCTCAGAATGCAACAATCCTTTTTAAGATCAAGGTGTCGGGCTTCTTGCCTCTATTAGTCTACAATTCTATGTCCCTCTGAGTCACATCTTCGTTTTTATTCCCCAAAGGGTATCAGTAACATCCAAAGGGCCAGGAATTCACCCCAGGTCACAAAGCACGTGGGCCATGATGTTCAGGTCAACCCAGAGGAGAAGTGACCCTGAACTCTCACTCTGTGCCATAGAAGGGACTTGCTTTGATGGGTTTCATTGTTTAGCTCAGCTAATTAGTAAGCATGTAGTGTGCAGCCACCATGTGCACTTGCTGGGTACCTACTATATACCCAATCTGAAGAGGAGTTGGTTACCAAGGTCATCCAAGGCCTGAGTCTGAGGTAGCAGACCATAATGGAAAAGACTGTCCACTGAATTTGAGGTTGGTCAGGCTGGGTTCTAATCCTGCATCTATCCTCAGTCAGTACCATTAGAAAATTTCTTAACTAGAACTCGCAGTCTGAAAATTGTAAGATACCTGCTTCATAGAATCATTGTAGGGACAAAATAGTGCCTGGCAAACAGGAAAGTCCTAAATGATGATGTAGCTGTTGATGATGACATGGTGATGATGGTCACATTGTCCCCCCTGAGTCAATCCTACTTCAGGCCCAGGGTACTTCCCTGACTATCCAACACCCACTGGGTGATACTAGATGGAGAATGCAGCTGGCTATGGGTTCAGGAATACAAGAAAACATTTCCCCTCACTCCTGGACCAGGAAGCGTGAGATCTTCACTAGCAAACAAAGGAAACTGTCACTTTCAGAAATCTGGATACAGTCAAGAAAGATGAGAAAGACAACTGGAGACTTCGGAAGCCAGACACAGGTTTGTGAAAGCAGCCCTATTAAGAGAACAGGGTTGAAGGAACAGGGTGAGGGAAGGGCAGGTGCCTGAGATCCTATCCCAGTCTAGTCCCCTGACCCACCTCCCAAGACCTCGACTTCCCCATCTATAAATGCAGAAAAGCAAACTATAGGCTGAAGTGGCTATGGCTAGAAATTTGAAGTCAGGGCTATGTCTCCATCATTATGGAGCCAAGATGGGGTGGGGACATGGAACATACGAGCTGGTGAACGTTTTGATGTGTGAATTCCATGGGTGGTCTGAGAGTGAGGCTTGGAACTTTAGGAATGGAAACAGCCTGCTGAGGAAAAGTCCCTGGACCCAGGAAGCAAGTTTAACCCAACTACACATTTACTTCCAGGAGGCCACATGCTTTCAGAGGCAGAAAAGCAAATGGGTCCTGCTTTGGGCTGGCCCAAGCTCCCACAAAGAGGGGAATGCAGAGATGCAATATGGCTCAGGGAAAATACTCCAGGCACCAGGATCTGGAGAGTGGAATGCAGTGTTCCCACAGCTCGCTATGCAGGGAACGTAGCAGATGGAACTGCCCTGACTTGGGGAAACATTTGGGTCCTTGTCACACTGACTCACTGTAGAGGATTGTGAGGAGGGCCTGGAGACAGACTAACAAAAGAAAAGGTCAGGAAAGGGAAAGCCAGGAAGCTGTGCTGAAGTTTCCTAGGATCCTTCCAGAGGCCTTGAGCAGGTAGTGACAAAAGGTCAAACTGGATGGGACCTTCCAGAACACCGAATCTAATTCTTTCATTTTACAGATCGGGAAACTAAGGCCCCTAGAGAAGTCAGCATAGCACAATTGAAAGAGGCTGTGGAGTCAGGGAAACATGAACTAACCGCTTAAAAGCTGTGTGATTTAGTACAAATTTCTTAACTTCTCTGAGCCTTAGATTTCTTCTTCGTAAAGGGACTGTGTCACTTGTAAGAAGTGAGTGAGGTAATGTATGTAGACCACTTAGCATAGTGGCCAACTCACAGTAGAGACTCAGTAAATATTAGCTTCTGTTTCTCAAGGTCACATTGGGGTTATCAGCAGACCTAGGACTAGAGTATAGATGTCCTGACTCTTGACCCAATGAGTTACACATTCTACCATCCAGCTACAGAAGAGTGTCGAAGACAAAACATGCCTGTGATGTGCCGTTAGAGATGGGGTAGGGAGGGGATAAAGCGATGTTAGAAGGGATTTTCTCATGACCAAAGAATGGGAATGTATTACCAAAGGTTCCATTTTGGGAACTTATTTAAGTGTGTGCTTGGAATGGATTAAAGGCTGCGAGTGAACTAAATGTCATCTTGATGACCTGTTTGGCTCACAGATGCAGGAATCAACTTACCAGAGGCAGGGCTGGTTATACTGTTCTCTAAACCCCCCAAAAGGAAGGAAATGAATATGCAATCATTCATTCAACAAACATTTATTGAGTACATGATATGCTCAGAGAAACAGGGTTTCTAGTTACCATTTTGCCTATGAGGAAATGAAAGTTCCAAGATATTAAATGAATAAAAGGCCATACAGCTAGCAAGTGTCAGGACTAGGATTCAATGCCAACTTGATCTGATCTTTGCCCTGCACCACATTGCATCTCCTGTCTTCTGACAGAGAGAAAGGAGTAAGATTGTGTCTGGGGCTGACATCCTCAGAATGGTGTGCATGGACAGAAGGTCTAGGGAGAACACCCGGCTTGCCCCTTCCTAAGAGCAGAAGTAGTCCTTGGAGGCTGCCTTGTGACCTTGTCCCTGGAGCTGTGAGCTTGCTGTGGGGGCCACCCTGCCCTGGGTAGGAATCTCTGTCTAGAATCCCATGGCTTTCTCAACCAGGATAAGACATCTCCCAGGACCACTCTCCAAGACAACCTCGCTGCCCAGGAGCTCCACTGGGACTGACATATTCACACCCAGAGTGATTAGGGGCAGGCAAAGAAGGAAATTCAGGCATAGACACAGTTCCTGTGTGAAGGGAGAGATATCAGGTAGCTCTCACTCTTTAGGGAGATTCAGCCCCTTTCCCCAGAGAGCTCCCAGGAATAGAATAAACACTACTTGTGCTCTTAGAGAGCTCCCAGTCTGATGGGGGACGCACAGACAAAGGTACGTTCAATAACAATCATGGAGCTAAAGCTTACTGAGTACATACTACATGAAAAAGCATTCATATAAATATGAACTCATTTAATCCAAACAAGAACTTTATGAGAGAGGTCTTATTTTTATCCTTGTTAAACAGATGAAGAAATGGAGGTACAGAGAGGTCAAGCCACTTACACAGCTAGAAAGTGATAATGCTAGGATTAAAACCCAGGCAGTCTGGCTCAAGGGTCTCTAAAATAAAAGAGAAAGAAAAAGCAAGCCCCTAGGCAGTGCTGGACAGTCTGGGGATACTCTAACTACTGGTGATTCCAGGTGACCAGCAACAGTGGTTCTGGTCCAAGAAGGCTGCCTCAGGAGCATGGGCAGTCTTAAGGCTTGTTTGGAGCTCAGGGCCCAGGGATAAGGGTCAGAAAGCAGGCCTGGGGCAGAAAGCAGGGCTGCTGAGATTAGCAAGCCAGAAGCGAGGGCAGTGAAGGTGAGACTCCTAGAGGAGGAAGACCAGGTAGTCTTGTGAAAAGTTTAGATAGAGCACCTGAGAAAGGCCCATGAGCCTGCCATGGAGAGAGCTGGCTAGGGACAGAGGAGCCCCAGAACAGAGAGGAATTAGGGTTGGGGAGAACACAAGGAAACATCCAATGGGAGATTTTCCATAGGGAAGGCTCTTGAGCACCAAGCCTGAAAGTAATATTGGGGATGGGGAGTTGATAAGGAGACAACAGCACGTCAGCAGCTGAGCCACATACTCCCCTAACCCCAAGCCCGACAAGCCCTCTCTCTGAGGCACCCATCTCAAATGCTCTAACTAGTTGACTGCTAAATAACATACTGATCATGAGCTGGGCATTGGCATTAGAGAGATATGAGTTTCTGGTCCTAGCTTTACGACTCACCAGCTGCCTACCCTCTCTGAATTCTGGGTCCTCATCTGCAAAATGGTGGTAATAGTAACTTTAAGGAATTATTGCGAGGATTAAATGAATTACAGGTTATCTAGCACTTAACATAGGGCCTGGAAGAAAGGGCTCAATAGGTAATGACCCATGAGTTATTTAAAAGTTTAATTTCCAAATATTTTGGGGGTTTTCTAGAAATTTCTGTTGTTGATTTCTAATTTAATCACATTGCGGTCAGAGCACATGCTCTCTATTATCAATATTTTTAAATTTATTGAGACTTGTTTTGTGGTCCAGCATATCTCAACCTTGTGCAGCTGTTGTTGGGTGGAATATCCTACTAATATCAATTGGCAAAATTGATTGATAAAGTCGTTTAAGTCTTCTATTTCCATGTTGATTTTATCTACTTGTTCTATGAATTACTGAGAGAGGATTTTTGAAATCTCTAGCTAAAATTTTGGATTTGTCTCTTTCTCCCTTCAGTTTTGTCCTTATGTATTTTGCTTTATGCATTAATTTTTGCTTTATGTATTTTGAAGGTCTGTTATTAGGTACATATACATTTAAGACCAACATGTTTTACTGATAAATTGAGCCCTTTATCATTATATAATGTATCCCTTTATGCCAAGTAATATTTTGTTCTGAAACCTACTTTTTCTGATATTAATACAGCCACTCCAGGTTTCTTATGATTAGTGTTCTCATGGTATATATTTTTCTATCATTTTTCTATCTCAACCTATCTGTGTATTTGTGTCATTAGTTTCTTCTAGACAGCCTATATTTGGATCTTATTTTTTTTAATCTAGCTGATTTATATTTAATGCAATTATAGATATGGTTGGGTATAAATCTACCATCTTGCTAATTGTTTTCAATTTATCCTATTACTCTTCGTTCCTTTTTGCCTCTTTTCCTGTCTTCTTCCAGATTAACTGAGTATTTAATATTCCAATTTATCTCCAGTATTGACTTATTAGCTATAGCTCTATGTTTTATTTTTTAGTAGTTGCTCTAGTTTTGACAATATTCTTCTTTAACTTATTACAGGTAATGTTACACCACTTCACATATAAGTAGCATTACCTGCTACTTTCGGGTAATGTTACACCACTTCACATATAAGTAAGAACCCTACAACAACAGTATACTTCTTTTCCCACCTCCCATTCTCTGTGCTATTGTTGTCATATATTTTATTTTTATGTTATAAACCCTACAGTACATTGTTATTATTTTTGCTTTAAATAGACAACTATCTTTTAAAAAATTTTTTTAATGAGGGGGGGAAATTCTTTTTATATTTACCCGCATGTTTACCACTTCTGATGCTCTTCATTCCTTTATGTAGATGCAAGTTTCAATTTTGTATCATTTTCCTTCTGCCTAAAGAACTTCCTTTAACGTTTATTATAGTGAGTATCTCCTGATGATAAATTCTGCCAGCTTATCTTTATTTGAAAAAAAGTCTTTATTTCACCTTCATTCTTGAAAGATATTTTTTGTTGGGTACAGAATTCTTGTTTGATAGATTTTCTTTTCTTTCAGCACTTTAAAGATATTGTTCTACTATCTTCTGTCCCTCATAGTATCTGATGATAAATCAGCAGCTTTAAAAAATCTTTGTTCTTCTAGACATAATGTACCTCTTTTTCTCTGACTGCTTTAAAAATTTTCTCTTTATCACTGATTTTCAGAAGTTTGATTATGATGTTCCTTGGTGTGGTTTTCTTTCTTTTTATCCTTTCTGGGGTTCATTAAGTGACTTAGATTTGTGAGTTCATAGTTTCCATTAAATCTGTAAAAATTTTAGTCCTTATTTCTTCTAATATTTTTCTGTCCCTTTCTGGGACTTCAATTACGTGTCTGTTAGTCCACTTGATATTGTCCCACATGTCAGTGAAGCTCTTTTTTAAATAATTTTTCTCTGTGTTTCATTTTTTATTTTTCCTATTGCTTTGTATACAGATTCAATGAACTCTTTCCCTGCAATGTCTCATCTGCTATTAATCTGTTATGAACTGAATGTTTGTATTCACCCCCCTCCCAATTCATATGTTGAAACCCTAATCCCTCAATATAATCAACGTAATTGTATTGATATTTGAAGATGGGGCTTTGGAGAGTTAATTAGGTCATGAGGGTGGGGGCCTCATCTCATGGGATTATTACCCTTATAAGAAGAAACACCAGAGAGCTTGATCTCTCTTTCTGTGCACCAGGGAAAGGTCATGTGAGCACACAGCATGAAGGTAACCATCTGCAAATCAGGAAGAGAGCTCTCACCAGAACCCAACCATGCCGGTACCCTGATTACAGACTTCTAGCCTCCAGAGCTGTGAGAAAATAAAATTCTGTTTAAGCCATCCAGTCTACGGTATTTTGTTATAGCAGCCAAAGCAGACTAATACATAATCCTATCCAGTGAAATTTTGATTTCTTTTTATATCTTCTATTTCTCTCTTCATTATGCTCATGTTTTTCTTTAAATCCTTAAGCGTATTGAGCATATTTATAATAGCTCTTTTAATGTCCCTATCTGCTAATTCTATCATCTCTATCATTTCTGGGTCAACTATTTCAATTTACTAGTTTTTCTCCTGATTGTAAGTCACATTTTTTTCTGCTTCTTTGCTGCCTACTAACTTTTGACTGAATAACTGACATTGTGAATTTTATATAACTGAGTGTTGAATTTTATCATATTCCTTTGAAGAGTGTTGGACTTTGTTCTGGCAGGAAGTTAAGTTAGCTCGACCCTTTGCTTGAGGCTTATTTTTAAACTTTTTAAAAGCAGATCTAGAGTACCTTTTACTTCATTTTACTACTAAGGTGTGACTGTTTTGTGAGGTTCTTGCTAAAACTAGTGGAAGTTCAAACAATTCCTGGCTTTATGTGAAGCTAGGAATTGTTAAGATACAGAGGGGAACAGAGGTTGAGGGGTTTTTGACTAATTGGATTTGGAAGGATAAGAGATAGAGAGGAACTACTGGGTGGTGGCATTAGTCATCTACAGTAAATAGGTGGCAAAACCACTATGGTTGGCAAGGAAGACAGTACTCATCATCCCCATTTTAAAGATAGAAAAATGAATCCCAAAGGGGAAGAGATTTGCCTCAAACCATACAGCCTGGGACATGGCAGAAGAGATCCTATCCCCTACACCCGGCCACCTGACTTCCTATCCCACAAGGTTCCCTCCATATCAGTCTAGAGCCTTGCGCACCCCTGCAGGAACCTAGGAAAAGCTGGGTGCCTGAGTTCCAGAGAGAGGAATGCAGGGAGGGTCTTCTAGCACATTCTGGGAAGAGGTGGCTATTGGGAGAGGTATTGGGGAGGAGAAGACAGAGCTGGGAGAAAAGCAAAGGCACCTCCACCCAGTCAGCAGCTGCTCCCAAATATGTCACAACTTGTCAAAGAGGCAGAAATAGAAGCTGTCCAGGGAGTAGAAGGGGGGTGGGGTGGCATGCTAGGGCTCTCGGCCCACAAGGAGGGCAGAATTGAGAGGCTGGAAGGGAAGGGAGACAGGAGAGGGGCTGCGGTTCAGAGATGAGTATGACAAATACATGCCAGGCAGTTCTAGGTAGGCTGAAATGGGTCCAGAGAACATTCCAGTTGCCTTTCAGTGAGATTAAATATGGGAGCAGAAGTGGAGATGGGAAGGGACAAAATATCCAAGGAAACCTGCCCTCTCTGATCCTATGAGCTCACCTTCAGAGCTAGGTCTGATTCAAACAACACTCAAAACAGCCCTCCTACCCCCGACCCCAGGAGCACTTCCTCCAGCCCCACATGCTGAGTCAGAAAAAGAATGTCACCTCTCAAAGGGCCGTTTGAATCATTCAATCCAGTATCTGGATTTACAAACAGGGGAGTTGAGAACCAGAGAGGAGAAATGACAGTAATATGCCCTGACTCCTTATCCAGGGTTTCTTCTTCCTCTTTCCCTGAACTTTCTCACAGTATTTGTCTCAACCAGGAGCTGAAGTTCCAGCCCTCATAGGGATTTCATAAGAAATCCTCACCTATATTTCCAAAGGCCCTCAGGTTCACACTGCCACACACTCTCCTAAGCTCTGGTCTGGTTATTTAAAAAACTAGTTCTGTGCTTTGTGTCTACCAATCACCTCTCCATGACCCTAACTTCCCGAGGACCTATCCCCTTCCACCTCCAGACCTGCACTTCCCCACCCCAAGGCCAGAGATTCTTGATGAATGAGCCTGGCTCTGAGCTCCAGATTCCAGGCAGGGACGGATTTCCCAGCGGTTATTTGATGCGCAGTTCTCAATGGAAACAATGTGTGGCCTCTGGAGGCCTGGAGCCCTCCCCTCCCCCTCATCTCTCCACCCTGGCTCCCATCTGCCTCCAAACCTCTCCTCCTGTCTCAAGCCCTCAGGATTCCCCCTGGTCTCCCCAGCCTATTGTCTCTCACCCTTCTCTTGTGTCTTTTTTTCATCTCTCCATCACTACCTCTCCTGATGTCTCTCTCAACGCTCCATTTGAAACCTAGAGCACCTCCAGTTCCCTCACTGCCTCCCACCTGTGGCCTCAGGCTCACCTGGAAAGCATGTACTCACCTGAAGCACCCTTCTTCACCTGTCAGCCTCAGAGAGGGAGAGGAGGCACCTTCATTCAGCCCCGAGGCCTAAGAGGCAGTCCAAGAGCTTTAGGTAGTCCAAGAGCCAACACTCGTGTTCACACTTCTGACATTGGTGCTCTGTGCACCCAGTATGTAGAAGGAAGAAGGTGCACTAGCTGATCCTTAGACTACCTTACACCTCTGACATTCTATGATTCTGTGATCTGTTCTCACCCTGCTACAAAGCCCCACAAATAATGCTGATTTGCATGACCTGTTCTTGCATCTAGGTCCTATTGAAATTTACATGCATTTCCACCACCCACCTCCCGCCTGGTCCTCATCCATAATACCAGAGAACTAGCCTAGGCAAACAAAATGTGGGGCCTGTTTGGAGAAGCCAGAGGCTCCCATTCTTCCAGAACCTTCTCCTTGATCCTCTATACCTAGGCACGTGAGACTCTGGGATGGGAAACTTGCTTTGATGCGAGTCAAGTAAACTAGCAGCCCAGGTCAGCCCCCCTGTGAGGTCAGTAGGGACTGGAAGATGCTGGGAGTCGGAAGGTTGGGACTGGGTATGCAGCAGATGTGGAAGGATAGAGTCAGGAGCAGGTGAAGGGGATCGCTGAGCATTTTGAAATCCAAGCACTACCATGCAAATGAGATCAGCCCAGCATGCAAATAGACAGAGTCCAGTTGAGACAGTCAGGGTGGGGGCACAAACAACCTGGCCCTGGAGCCCGAGCCAGGGATAAGGGCTTCCTCTGGAGGGAGCAGGACTGCTGGAGGAGGAGGCTACAGTCAGAGCAGGGGGCCCTGAGTGCCCAAGCCAGCAGGGGTGAGGATTAAGGCCTGACGCCCTGCTGTCAAGTTAGAGCTGATGGATCACCACTGGTGGCAGAGCACAAAGGCTGTTCTGTGCTTGGCACCAATGTGTTCCCATCCATCAGAGGGCAGTTTTCATGGGGTGGAGGAATATGCAGGGGGAGCCTCTAGGGGCAGCTTTTCCTCAGCTCAGTTCTAAGAGAGGAACAAGGAGAGAAAAGGGTCAATCGCTCCATTAGGGTTCTGAGGTGAGAGACACCTGGGCCACCCTATCTTCTCAGTCCTGGAAGGGTCTGTGCCTCACAGCTGGGACTTAACATAGTCCCCAAGCCACTCACTTAGACAGACATACACAAACACATCCACAGACAGGGAGGGATTCATTGAAACCTAGACACACAAGGTCACCCCTAACCTCCCAGTCCTGCCCTCACATTTGGTCAGAGGCAAAGGTCACACAGATCTAAGGCCAAACTCACACCCAGACTGAGGGCAGGGACTGATCTTATTTGCTGCTCTTGCCTATGTCCAGTCATGCCTGGGGAATAATAGAGAGTGGGCTCTCAGGAAATTGAGTTGAGCAGAGAAAGGAGTAAATGAATAAATTCCTTCTCTGGATTATAGTAGCATTTTTCTAGCCTACTCTATTATCACCTACTTTGTATAATCATCTTCCTCACTCAACTGTGAGTACCTGGCAGGCAGAAAGACCACATCTTATTCACATCAGTGACTCTCACACTCAGCACAAGGTGCACAATACCTGTTCCTTGAATGAAAGAGTGAATGAATAAATATATACACACGTGGGGTGGGGCCAGGTTTTCCCTGCTGTTTTGGTCCCCTAGAAGCAATGAAGACAGCTAGGGAAATAGCCTGAGGGAGAGGCCAGGAGTGGAGAAGAGGACAAAGCAAGTAAGGGGACTAATGTTTTGGAGGTGTTTCCATGTGCCAGGTGCCCTTTCATCAATACAACAACCACTCCCCTATAATACACATGTACCATCCCTTTACCAGCTGAAACATACATCCTCTCCCAGCTGAATCCATCCCCTTGCCTCTGAGTGGTTTGTTCAGGTCTTCAGCGCTTCACTCCGGGGTCATTGTCATGGTCTTCTATGCCATCTCCTTGCCTCAGATTTTCAAGTCCCTCCATTCTGCCTAGGTGGGCCTCCTCTCGTCTTTTGCAGGCTTGTCCAATCATCCACTTACCTGAACCCTAAGCTCCATACAAACCCATCTACCCAATGCTCCCTTCACCCTCCTCTCCTCTTCTCATCCAAATCCTACCTTTTCTCCAAGACCCAGCCCAGGGCTCTCCTCCCCTTCCAGCCTTCGGTGATTTTGATTTTCTGTAAACTTCAACACTCATTTGATGAACCCACTCATTTACAATTGGTCGTGGCCCCCATGTTTACTGCTGAATTAAAATAGCTCTCTCTTGCATTGTAATTTAACATTCACACAGTGTCCACACTCATCAACTAGAGAGTAAGATCCTAGAAATAATCACAGAACAAGCCCAGTTCTCCTGCTTCCATTTTTAGAGGATGTGGGCACATTGTTTAGGGGCGAGGCAGACTGGATCCCAAAAGGACAAAATAATGCAATTTCTGGGTTTCTATAGTAACTTCAACATCACTTTTTTTCTCAGCGCTCAGAGGATTAGAGTGTAAACTGAGACAAGGGTTTTCTTTTATTTTTTCTTTTCTTGATGGGATGTATGTTAGAAATAGAGATTCTTCTTCAGCCTATCTGGTCTGAGTCAAAGCAAGGTTTACAACCCACAGCCCCCAGGCTGCCACTCTGTATCACAGTGGTAAGGCCAAAAACCAAATGAAGACCTTGCTGCTCCCCCTCAAAATGCTTGGGTTTTTAAAAAAAATTGTCTAGTTATGTCCCCTCCTCATCTCTGTTCCTTACCCCAAAAGGACATCGGCATTTTCCTGGCTCCTCACCACAGACAATGAGACGGAGGAAAGCTGGGTTTTTCAAGCTCCATTCAGATCTCACCTTCTCTGTGAAGTCTTCCCTGAGTCCCTAGCACAGTTCCTCTTCTTCTTGTTATCCTTGCCACTGCTTGGAACTTATAACATCAGCCTCACCTGTCTTAGGAAGAGGAATCAGACTTAGTCCAGAGTGTCCTAGGGAAAAAAACTGGGACCACAGGACAGAAGATAGTAGAGGGAGCAGATTGCGGTTCAAAACCCAGAAGGTCTCCCTGCACATCAGTGGAATGGGCTGCCTTGTGAGGACAACAGATGTCGGACAATGGCCACCTGGGAAGGGGATTCGGACATCAGGGGTTGGGTAGAACCAGGTGACCAGCAGGGTCTACTAGATGGTAAGGTCCTCAAGGGTAGAGACCCTGCCTTGAGCATCGCTGTAATCCTTCAGTCCCAAGATTGAGCCTTGTTCACTGCTGATTTCTGAGGCCCCCCTACTATATTGGGACCACTGTCCTCTCAGACCCCAAATCTTCTGCTGAGAGATGGCCGTGGACGAAGAAGCCCGAAGATTAAGTAGTCCCTCCTCCACCTGATATTTGAGATCTGCATGATATATGTAAAGCTGATGGCTCAGAAGGGAAGACCAGAACAACCAAGCCAAGTGGTCAAGGAGAGGGCATATTTAAACTGAGTTTGAAGGTCTCTGCTTTCTCTCCTTTCTACCCCACCCACAGTGAGGAGCCAGGAAAATCCTGGTGTCTAAATGGGGCAGGAAACAGAGCTGAAGAGGTGCCATGGGAGGACAGATAAATGATTCAGAGTGAGAAAGGGAGGAGACAGAGGGCTCAGTAGATCTTGACCTTGCCTCTGTGGGGAAGGTGGAGATGTGTAGACTGCTAAGTTCTAATCTCTGCTCTGACCCCGGCCAGCTGTATTAAAGAGAAAACTTCCACTGACACATACCAAAAAAGAAAAATAAGACCAAAAAATTCCTTTTGCCTCAATTTATCCCCAATCACATGAGACTTAAGTGACATATGATGTCAAGGCTTCTTTGAAAACCCAGAAGTTGAATCCATCTGCCAATCCTTGTTACCTCGGACACTGAGTATCAATACATGCCCCAAATTTAAAGCACTCTCACCCTCTGGGAGGGGAATCTTTCTCAGAGTTTCATCTGACTGATATAGTCTGGGTAAGGTGCTGTGAGGAAGCAGGGGGATGAATAAGTTGACTTCTTAAGGCCCCTTCCAGCCTAAACCTACCCCTTCCTTACTCCTCCCTCCACCCCCATCCCGCCTCTTTGGGACTAGAAGCAGGCAGGCCGCCCAGCTAGGAGTAATTGAAAGGAGCAGATGAGAGGAGAATGTGTGTCCTCCCCCACCTCCCCAGCCCCCATGGAGGCTGTTGAGAAATGAAAACTAGTCAAATTACACCCTATGGCCTCCCTACCCGTGCACAAGAGCCGGATGGGGGTAGGCTGGCTGGGGGCAGGGGTGGGGGCGCACAGGGGGAGAGGGAAGGGGAATCATATCTAATCCACTGTAAACGTCTTGATGTGCAGCAACAGCTTAGAGGGGGCTCAGGTTTCTGTGGCGTTAGCTATATTTATCTCTGGTTCCATGCCAGCGGGGAGGGTTTAAATGGCACCCAGCAGTTGGCGCGAGGGGCTGCAGGAGCTTGGGGGCTGGTGGCAGGAACAAGTCTTTTCTGACCCCATGGAGCTGTATGAGACATCCCCCTACTTCTACCAGGAACCCCACTTCTATGACGGGGAAAACTACCTGCCCGTCCACCTCCAGGGCTTCGAGCCACCGGGCTATGAGCGGACTGAGCTCAGCCTGAGCCCCGAGGCCCGAGTGCCCCTCGAAGACAAGGGGCTAGGGACCCCCGAGCACTGCCCAGGCCAGTGCCTGCCGTGGGCGTGTAAGGTGTGCAAGAGGAAGTCGGTGTCTGTGGACCGGCGGCGGGCGGCCACGCTGAGGGAGAAGCGCAGGCTCAAGAAGGTGAATGAGGCCTTTGAGGCCCTGAAGAGGAGCACCCTGCTCAACCCCAACCAGCGGCTGCCCAAGGTGGAGATCCTGCGCAGTGCCATCCAGTATATCGAGCGCCTGCAGGCCCTGCTCAGCTCCCTCAACCAGGAGGAGCGCGATCTCCGCTACCGAGGCGGGGGCGGACCCCAACCAGGGGTAAGTGGCCACCCCACCCACCTGCCCCAGGGGGGAGGGGGGGCAGCAGGCACCTGGATAACCTTGGAGGACCCCGCGGTGGGGCTCAGTCAGATGGCTAGACCAGGAGCCAGACAGGGTCTTAGGAGGCTGCAGCATGCCTTCCTTTGTTAGAGCTAGGCTGCCCAGCTGACCTCCTGTGTCTCTGTGTCCTTTCCAGACAAGATAAAGGCAGTGGGGAGAAGAAGCATGTGGAGGGGGGTGGAACGGGACTGACGGAGGGATCCAGGAGCAAGTCCAAAGTCAGCTGGATGAGGGGGAAGACAGGGCCTAAAAGTCAAGGCCAAGTGTACCTGAGAAGACTGCTTTGCCCCTCACCCGACCCCCTCCTGGGTATGGCTGAGCAGAGAGCAAACCCACTCAGTCTCTCTCATGGAACCCCAACAGGCCTGCACAAAAGCGGCCCTGGTTGGGCCAGACATTCTGCCTCCTTCACCCTTATCCCAAGGTCAAGAAAACCACAGACCCCCTTAGGCTGGGTGTCCTATGAGGGCAGAATCACCACGCAGAATGGATGCTAGGAATGGCCCTGAAGCAGGGGTTCTGTGGCCAGAGAAAGGCATGAAGGGAGGTGATTTTGAAGATTCTGGAACAGGGGGTGGGCCAGGCTGGAGGGCTGCAGCTTGTGGCCCACCCTCCAACCCCACCACAGGTACTTCTGCCCATTGGGACTGGACGAAGAGACACCACCAGGAATGGCAGTGCCCTGACCTTGGGCCTTTGCCCTGTCTTGCAGGTGCCCAGTGAATGCAGCTCCCATAGTGCCTCCTGCAGTCCAGAGTGGGGCAGTGCACTGGAGTTTGGTCCCAACCCAGGGGGTAAGTGAGACCAGGACCCTGGTTACTTTGACTCAAACCCCACAGGCTATCTCTAAGCCCAGTTCTCCCCTCTTATCTTACTCCCTGCTCTAGTCCTCTTCCCTTGGCCTCTCTAGGGACCTTTTGAACCCAGGGCCCCAAATGGTGGGCTAGAAGGCCATGTGTCTCCATGAAGCCTTGACCAGCTAAGGAGTTGTCTAGGACTCCTGCAACTCCCCAGCTGGTGCCTGGTAGATGACCTTCCCCACGGAGAGGACAATGTCCCTGCCCCAAGGGTCCCTGGGAATTGCTGAGTCAGTGCTGCAAAACTGGGCCAGCAAAGGGCAGTTCTAGTCTCCCAGGATACACCATTCTGGCTCCACTTCAGAATAACTGCTTCCGAATTCTAACCCCACCAGGGGATATCAGAGAGGACACACTGACGTTCACACACACATCTGCATACACACGTGCACATAGCACTAGGAAAGGCATGGGCTGGGGAGTAGGACCCTGAGCTTTTCTCACCCATCTTTCCGGGAAAACCTGTGCCACTCCAAAGGGCTCAGCCCCTGTCTTCGGTCTTAACACACTTTTATCACCCAGGTAACATCTTCCTACCTTCTCCTTACAGATCATCTGCTCACAGCTGACCCTACGGATGTCCACAATCTGCACTCCCTCACCTCCATCGTGGACAGCATCACCGTGGAGGATGTCGCCGTGGCCTTCCCAGATGAAACCATGCCCAACTGAGATTGTCTGCCAAAATGGGCAACCATGAGAGCCCCCCCAAGCTGGCCACAGATGCCACCACTTCTGCAGTAGGGCTCTCCTAAGCCAGGCTGTCCTGATGCCAGGAAGCCAGCCTTGGGGCTGCCAAATGCCAGACTATCGCCCTCCTCATCCATGTAGGTTAACCCACCACCCAGAGAGGGAATGGATGCTCTCATTTAGCTAACTCCTTAGAGCAGAGAGCAGTTCTGTTTCCAGGGAAATAAAGCAGGGGACCGGAGTGCCCCCTTGTGTAAGCCCCCTGGCTCAGGGGGCAACTCAGGAGCTTCCCTTTGATCATAATGCAGCCTCCAATTCCACCCCCTGAAAAGATACACTTTGAGAGACGAAGACAGTGTCCTGACCTGGACAGACTATGTACATCTCCTGTTGTTGTCTCTTCCTATGCCAGGGTTAGGCTGGGCCTGCCCTGAATTGAGAGAAGGGAGAGGAACAATCCTCTGTTCCCAAGTCACTGGGGGGGCCAAGCTTTTGCAGTGAATGCTGGGAACCTTCCAATGGTTTTATGTTTTGTTTTGTTTTGTGTGTTGTTTGTAAAGCTGCCATCTGACCAAGGTCTCTGTGCTGACATTGCCAGGGACAGGTGGGGGTGGGGGGTGGGCAGGGACTCCTGGGGTGATTTATTTTGTTAACTAAGCATCGTGTGGTTTTGCCATTGTTTTGTATATTTTTTTTTCTTTTTTTTTGCTAACTTATTTGGATTTCTTTTTTAAAAAATGAATAAAGACTGGGTGCTAGAAGAGTGTCTGTGATGATATAGAGGGAGGAGATGACTAATGCTATAGCCTCTCCCACCTCAGTGGTCCAGACACGTGGCAGGGCCAGGGCTTGTGGAGCAGATGGGGCTCCAAAAGCGTCAGAGGCACCATGTTGCTGGTGGTCACTAGGCGCTGGGATCCCTGCTCTTTTTACCATTACAAAGGAAGCCAGGTCTGGTCCATTGGCCGGACGAAGACAAGATTCTACAGAAATCCTTGTGGGACATGCAGGAAATTCTGTTGAGCATTCTGTTGCACTCTAATTCATAGACACTGTTCACAGTCTACTACACTCCATCTTATATCCCAATAGGTCCATTCCCTTCCAGTTAACTGAGCATGCTCATATGCCTAGCACTTAGACCACAGCCAGCAGACAGGGGTGTAGAGCTGGAATTTGTGGGTTTCCCCTCTCTAATCCCTGCCTCTCCTCTGGTGCCACATTAGCAGGAGTCCTGTGAGGAAGTGGGAGGTAATTCAATCAGGGTGACTAGGGTCAGACACTATCACTTTCTTCCAGGCCAACTAGCATGTCCCCTTACCACACCCTTCCATTCCTCCAGGCTGCAAGAGATTCTGGTCCCTGTCTACAGCTCAGAGAATGAAGGCAATTCTGCTGGGGGTAGGGGAAGGGGCTTACAAAGGAAACAAAGCTGGGGCTCTCTTCATGTGGGATGCTATCTTCCAAAGACTGGCTTCCTGAGGGGGAGAAGGTGGGTGAAGAATTGGGGAGAAAGAATTTGGATAGAGATCGCATAATATTAACTGAGAAGGCATCAGGAGCTAGAATTTGAATGGACTAAAACCTTTATTAATTCCAACTGCTTCACGCTAAGTGTGATCTGATTTATTGCAACTTTTAAGTTTCAGAATCATTACAGAAGTCAGGGGATTCAGAGTGTGGTACATTCCATCCTGCATTCAATTCCTCAGGGCCCTTTATAAAACACTTAACCCAGTTTTATCAACCAGGCCCTCTTACCCATTCTGCACTTGCTCTGGGCTCAGCTGGGCCGTCTCTACCACACCTGTCCTCTTGATTTGTTCCTGGAGAGGGGAGTCAACACACTGCTCCCAGAGGTTTCTCCAGAAACTCCATTTAAGCAAAAGGTGAAGTAGGCTCACAGAACTCAGGTGAGGGTGCAGAAGGGAGGGTCCCCCCCGGGGCATGCTCATCCCAAACCACCAGTCAGGGCTGGGCCTGTTGGGAATCATAAACTGGCCTAATCTGTCCCCGTTTGTGGGATTTTCTTCTTGGGTTTATGTCATTGTGTTTACAGCTGTGGACAGGGAATGTTGCCTGCCATCCCAAGAAACAACAAACGTTGCCTGCCATCAAACTATCATCCACTGTAGTGGCAAGGTACTCCCTGAGGGGAATCCAGGATGGAGAAAAAACAGGAAGCATTCTGTGCTTCGGATACTGGCCCTAGATTGTTAAGATGCACACCTAAGGAATAATTTCAGTGAGCCTGGACTCTTGCATCTTCCCATACATAGAAAAGCACTAAAATCATTAATTTGATATGCCTGTTTTTTGTGATTAGCAGTAATCTTTGACATCTGACTACATTTTTTTTTTTTCAGCAAAAACTCCCATATATCCTGGCTCCTCCCTTAACTCTTCAGAACAGTTCCTCAGAGCTATCTGAGAGGCTGTCTCCTGGGCTATAGTCCTCAGTAAGTTCCCTGAGTAAAACATACCTTGCAACTTTTAGGTTGTGTGTTTTTCTTCAGTTGGCACAGTTCTACCTTCTTGGAAAGGCTGGAGAGGAATACCTAGGTCACTGCCACAACTCTTAGCTCTCCCTGGCTCCCTGCCCTTGGAGATGAGGAGAGTAACATGTGTGGATGGCAACACCTTGGCTCTCCAATCTATACTCACTCCCTTATTATGCACCAATAATACTGAACTACCCATTCAAGGGGGATCTTCTCCCCTCGGGTTCATTTCCTCTGCCCCTGGTACCTCCCAAGCTCCTAGGGTAGATACAAGCCTGCTGCCTTCAGTTGCCCTCCTTCTTACTGTGGGCTCGGTCTGGCCAAGAGAAAGGCACTCATCTCTCCTAAGGAACTGATAGGCTCTCGGGTTGCCAGATATATTTTTTAAGTTTATTCCTCTTCAGTTATCATGTCAATTGGAATCTGAGGTTCATATTCATAATCTGTTACGAATGAACAGTTCTAAGCAATGGCTATTAAGGTCGATTGATCCTGACCATTGTCAGGTGTAGTCATTGTCTGCTTATTTCTTTTTCAGTCTTTAAGTCCTTAAGCCTCCCACCAGGAAGAAACAATTTGCTGGAACTTCACATGTGTGAATGGCAAACTTTGCCAAACTGGAGCCCAGCCTCACTCATTATTTTCACAGAAGAAACATTTGTCATCAAAGCACAGGGACTTTCTTAAATTAACAAATGCTTGACCTGCCCAACTGAATTACAGATAAGACTCCAATTAACGAGTAATGAGTGATAGTTCTTTGGGGAAATTAGCTTACATCTGGTCTCCCGTGGAAGCACATGCAATAAATCAAAGTTAAACAAATGTTGCCTAATAACGGACTTTAGGGAATCTGCTAGAATAAAAAGATAAGATTTGAAATTGACCTACCAATTGTCAGTGTGGAGAGAGGAACTTCTTGGAGTGTTTAGATAGTGTGAATTGCAGAATGCTTAAAGTACTATTTGCTACACTCCAATAAACATCCTTAGGTATCTAACTTCTCAAAGTAACCTATTTGGCAGACTGAAAAACCTTTTTAAGTGCTGCAGGTATAGTAGTAGGAGGTTGGACCAACTGGAGACGGAGGTAAAGGGGGTAAAATGGAGGGTGAGAGAAGAGGAGCCCCCTCAGCTCGGGTATCTGTTTCTTGGATAAGACCCACCATGTCACGTCCCCTGGACTTGTCTGAATTCCTGGTTTCCGGACTCCAGGCTAGGGCAGAGATGCCTGGAGGTGAGCTAAAGCTCAGGAAGAACTGAAGGCTGTGAATTGGGCTAGGATCTTGGCTAAGGAGGCACCACCTAGGCCCAAATGGGATCCCCAAACCCCACAGCGATTCTAGCTGTCCCTCACTGCTCAGCCACAGGCAACCACCTGATCCAGATTCTCTGCCTCTCACTCTGCTGGGACCATTCCTAAGGAAGGCAAAGGAAGGTGTTCTAGGAAAGAAACCTAGAGTCTTCTTTCTTTTTTACAAATGCTGACAGAAACATGATGTTGGGGTCTCATCTCAAATGCAGCATGTCCAATATCAAGCTCACATTTTCACATGAGCCTGTTCCCTCTACATTCCCCAGCCCAGTAGATGGCAACTCTGGGAAACTGTAGTTTTCCTGGATTCCTTCAGATCTCACTCCTGTAGCCAGCTGGTCACCAAGGCTGGTCAACTCTACCTTTGATCATTGAGAGGGTGGGAGGGGACCCCCAGAGGCTTGTAGGCACTAGGCCAGCATCTTCCCTTGCCTGTTTGGCCTCCCTGAGTCACAAGTTGCCTTGTCTTACTCCCATCCTGCCATCTGTGCCCATGGACTCTACCATCCTGTATCATCAGCGGGTCAGTTAGCCTTGGAGAGGATACAAGGCTGGATGGTGGATTATGCTGCCCTCAGGGAGTTCACCATTCAGATGAACAGAAGAAACAAGCCTCCATGAAAATCACAGGAGCCAAGTACCGCATGAGTGGTACAGATGTAAGAGTTTGAGAAAGGGAGCTGCGAGAGGCTTAACTTCAGCGTAAGGTCTTGGGCTCACTTAAAAGAGAAGCAAGTAATATCTGTTAAGCACTCCTGGTACCAGGCCAGAAGTTTTAACAAACATCTGCACATCTATCTCACCAGCTGCACGGTCTCAGCTTTAGAATTTCCTGTTCTGCAAAATGGTGATGAGGATACATCACAGGGTTGGGAGGATTTAATGGGCCAATACATTTAGCATGCTTAGAACAGTGCCTGGCACACAATAGTTCTCAATAATTTTTAGCTTTATTTAATAATAATCCTTATAAAAACCCTCTGAGATAAGGTTGGTTCATTTATTCATTCAAGTATATACCTAACCCTAAAGGAGCTTCCCCACAGCCCAGTGGGAAACAGACAAAGAGAGGACAATGGCTGGGCAGAATCACCATGTGCACAGAGTGCCAGGGGCGCAAAAGGTTGCTGGTTATCTAATTCTTCTGAGGAGAGGCAGGCAATGCCTCCCAGGTGATGCTTGAAGTGGGTCTGGAAGGTTCACAGCTGCAAAGGCAAGGGAAGAAGTATTCTGTGCTGCCTTCTGGTGATGGGCCTGGGTAGACGCAACATTTCTGAGTTAGGTGGACTCAAGACTGTTGGGAGGAGAGGGCACTGGAAGAAGTTATGATGGCCTCTTGTCCTACACCGAGGAGTTGGACCTCAGTGTTGGGGAGCTGCTACAAAAGCGAACAGCAGCGTGATATGACTAATGGGTATTTAGCTTCAGTAACTCTTGCATCAGTAGGAAAGTCTATGAGGATAGTGAAGCAGGTGTGTACAGAGGAAGAAAAAGAAATAAATCAATCCCAGCAGTCAGGACTCCTCACTCCTTTTCCTATACTCCCTTGGCACAAGTAGCTCAAACACTAATCTATCAACCCATGGTTATGTAAGTAAACAGAAGGTTATTGACTACAAGTTTAAAAAACTCTGATATTTACTTTCCAGATTACAGCAGCCCTTAGGACTGTGGAATAAGCTAGATGTATCAGGTAAGCTCAAAGTTAAAAAAAAAAAAAAAAGACCAAAGCCATATGTATGTTGTCTCAAAACCAGGTTATTTATTGGTATGTACACACACACACACACACACTCACACTCATACAGACCCATACACCCATTCCTGATGCACTGTGTCGGCAGTACGGTACTGAGAAGGGACCTGAAAAGATACAGGAAGCTGGTGAGGGGGTATGGGTCACAAGTGACTCCCCAAATAAAAAGTATATTGACTGTGAGGCAAGGGATACACCAAGACAAGAGCCTTCCATCACTGTACGCATCACCTCCCTGCAATAATCCCAAGATGCCCCGAACAGACCTGGGTCCTGCCAGCAGCTGCCTTATGACATGACTAATTAAGATAGGGTTGAGTTGTAGAGGAGAGGCTGGGGCTGAATTTCCCACTATGCTAGCCTATCAGAGTTCCCTGAAGGAGTCAGATGGCCTTGTGGTCTCCAACTTCACCAATCTTAGGAATCTGGGGTTTCTCCATAATCTTAACATCCATTACCCAGGGATAGGAGCTCTTTCTCTCCATCCAACTTATTTTCTGCTCAAGAACTCCTCCAGCTCCATTCCCAGTGGCCTGACAGACAGGAAGGGCAGGGAACAATGAGGGAGAGCAAGGGAAGTTGGATGCCTTGCCCATACCCATGGGAGCCCACCCAGCCCCACCACTGGTAGACCTCTCCTCTACTGAAAAGCAGCAGAAACCTGTAAGCCTGGTACTGCCCCAGGCTCCAGCACTCCTTCTGGACAGGGTGCTCTGACCCATCATCCCACCTGCTAGCCTAGCCACCACTCAGAATCCAAGTCATCAGCTTGCAAACCAGCTGCTCAGCCACCTGCAGGGTAGAGCTTCACTGGCTCCTCTCCAGGAAACATGCTTCAGGCACTTTTCCTCTCCTTTCACTTGGATGAAACCTTAGGTTCCATCAGCTCACCCTGAACTTGGGTCCCAGACACTTCCAGGCACCTTGGCAGGATGAGTACATGGGTTAAGAAGAGGGATTTCTTGGAAATAACATTCCTACCAAAGCAGGACCTGTATCCCTCAGCCCTGGATGCTGCCGTGCTACTGGGGAAAGCAACTGAAACTGGGCAGGTCTCAGGAATTTCTGGACGAAGCAGTCCCTGCACACCAAAAGAGCCCTGAACAAGGGGGTAGTGGTGTGGGGACAAGCAAGAGAATGACAGTCTTCACCAACACTGGATTTCCTGGACCTAGGACATGATTCACTACAGGGGAATCTTTATTTTCTTCCTGGGAGATCAGAGGAAGGAAGCCTCAGATTACCTTTTTCCCAAACCAGACTTTAAGGTCAATGTATATACTCAATCCACCCATTAGGTATATTCTTACGGGGCTGGAATTATCAAAGAAGTGGGGCAGAGGGGGACAGAAAGGGAAGGAATACTGGGAGCATAGCTGGCAGTGCAAGGTTAGCTTGATCCACAGCCAAGATCCACACAGTTCTCTCTCCCCGCAGCCCAGCAGCAGCTCTACCCTACAGCTGGGGCAGGAGGCATTCCCGCTGCCATCTGGGCTTAAGGCTGCCACAGGCCATTGGCTCTCCCTCTAGCTGACCTGCCTGCACCTCTCACTGGGCAGGAGGGCTGAGTTTCCCCATCCTTATGTTTGGTGTTCGGGATTCAACTTAAACCAGGGCCTAGAATCTCCACCTTAGCCTTCCCTCTTCCCAGGTTCATCATCCTGAGGAAGAATGGGGCCTTCTACAGCCCTTCCCAGCCCCCAAGGAGGTCCTGGAGGTGAGGCAGGAGCTGCAGCTATGCAGATGAGTTGGGGGAGGGATAATGGTGAAGGTGCCAAGAGCAGATGTAGACCATCTAGTACAACCAAGAGGCGGACAGAAACCAGAAAGCCCAATAACCCAAGCAAGGCAGTCTGGAGTGCCGTTTTCTCGAAAGGGCCATCCCCAGCCCTTGACGCTGTGTCCTGGTCTCTGGTGGAGTTTGCAGTCCAGACCAGCTAGATGCAGAAGAGGGAAGGTGGAGTCCATCCATCTTGGGCTGCCTTCCTCTCCCTCCCGCAGACCCACAAGCATGGACAACCTGGTTGCCTCCACAACACCAGGAAACCCAGCCACATCCCGGAGAGCCTTACAAGGGACACACGTTGGACCTGGGGTACAGGGATGGCTAGGGGGTAGACAGTATATTCTGAGATATGAGACTAGGAGCCGTGGGAGTAAGGTGACCGAGCAGGAGGGTTAAGGGCTCTCCGAGCCTGTGAAACCAAGCAGAAGGAAGCTGGCCTTGGGGGCTGTAGCTAGTCCCGGAAGGCGGAGAGCATGTGTCCGTAGAGATAGTGAGAGTGTGCTAAAAGAGAGAGAAAGAGACAGGCGTTGCGCGGTGAGCTGGCAGTGAGTCCCTGAGAGACGGGTTTCAAGGTATCTGCGGCGTGCTCGCAAGCTCCAAGCGCCCAAGGCCAAAGAATGCAGAAGGGGTAAGCCGGGCACTGGGCGCGAGCAGGGCGGGAGCGGCACTGCCGGCCGGAGGCCAGGGACAGGTGCGGGGAGGCCTTGTGCGGGCGGAGGGCGGGCCGAAGAGCGCCCGTGCCCAGGGCCTGGCCCACTTACCCCGAGCCACGGGCACAGCCCCGTCAGACCCGGGGCGGGAGGCGGGGTCAGCAGGAGTAGGTCCGAACCGTGGAGGTCTCCAGTCTCTGCGCCCCCGCCGTCCCGGCTGGGAGGAGTCGGCAGCCGCGGGAGAACACAGAGCGGCGGGTTAGTGCGCGCACAGCTCGCCCGTGGGGCCTTCCCGGCCGCGCCTGCCCGCGGCGGCCGTTAGTTAGTGCAGCGCCGGCGCGGGAGCTGTGCACCCGCCTCGGCCTCGCCTGAGCGCCAGCGTCCGTCCCACTCCGCCGCCCGGGCACCTAAGTCCTGCTGGGCCGCGGCCATGCCCAGCCAGCCTGCCACTCACCTTCAGGCATGATCTTCTTTGGCGGGGCCGGTGGAGGCTGCAATGGCCCCAGGGTGGACACGCGGAAGCCTACCGGGAGCGTTTCGGCAGAGGCGCTGAGCATGGCGCTGCCATGATGGTCCCGCGGCCGGAAGCGTTTCCTCCAGGAGGGTGCGCGGCGGAACACCTTGTCCTCCCCCTGCACCGTGGGGACACGCAAAGGACCAGGGCTACCTTGGAACTGCCACCGTCACTCCCTGCCTGGGGTAGGACAGTCAATGGCTGGTTCTAGGGGTACCTTTCTCTTCGGAAAGAAGCAAGCAAGGTCACGTCCGCTTTTAGGCCCTCAGCTTTTCCTTGTGTAAAGTGAATGGGGCAAGTGGATGACTCTGGGGAGCCCTTGTGACTCTGAAGTTCCCTGTCTCTTGGCTCGCGGGGTGGGGTCCCCCTGTTCGGATGTGGCATCCTGCAGTTGAACTCTGTTTCTCTGCCCACCCCAATCATCTCAAACTGGGCTTGGGGTGCCCATTGACCTTTAAAGTATTCCTCCTCTCAGGCTCATCCATGGGAAGTAGTCACCAGCCAGCCTCCATTCACTCCTCCCTGCCTTTCTGGGGCCTCAGTATGGCTGCAGCACCGGTGTGCTGAACGAGTGCTGGGTCAGGAGTCAGGAGACCTGGCTTCCATTTTATCAAAACTAGCTATGTGACCCTGAGCAAGTAACCTCTCTGAGCTTCAGTTTCCTTATCTGTAAATGTGAAATAGGAATAACAGCATCTGCCCTACCTATTTCTCAGGCTGCCTATCCCTGAGGGGATCAGGGGAGAACATTGACCCATTGATAGTGATGGGTCAGGCAGATGGCCAATCAGAGGCAGGTTCCTCCAAAGGCTCCTGCTGTCTGCCCTCTCACCCATGCCAGCCAAGTCTCCAAAATAACTATCTCTGCCAGAGGGCACCCAGAGCCATAACTCTACAGGATGTCCCTCTGCACAAGCACCCACCCCACCCTTCAGAGCCCACATCCATCCTGCTTGGCAGCCATGCCTAATCCCCCTCAATGCTTATGTTCTTGGAACTGGTGCAGGTAGACCGCTAGCAGCAGGAATAAGAGACACTAACCCACCAGTTCTCACCTAAACAACCTCTCCCAACCCCATTAGGGTTTGTTGTTTGTGCTCTGAGTAGGCCAAATGCCCCCATCAGTTCTTAGCACCATGTATCTCTGTCATAGCATTCATCATAGCATTTTTAAATGTACTTATGAGATTATTTCATCAATTCCTTTCTCTCCCTCTCTTCCTCCCCCCACCCCACCCTTTCAAATTCTATGCTTCATGGGACAGAGATTATGATCTTTTTTGTTCCAACCAATATATCCGCAGACCTGAGTAGTGCCTGGGAACACCATAGGCCCTCGATAAATATTTGCTAAATGGCAGCTGGCTCCCTAGGCAGGCATCCCATCCCTGAATTTATCAGGAACTTTCCTCATCATTTCTGTCTTCGCCATGATCCTATCTTTAACCTAATCTAGAGACCCTTCTCTTCTGCACGCTCTCTCTCTCTCCATTTCTATCTTCAGCCAACCCTAAGGACTTGTTTCTGTTTTTCTCCCCTGTCCCCTGTCAGATGTTCTTTGTGTTCCTCATCTCCTCATTTCCCTTGAGTCCTGACATCCATGCATGGGAGAACTGGATATAGCCCTCCAGGGCCTTGAAGCTTGAGAGGGGAGACTGAGAACCAGAATTGTCAAAGGAAACAGTTGAAAGAGATAGCTCAAGGTTGCTGATGGTGTGCTGGATGGCTGGACAGGAGGCAGTCTCTTGGATCTCCACCCTCCCACCTGCCACTCCCCCCACCCCCAAATCTCACCTTATTCCTAGGACCTGGCCTTCTACTTAAGCTTCCTTTTAAAGAATCAGTTCCCTCCAGCACCACACCTAGCTGCATCCCAGAAAGCCCACTACATTGCCAAGATGATGTCACCTACTCAGTAACCACCCCAATGCCTGAAGCCTGATAGGACAGCTGTCTCCACTTTTAGGAGGCAGCAGGAGGTAGGAAAAAGAACACAGGAATCAGATACACTTTTCCTCCAGTCTGGCTCTGCCACATGTCAGCCTGTGACTGCAGGTAAGTTATCTGTGACAGCAAGTAAGTTACCTCTTTGAGCTTCAATTCCTCATCTGTAAGATGGCATAATAACCTGTCTCACATGATGATTGTTAGCATAAAATAAGATGTCTGTCATCACTGCACCGCCATGCCTTGCCCAATGCCTGGCCCAGAGTAGGGATTCAGAGAATATTTTTGTTAGGATTGAAGGGGTAAAGAGTTTTCTAAATTAGAAAGCACCATTTAAAGATATATGGGAAAGCTGTATCAAAGAAAGCTTAGAACCTAGTGGGTGGGGAATAAGTAGGAGGGTCCACCTTGCAGGGGCATTGGGAAGATTCAGATCTCACAGTGGGGACATCTGGTGGGGTGTGGCAGTTTCTCTCCTTGAGTGGAATACACACACATACATATGTAATATGTGTGTGTGTAAATAACACACTCCAAATTTCAAGGCACCTCTGTGAAGAAAACACCCCTCCACAAATTCTGTATGTTTCTGAGTCTGTCCTATCTACCGAGGTGCAGTAGTCATTCCACAAAGGTGGGGTTTAGCCCTGTTAAACCCAACTAAGAAGAGACTAACTGATAAGCAGATAACACTAATGGTGTCCCACAAGGAGGCCCAGAAGTCTAAACAGAGGCATTGGTAGAGGTAGGGGTGCTGCAGAGAAAATGGGGATCAGAAAGAGTTCTGATTGAAGATGGAGAAGCTAAAAATAAACAGTCTGGGCTCTTTTTTAACTTGTTTGGAACCAAGGCAGCTAAGGCAGACCTGACAGGGAAGGCAGGCAAGGTTAATGGTAAGAAAGGGAGGAGGGAGGAGGGAGGGGAGAGGAGGCCAGGGCTGGGGAGGGGGCTGTGCCCTCAGGAAACACGTATGTTTTAGGAGGAGCATTGTGCTAGGAGCATCAATCTAGCATCCTA
The DNA here is from genome assembly GCF_003676395.1 of Aethalodelphis obliquidens. Lineage (NCBI taxonomy): Eukaryota > Metazoa > Chordata > Mammalia > Artiodactyla > Delphinidae > Aethalodelphis > Aethalodelphis obliquidens. Next base: position 272,032 of record NW_020837992.1, on the reverse strand, counting down.
ATGCTAGATTAGGAGCATCTCTAACAAGAGCATTATGGCTAGAACTTCGGAGTCTTCCAAGACATAGTCCAACCTGAACTCAAGGAGAAGGCCTGATGAAACTCAGTTGGAAGGGACTGTTTCTTCAGTGACCTGGGGCATAAGAGTAAAACTAGAAAGGAAGCTGGGATGATAGAGGCCTGAGCCATGTGTTTAGCTGTGTCAAACTGCACTGAGGGACATGTGAGCAAACCTGTCATTTAATGACCTCAGAATAATGTCTACCTCCAAACAACCACACTATTGGATGGGTGGGAAACTTAGCAGGCTGGAGATATGCTGTGCTCACAGCCCTGAAGAGAGGGGCTCTAAAAGATAAAGAAAAAGGTATGATCCCAAAGAGATGACCTTTGGGGAAAACCTCTGATCCTGTGTGGTTAGGAGGTTTAGGGCACAGAGTTGGAAGAGGCTAGAGGTACCCAGAAGGAGTTTCATAGAGACTTCTCCAGGCCTATTGCTAGGCCTGTCCCTGCCTCCCCAACCCCCTGATATCATGCCCATCCTCTATGACTCTCCTCCCTTAGGCCACCCCACCAGTCATTAGCCCGAGGAAAGCAGAACTCATGAACTCCAACAAACCAACAGTGACCAGTTCACAGCCAGGTACTCACATCATCCAGTTTTCGGTCTGTGCCTAAGGCCAACAGGTTGTTGAACTCTCTCTCCATCACCTGGCGTGCCTGGAGTCCACAGGGTGAAAGGGGGAGAGAAGGGAGGGGCTATAGTTAGTGACCTCTAATGCCATCTTTCACCTGTTTCCTAGGGGGTCCAAGGGCAGAGATGGGGTTTTCAGTGCATTTAACCCATTAGCCCTTGATGCCGCTCCTTTGAGCTAACCTCGGTGTCCTCTGAGAAGTCAAAATGTTAACCTTACAATTTTTTTCATATGGAGCAAATTAGAAAACTATAATTTTTTTAAAAAGTAGGATCATAGAACACGTGGATGGACAGACTTCACCTACTGGGGAAAAACCCCCCACAGTTTGTCTCTGTAAGGGAATATCATGCCATACTATCTTTCTGGAGGGGTAAATTAAGCATGTAGACCATGGATAATGAAGATTTAACTTATTTAGATTATATAAATGTATTTTATAAAGTTCCACATCAAAAATTAAACTTAGGAAAACTGCTCAGTCATGGATATTGGTGGCCCTTGGGCTGAGTGGGGCATAAAGGCCTTCTCTATAGGCCTCCCAGCAATTTCTCGCTAGGAGATTTGAGAAATGCCAGAAACAAGAAAATTTTCAAAATTACCACCAGATATTCTGAACCATTTTTAATGAAGGATTCCATATTGGGTCAGATCCTACTTCCCCTAATAGCTAAGCTAAATGAACGGGTCAGAATAATAAGAACGGTTAGAGAGCAACAGAGAGTAGCCCTGCTACTCTTTACAGATGTACTGCTGTCCACAAAAACTGGATGTATTTAGAGATAGGAAATGAGAGAAAAACAAGCCCATTTCTGGGTAGATAATATTAACCATAGAATTCTGTGGGGACAGTCTTTGTTGGTATTGGGAACATAATATTTTTTTAAGTGATCAGAAAGGAGAAGCATAGTTAATTTTCAAGTATCCAGGTGACACTGTTCCTCTGGGTAATGAAAGGTGACTATGACATTTACAAACTTCAGAAACATTTCACAAAGTTGTATGAGTGGGCAAGAAAGCAGCTGATGGGGTTGGAAATGGGCAAGCATAGAAAAATTGCATTGGGATTTCCCTGGTGGCGCAGTTGTTAAGAATCTGCCTGCCAACTCAGGGGACATGGGTTCAATCCCTGGTCCGGGAAGATCTCACATGCTGTGGAGCAACTAAGCCCATGTGCCACAACTACTGAGCCTGCACTCTGGAGCCCACGAGCCACAACTACTGTGCCCGCGTGCCATGCAGCCATATATAAATAAATAAATAAAATTTAAAATGACTCCTTGATTAAAATAAGAAAAATTGCAGCTTGGGGGAAATCTCAGCTCTTCCTAGAGAGCGAGGGGAATCTGTGCTATCCATTCTGACTGGTTGGGATGGGTCATTGCAGAGAGACTGTAGGATGCCCTGGCCCTGTGTGCTGCCATCACCCCTAAAAGGCCAACACTCCACCCAAAATTACAAGACAACTCAGCCCTATCCTCACACAAGCGAAAACTCGTCTGCTCCCAGAATAGCTTGTGCAGCTCTGGTGGCTGAATTTCAAGAGATCTGACAGCTGCAAACAGTCCAGACAAGGGCAGCTAAAATGATCAGGGCATGGAGACAAGTCTATATGAGGAAAGGCTAAAAGAATTAAGACCACTCTGTCTGAAGAAACAAAAGCTTGGACCCAGAGGCAACACAATCAGAGTTTATGAAATCACAGAAGGTGAGAGCTAGTCAAATACAAATACCCGTACTAAATCGTAGACAATTAGGATGAGGCAATTCTCTTCCCCGGGGGAGCCGACTGTGGGTACATTTAGGACAAATAAAATTAGGTAGTACTTTACACAACAGGTAGTAATTCTAGAGTCCATTACCCACAGGAAGTTAAAAAAGCCAAACATATAAATAGGTTCAAGAGAATTTAGGTATATTCTTAGATGACAGCTCCATAATAATTATCAAATGTAATGGAAGGAGATGTCTAATCTTTTGAGCTGTTGACAGGGAGGCAAAGCCCTGGCACGGAGAAGCTCTGGGCTGTGTTATTTGGTATATTTAACTTTCTAAAGCCTAGGGACCCAGGAACAGATCCCTGGGGCGGGGGGTAGGGGGGGGGAACAAAGGGGATATGGGTTCTCTGGTCCTTGTGGGCCCCAGCGCTAGTTTTCTTCTATGAATAGTCAGGTCAGAGAAGCAAGTAGAGGAAAAGTCTCAGCCGTAAAGATGGGGCTGGGAGGAGATGGGGGTGCTCACTGCAGTGTGGGGATTAACACAGTATTCCAGGCCTGTGCTGAACGTGCTCTGTATGTGAAGGGCACTTGTTTCCTAGGGGGGCTTGGTTATGCACAGGGACCACTTGGAGGTTTGAGGACATTTGTGATCCCCTCTAGAACAGGCCTCCAGAAAGCCCTCCCACCAATCCATAAACTTGCGCATATCAGAGGGAGAGAGAGCAAGAGAGTGGAGGAAAGGGAGAGACCAAGATTGAGACTGATGACCAAGATCAGACTGATTGAGACTTACAGCCTACCTGGGTATTCTGCGTGGGTATCTGGAGGACCAGGGCCAACGTGTTGTGGTCGAAGTTCTCGTCCAGGGCCAGCAGAGCACCATGGACACCACTCTCATGCAGGTTTCCTGCATAGTCCCGGAGCCCAATAGACTGGACCCAATGAACCACCTGGTCGTTGGTCCAGACCAGCACATCTGGAGGGCAGGGGAAGAAAAGGAGCAGAAAGAGACAGGTTTGGCCAAGGCCCCTCCAGGGACAGAAATAGAGGTTCCTAGACCCAGAGCCCCAGTCCACCCTGTTCTCTTGGCTCCTAGCCACCCCTACCCCCCTCAACTTTCCACATCTTCTTTCTGTCCTCCCTGGCACCTGGGCTCTTGGAGAACCAGCCCCACACCACTCCATTCTTGCCAGCCTGCAAGACTCAGGGTCAGGCTAATAGGCTTTCTCCCCAGAGCCCCTGTACCAGTCATCCACTGCCCCCAGGCGGGAATGGCCCTCTTCTTATTCTTTCTACCTTCAAGGTCTCTCCTAAGACTTGCCTTTCTTTCCTGTCCAGCCCCACCCAGATCACCAAGTTCCACGAGCACTTTCTCACACCAGTCTGTAGCACTAACCCAAGGGGATCACTGCATTTGTCTCGTTGGTGGCCATCGTCTAATGTGTTGGGGAGGGGGATGTTGCAGCTGATTGGGCAGGGGCTATTTTTCCTCCACCAGATGGCAGCATCCTTTGGGCATGGATTGTGTCTCCCTCATCAGACTGGGAGCTCCCTGCTCCCTAAGGGCTGTGTCTTCCCTCTTAGATTTGGAGCTTCCCTGTGGCACAGAATGCCTCTTCTCCCTTCACTCAGCCCAAGGCAGGGATCAGTGAGGCAGGTCCCTGCTCCCCCAAGGCCGCTCCCACCACAACTTTCAGAGGAGGCTCTATTGAGCCTGACAAGCTTACCCTTGATCTCATGCTGGCTTTCTTCCTGCCTCTTCTCCAGCTCCTTCCGGTCATAGTTCAGCCTCTTCAGACACATGATGCCATACTGAAGACTGGTTCTGCAGGCACACAGTCCCCCTGAGCCAGAGCCTCAGTGGGGCCACGTTTCTACCACATCTGCCCCATATCCAGCACCAACCACAGCCCATCAAGACCTATATGCTCCAGCACAAAGAGCATCACAGCCCACTCCTTCTCCTCCTTCCCCCAGGGCTTAGACATAATCCATCACAAGGCCACTTCCCTCTCTCTGCCTACCCCAAGCCCTCCCTCTCAGCCAGGGTGTGGGCCTGCTTGACAAAGGAAAGTTCTTTGAATGATAGCAACATATCCCTCCCTCTCCAGGCACTGGAATGACAAAGAACCCTACAGATATTCTTTTGTGTCCCCATTTCACTCAGAGTCCTTACAATGGCCTACAATGTGATACATGATCTGCCCCTATACTGAGAGCCCTGCTGTTCCTCAAACATGGCAGGAACGCTTGGCCTATGTGCTTTGGGGCCTTTGCAGTGGCTGCTCCTTCTGCCTGGAACACACCCCCTCCCTGCCCCCCAGTCTGCTACATGGCTTACCCCCTTGTCTCCTTTAAGTTTTTGCTCAAATGTTATATTTTAAATTCAGTAGTTACCTTGTCCACCTGATTTAAAACTGCAACATCACCAGCACCACCAATCCCCCTTACTCTGGTCTAATTTTTTTTCTACCACCTTTTATCTATTAACATTCTATATATTTATAATTCCTTGTCTGTCTCTCCCAGTTACAATGTAAGCTCCATGAGGGCAAGGAGGTTTGTTTTGTTCACTGATGTATCTCAAACACCTAGGATCGTGCCTGACACATTCCACAAATGTAAACACCATAAATGCTAAACGAATGATGTGAAATAATTCACATAAAGTACTAAAAGTACTTTAAACTGTACCAGGTGCATAGTAAGCACTCAATAAATAATTACTAAGCCAGGCCACGAATCAAAGAATCCGTAGGTTAGAAGGGACCCCACACACTATCAGTCCAAGCTCCCCACCTAATGCAGGAGTCACCTCTGTGACAGCCTTCTGAGTATTATGAACACCTGTGCCTAAATACCTCTGGTGACAGGGAACTCACTACCTCTTGATGCAGCTCATTCCATCTTGGGCAGCTTTCCCTGTAGTGTTCTTCTTTAAACTTGAACACTACTCTGTCATTCAGCCTCTCTGGGTTTTGTCATCTACAAAGTGGAGGAATAAAATAGGACTCTCCCAATTCCAAATACTTTTGACTCTATCATTGAGGCCATTGCTTTGTGAGATTAAATTATGCTTGATTTCTCCCTACTTCTCTCCCCTCAGTTCTACCCAGGTAGCCCATCTGCCTAGAACAAACCCTTATAGCTCAGAGACACCACTTCTAAGGAATCCTGCTCAAGGCCACTGGTTTAATCCTTGGTCCCCTGGAGGGGGCAGATGCACACATACCTCCTAACTGGAAATGCCTCTAATTTCAATCTCACTTACTATAATTTTCAGTTCAGTTCCTATGACTTTCAAAGCTGTTGCACATCTTAGCAAAAATATAAAGGCCTTAAAGTCAGATCAACCTGGATCTGAATGCCAGCTGTGCCACTTCCCAGTTGAGTGGCACTCAGCATATGTGAGATGGGGGTCATAACTCTCCTGCAGAGTTACTGTGAGCATTAAAGGTGATCCTGTATGAAAGGGCTTAGACCAGCCCCTGAACATCAGAGGCATTCAGTAATGGTACCACTTTTGGGAGGACATTACTAATTATTGTGTGTGCTTTTTCTCCTATCAAAATAGGAGATTCTCATGGAAACCTGCTCAATAGAACACTATGGTCTAAGGAAAAGAGCTCTGAGTTGGGTGTCAAGAAAGAAGGATGCCGGCCCCATTCTGTAACCACTTGGCTGAGTGACCTGGTGACACTCAATCTCTATTGGACTTGTTTTCCCCATCTGTGAACGGAGAGTTTTTAAATAACTCTTTCTCATCGTTAAAAAAGTATGATTTAAAAGAATTTTTAAAGATATAAGAACATGCTTATGAAATATTAAGTGGAAAAAAAGCAGTTATATACCTAATTGAGGTAAGAAATGTGGAAATGTTTTAGAAACTGTGAAGTACCCAAGATTTAGAGCTAAATCTGGAACCGTGTATATAGGCTGAGAGTCTCTCATGGGCAAAGGGTCGGGGAAGGACTTCCATAATGCTGTATAGGGTTGGGCTGCCTGATCCTCTAGCAGCCGAGCCACATCTCAGCTTGGTGGGGAATGGCCCTTCTCTCCCCAGCCCTATCAATCACTGAGGGGGGAACAGGTGCAGCTAGGCCTGGCAGCCTCCCAGATTGACAGAAACAAAAGATTCTCTTTCAGCCCAGGTGGTGAGGGAGGGGTGGTGCTCAGGGCAGACACAGATGGGGGTTCCAGCATAGGTGGCTCTGCAATGTGGTGGCAAGAGAACTGGGTTTCAGTCAGGAGACTTGCATTTTGGTAGCATCCCTGCGTGACCTCGGGCCGTTGCTCCTTCCCATGCCTCAGTTTCCTCACCCATAAAATATGGAGGCTAACTAGATCCCTTCCAAATATAACTTTCTGTTGTTTGTGAGTTGGAGAGACCAAGGGACACCTGCAGAGCCCTAAAAGAACCTTGAAAAGCCACACTCCCAGCTCCACCCTTTGTCACATTAACTACTCAAGATAAAAGACCTGGCTCAAACAGCAGCCTGTGTGATTTGAAGTTGGATGTTAAAAAGGACTTCCTAAAACCTATCAACTCCTGGAACCATTACCGAAAACCTATGTCTTAGGAGGGCTGCCTCCCTAGCTCCAGCTGGTTGTTTCCATGCTGGGATGTGCCCATAGAGCTTTCTCTTTTTCAAGAGAAGCCAGACATCCAGAATTTTGTTTAACATTTCCTAGTGTTTAAATATTGGCAGCTAAGGTCACAGTTTTAAAAATACAATGTAGGCCAAACAAATTACATGTGTGAGCCAAATTCTGCCCTCAGGCTACCAGTTTGTGACCTCCACTGCAGATACTTTTGCACAGAAGACCTTTTCAACAAAGAGGAGGAGAACACTGGATGACTTCCTGTACAAAAGGATGTGTGTTTAAAACTGAGAGGCTCAGATCTGGGATGTTGGCAGGGCAAGCATCCAGAAAGAACTTTCCTCTCATCTTGAAAGGAATTAGACACCTAAAATAGATGCTGGGTTCAGTGTGAGTCTTCTCAGGGTAAATGTAGAGAATTCAGCAAGCTCAATGACAAGAAATAAAATTCATATCTAGGGGGGAAATTTTCCAAGTGAAGCTAAAGAGAAATGACTGTGTCTTAAGGGTTGAAGGTGAGAGGACTAAACCCTCAAACTGCAGGGGAGACAAAGATTTGGCTTTCCCCAAAGGGAGACCTGTTACCACCCAGAACAGGCAAAGAAAGAGATGGAAGCACCTCTATTCCTGGAGACAGACCCCCAGAGTTGGGGGAGACCTGTGTAGGGAGGTGGCCCCGGGTTCCAGCCTGGCTCACCGGTGGAAGCTGTCCACCATCTTCAGGTGGACCCGCAGGTCCTTCTTGGTGAGGTGATCCAGCATGCGAGCGTCCACAAGGCACTCCATGAAGTAGCTGCGGTACTGGGGGAGCCCCAGGCTGGGCAGCCACTGGTTCCCAATCCACTCGTGGTTCATGTCCCCATAGGCCAGGGTCTGGAGAACAAGATGGAGGAGGCTGGGGGCAAAGGCAGCGCAGGCAGGTTGCAGCTAGCAGTTCAAAAAAAATTCAGCTTACTTTCACTGAGGGGCTGGTAGAGGCGGGAGGTGAGGATTTTAAATGGAGCTTTTTAAGATCCTGGAATGATATATTCCCACTCACTTATCAATTATCTACACTAATGAACAGAAGCAGCCACCTAGGCAGCAAGTCATAGGAAATCCTTCCCATCGACTCTGAAATGCATCTGTGGTGCTGTAAGGCAGACTCGCCTTCCTGATTTTCAGTCAGCCTCAAGCCTGCTGAGCCCAGCGGATAGGCTGCATTACAGAGGGCCTGCAGAGTGACAAAGAAAGCCAGTCTCACTTGGGAAACTGGCCTCACACGGTCCACAGGGAGTTACGTTTGGCTAAAAATATAAAAAAATGAAGTAAGGTGAACTGCGCCTGCCAGCGCTCTTCTCTAAGGCTTGGTTGTCTCTCCAGAGATTCTCTAGGTCCTTCGTGTGCCGCCTCCCCACCCCACCATACACTGTGTGCCCCACCGCCCACCGAGTCTGGTTCTGAGAGGCCTGCTCCACTTAGTCGTTGCCTCCTGCCTTGAGGGCAGGGACCTCCTTAACCATCTATCCTTAGAACGAATTTTAATGGTAACCCTCCATCACTCTCTTTCCTTACCCACCTTGATTTTTTTAGAATTGAACATTTTATTTTGTTATCTTTTAAAATAAAACGATTGATACATATAAAACATATGTAGCGTATGTTCATTACTAAGCATAAAAACGAAGTTGACATCCTTGGACACCATCCATGTTATCCACACTGTTGCATCCATCCTTATGCTCTTTTTCCCCATCTTATGCCCTACTGCCCCCCCTAGAGGTAACCACCATGCTGAGTTTTCTGTCCATGATGCCCATGCTTGAAAAAATGTTCTTATAGTCACCAAGGTATATTTCTCTAAATAATATGTTTAAATTTGCTTGTTTTTGAGTTTTAATAGAAAATCTTTGGGGACTTACACTTTTCACTTTACACTATATGTCTGAGTCATCCATTCCCTTTGCTAAATAGTGTTTTACTGTGAGAACATACTGTAACTGATCTGTCCAGTCTCCTGTTGATGGGGTTGCCCAACAAGTATGAACAGTGCAACGTGCTTCATTTTTATTCATGGCACTTACATCTATCTGATATATTATCCATTTATTTGTTTGTTTACTGTCTGTTTCTCCCCTAGAATATAAGCCCCATGAGGACTAAGTTTGCTCACTTCTGTATCCAGAGGGCATAGAAAGGCCTAACACCTAGTAGCTGCTCAATAAATCCTTGCTCACCAAGTGAATGAATGAAAGCCCTTTGCTCAGCTCACCAGGGGTACCCCTGAGAGGGACAGGAAGAGGAAGAGGATTCATACTAATCTAAGTCTCATTACTCCTGGAAAGAGGGTCGAACTGAGGGGAAGAGGCAGGCATGCTGGGGGCACAGCCCTCCAAGGCCCCTCACCTGCCATGGTGAAAAACCAGAAGTAGCTAAAGGGGAATGAGGAAGGATGGAGGTGGGTGGCTTCAGCGGAGGAGAGAACCTGTGCCCAGGACTCTTTGTGTGAAGAGGGACCTAAAAGACTGGGGCTCAGAGAGTCCTGCAGGGGAGCGAACCTGCTGGGAGAACACTACCCCAAACTGCTGAGAGTTGGTTCTGGACAAGAGGAGGGGGTCTTACCTGAGCCCAGCTGCCCTCCTCACTGTCCTAGGAATGAGTGCAGCATGTCAGGGGAAACAGGCAAAGTCAAGAAACCTAGCAGTCTCCACCCAAGGTCCCATCAAGAAGGAGGAGCAGACACCCCAGTAGCTGAATGGGTGACTAGGGAAAGCTTGTTGGGAAGGTTAAGAGAGCACAGAAGGCTGGTGCACGCGCCTGTGTTTGCAGTGAGAGGGGATCAAATGTGTGTGTGGCAGAAACACAGTCTGGCGAGGTGCCAGGTCCTCCCAACCCTCCCTGTTCCTCCACCAAGGTTCAAGCACAAGGGTTAAGGACTCTGTGGCTTCATGACAATAGCAGGGCAAAACGCTCCCAAGCCCTGCTCTTCTTCACTGGAGTATACCAGTAGCCCAGGGTGAACTTGTGACCCCCTGGAATAGACCACCCCCACACACACACAAACTGTTTCCATTCTCACTTCTTTCCCACCCACCCACCACCCTGAGAACAGAACTCCATCACACATCAGGGATACCAATCTCGTATTAGATCAGCTACAAGCCCCTTTGACTTCCCACAACCTTTCCCTCATCCTCATGCAAGTCATCAGCCCTAACCCCAGGCCCAGGGCCCAGGGCCAGACTCACTGTTTTAGTGGATGTTGTCAGAGTTTCCATCTCTTCATGGGTGACCCAGACATTCCCAGAAGACTGTAAGCAGAGAGGAGACCTAGCTGGTCCTGCGTGTGAGCTCCTAGGCTCCCCATCAGGCTGGGAGCCCTAAGGACAAGACATAGCTCCCTTCCCCTGAGTCCTCCCACAGGCCCAGCCCAGAATTCTGCACATCGTCTAGCTCTGAGCAACTCTCTTTTATTACCGTATCTGCACTGCTTAGCACAGTGCCTGGCACATAGAAGTACCCAACAAATGTTTCCTGAATGAATATGAATAAATGGTGTGAATCTGGAATAAGGGCTGACCCCAATCACAGAGATGGACTACAGTGAAAGATTTTACCCTGGGGGTCCATGGAGAGGTTTACATTCTTGTGGAGAGCTTAGGGGACCAGAATTTACAAATGCCCTACTCCCTCTGCTACCCCAATCTGGCAAAAACACAGAACCCAGAAGTCCTGTCTTTGGAAACTCTGCCCAAAGATCTAAAATTACCGGCAGGGTAGGTATGGGGAGATGGAGCTCATGAGTGGTACGTGGGAAGCAGGGAACTAGGCCTGCTGGGATTCTGCTAGCAACAGTGTTACCTCCTCTTGGAGACCCGGTGGAACCCTTTGTGGGGATGGGAAGTAAGGGGCAGGACTCAAATGCTACCATCTTCCCAATGACCAATATGAAACTTTGTAAACACTATTTTGGGGCTTCTGAAAATGTCCTGGGTGAGGGAGAGGCCACTCACAGTCCTGGAGGTGGGCGGGGCAGAGGGGCTGGTCAGCGACACCATCTCCTGGATAGCCAGCTGGAGCTTGAGCCGGTGCAGGGCATTGCTGATGCCAATTTCCCGCTGGATCTCTGTGTCCGAGAGGGCTGACATGATGGCCCCACTCTTGACGTTGGCCCGGCAGGCTGCCACATACCAAGCAGGCATCCCCACCCAGAGCTGCAGATATGGGGCACAGAGGGTAAATTCAGCCCCTTTCCCGAGATCTGGGCTCCACTGCAAAAGTCTGGCAATACTGAGAGGCAAGGGCCAGGCCTCATCCATGGCCTCAGAACAGCAAATGAAGAGCAGAGGAATTTAGAAATGTGGAGATGACCATCATCAAATGCCTCTTTTTCCCATTTTACAGATGAAAAATCTGAGGCCTGGGAAGGTGAAGGGACTTTACCAACATTGCATGGGTGATTAGCTCCTGGGGGCACCTATAGGAAGAATGAAACCACCTGTGAAAGTCTTAATGGCTCAGTGAAGATTAATTGCCCTTATCCAGACTTAGCTACTTGAGAGGCATGAGTATATAGCATCGATTCTGGCTAAGTGCTAGGTATGGCACTGTGCACTTGGCACGGGAGAAACATGCTGGGAAAATTCTAGAAATACCACCCCTTTGCCCAAGGAGTCCTTGTCCCAGTCCACACATCCTTCCCACCAGACCCCTGAGTAGACTTAGACTCCCTTTGCCCAGGTTTACCTCTAGCCAGGAGACCACAGTAGGGCCGTCCCACTGGGCAAAGGGCATTCCTTTTCTGCGGGCATCTTCAAGCAGCTGGTGTCTTTCAGGAAGAGGAACAACAGACTCACTAGTCCTTCCTTCTTTCTCAAACAAGCTTACTCCCAGGGACCATGGGCTGTGCCAAGAGTTGGACTCCCACTACCCCTTCTCCCCACCATTGGACTGCCACCCCTGCTCTATTCCTGAAGCAGTGTGACACAAGACATGAAGCAGCAACACCTCTCCATTCCCAGAGGTGAGGGCTCTCGCTTTGTTTGCACATGGCCTGAAACACATTCTACTCTGCTCTGCCAGAGATCCCCAGATGCTGGGTCACTCTCCCACAGCACCCTTGTCTCCTTCTCACTCAGGTCATCCTAAGAACAACCTCCCAAACCCTGCTGTGCCCACTTAGACCAGACCAACTCAGTCCAGAAAGGGCCTTGCTGGGCTCTGGCTGCCTGAGCTCAGTCCCATGGCAGTCCAGGGAAAAGAGTGTGTGAGGGGTTGGACCCCACCCTGGCAGAGACTGGCCAGTGGCTCTTACTTCTTCTTCAGCCGCCGGTCCTTTTCTGCCTGGGTCCCCAGCTTGGTAGGTACCATGGGCTCCTGCAGACCGAGCTCAGAGTCTATTAGCAGAACTAGAAGGGAAGAGATGGCATATCAGCGAGGCCCTCTCTGCTTCTCCTCCCTTGGCCTGGGCCAGGACCGGGGAGCAGACCAGCAAGACCTCAACATGTGACAACCCGAGGGTCTGATGGGACAACCCATTATTCCTGGAGCCTCCACATGACATCCCTACAACCAGGCAGTCCCACAGTGGCATCGAGTGGGTCACCCCAAGCCCAGAGAGCCTTCCCCTGGGAGCCTCAGCCCTGGAGGTGTTTTTCAGCCAGACGGATGGAAGTCGTTCCACCCTAACGGCAGCGGAATCCTAGACAGAACTTGTCCCTCCTCCAAACCAAGGGAAAAAGGAAACCCAGAGAGCCAGAGTGGGCTTCGAGGCTCAGACAGAATTATCCTGACCTGGGTTGAGGGTGGGGAAAGAGGCACGTTCAGAGATGTGTGTCTGGGCCTCTTTCTCAGGGCCACTCACTTGCACAAATCTCAAAAGGGAACATGCATAGCTCTGTCCTCTTCTGTTAAGGATCTCCTGAACTGATGCTAGAGTTCATGGCAGGGGCAGCATTTTACAATTCATTTAAGCCCTGGTCACTCCTCACAAGTGCACAGAGGACCGAGGGTGTTGGTAATCCAGAAGCCAATCTGGGATGCTGTCTTAGGTTTAGGTGCCAATGTGGTGTGGGGAACATAGGAAATCATAAGGCTTCAACACGAGATCCCTCGTCCACTGACCAGACCTTCTCAGTCCTGCCCCCTCCCATGTGTGGCTGGCTCCACAATATATTTTGCAAGGCCCTTATGAGCTGGCCCCAGCCTAGGGTCTAAACTCACCTCTTCTGCTCCCCCCACCCTCTTCCCTCCCCACTCTGAATAGACTCAACTGCTTACAAAACTCTCACACCCATGAATCTTTGCCTTTCTCAGACCCCCCCTACCCCCCGCCTCTTCCACACACACACACACACACACACACACACACACACACCTCTTCTTGGCTTGGCTAATTCCCACTTAGCCTTCAAGCTTCTGCCCAGGTGTTGCCAGCAGAGAAAGCTTCTCCTGTCGCCCCCACCACTCCATGGCTGACCTCTGAGTTCCAGAAGCACCCAGAGCCTATTGCTATCTTAATATTGTTTTAGAATCATCTCTTTATTTTTTCCTTTTCATTAGAAACTGAGCTCCTTGAAGGAATGCACTATTGCTCCGATACCTAATACTAAGCCTTGTTTACAGTAGTTACTCAATACGTGTCTATTGAACAAATAACTGAATAGATGAGGGAAAGAGAAGAAGGAAGGGAGGGAAAGGAAGAAAGGAAAGAAGGAATAGGGGAAGGGAGAGGAAGACAGCTAACGTTCATTGTGTACCTACCACACACCAAGCACACACTGGAACTTTATATCGTCATAGAGGTGTTAATAATGCTACCCTTGCCCAAGCACTTACTTGACTATAATGTCTACAAAGTCATGATTAGGCATTGTGATATTTTGAGTCCTGAAGGCAAGATATACTAGGAATTAAGAACTGACTCTCTTAGAGAAAGAACTAAGAAATTTCTCCTGAAGGTCCTGAGCACAGTACCTCAGAAAACCTCCAGATTGGAAGAAACCTCAGAGGTCCAACCTCACACTGAATACAGGAACCCCTTCTACAGCATATCAAATAAACAGCCTGACACTGATGCCTGACACTTCTCGTGGCAGGAGCTACCACCTCATGAGGTAGCCCTTCCCGCTGTGAAATAGCTCTAACAGAAAACTTCTTCTCCGGAGCTGAATCTCTGTGTCTGTGGCTTCTGCCCACTGGTCCCTGGGAGGCAGGCAGAGAAGACTGGATCCAAGGATACTCTCCTGCTTCTGCCCTCTACTCGCACCCATTTACTAGGAGACAGAGACCATGGCCCGTGGCTCCGTCCTGGCTCAGCTGGATCAGCCTGCCTTTCTCCTTCTTCCCAAACAGGCGGCCGATGGATGATTTGATGCCCTTGCGCTTGGTGCCCTTGTGCAAGGAGTCCTGGCTGCTGTTGCTGCTGCTGGGGTTGCTGCCTGGATCCTCCAAAGCACTACAGGATGACAGCCAGGAGCGGGTGGAATGAGAAGAAACATACTTAAATTACAGCATGAGAGATGGAAGTTAGACTTCAGGAAGAACTTACAGTAAGTGTCAGAGTTGGGAGGGTTAAGGGGGTATGATCAGAGCATGTGACCAAAGGAGACATGGAACTGTCCTTCCCCGATGGTGTGACAAGTGAGATGTTCAGACACCTGGGACAAGTGAGATGCAGCCTGTTCAGAGGCAGAGAGAGGGATGAGATAAACTTGGGAATGGAGAGGCTCGATATGGGGTCTGCTCCATTTACCTCTTGCCTTCTTCCTGGCTCAGGGCTGGGTGGCCAAGCTTCTCTAGCTGCAGCGTCCTGGGTGAGGAAGGAGGAGAAGTCTCACATTTTATGGTGGCTTTATCCTCTCGGTTCTCTTCCCGAGACACTGGTGACTGAACAGACAGTGAAGCCGTCAGGGGATAGAGGGAGAGATCTGGGGCCTGCCTACCCAGCCCAGACAGGCAGAGGAGCATGGAGAAAAGCAGAGGGGAGGCCCTAGGGGCCTCTCAGACTTCAGACTCAGATTCAAGGGCCCAGTGGGGAGAAGCCAAAAGGGAAAGGCCTGGGAGAATTAACCTATTAGTACCTGCGTCATCATGCAGCACTCACCAGCAGCTTCCTCCTATGCTTTCTTAAGTCACTGGGCTGGAAGAGAGAGTGAAGGGTGAGCTTGGACTCACCCTTTGGTTGCTTGAAAGTCTACCCCAAGGGGAGCCCAGTGGTCTTAGGATGAGAAGATAGGATTCAGTGCCTCACACAGGCCTGAAGAGAATATCACAGCAAAACAAAACAAAGCAACAACAACAACAACAAAAAACTGGCTTGAAAAAATAAATCAGGGCTACCTCTGGAAGAGAGAAAGAGGTATGGGCATTGGGTGAGTTTCTTAAGCATTACCCAAGGGAGAGGGTAAGGAAGATACTACATAGCCCTTTCCAGACCCAGAAGGACATGCTGGTGACCTGGTATGCCAGGGTCTGCACACATCATGAGAAGACGACGCTGGGGCCCAAATGAGAGAGAGTGAGCCCTGCTGTGCCTTCTCAACTCCCCTCGGCCAAGCCCAGTGATGACAAGGTTGTTCATCAACTGCCCCAAGACTCTCACCAAGGTCATGACCCCCATTCGGTCCAGGTCCTGGGTAGCACTGCGGGAAGTAAGCTTAGGTGTGGAGCGGCCGCTGAACAGAGGGGATGCGCTGGCCAGGGACAGGGCAGTCAGAGAGGTGGGGATGGAACCACGTTTGCGCAGCTGGGTCAGATTTAGGGCCTCCATGCTGCCACTAGTCACTCGTGTCTCAATCTCCTCAGCACGGAGCTCTGTGGACTCCTTCTCTTCCTGGATCATCCTGGGAGGCAGGCAAAACCAGATCTCATGATTAGCCCCAGAGAGGACGAGCAGGAGGCAGATGTGGGCACTGCCTGCAGTCACCACCCAGTGACCCCAGGTAGAAGGCAAGGCCAGGTGTGCCCCATTGTTTTCGGCATTGCAGGGACATACAAGGCCCTGTGGGCAGAGTTGGTTCTATCCCACTGCAGCTTAGACAATTTTCTCTCTTTCTTGTTAACTGGCCTAATGTAACAAAACTCCCTAATTTAACAAAAGCAGTTGCTGGGAAAGAAGGCAATTTAGTCAGTGGAATATAAACCTTCATGGAAGTCAGAATTCTTGACCTACCACTATCTATAGGGCCTCGGTTTCCCAATATACCCAATGTCAGGAATGGTCTAGGCCAGTATTTCTCAAACACAGGAACTTTAATTGATACTGATCCCTGATGGAGCCTTTCCTGTTCCAGGGAAAAATTAGAATAATAGTGATAATGTTATGTGTATGAAGGGGGCACTCAGAGAGGAATGTGTGTGTGCACACTCACACACACGCACACACACTCTCTCTCTCTCTCTCTCACACACACACACACACACACACACACACAACTAATGTAAACATGCCAACTATCCTTTAGGAACAGGACCTATCTTTATTCTCAGAGCATGTCTTTCCAACTTTAGGGATGTTAAAATATCCTTTCTTTTGTAGAATGGTTGTGATAGGAAATGGTAATTATCTTTAATGTTTCATTCTGCAGAATGAAAGTTGGCAGTCCTGTGTTAGTACCCTTCTCTTTGTGTGTGTGTGTGTGTGTGTGTGTGTGTGTGTGTGTGTGTGTGTCCAGTGTTTTCTTCTTAGCTGGTCTGTGAAATCCAAAAGTGTAGGAACCATTGAACCAGATGGCCCCTACAGCCCTGTAAAGCTCTGACATTCTCTGGTTTGGATTTTCTCTTGCTGTTTGTCACAAACATTAATAAACTCTCTACAAAGGCAGGGTGAAGTGCAGGTCTTCATAACATTCCCTGCCAATGGTTTCTGTTTGATGCCTCATTAGAGACCAGAGGCATGACACAGTGCACTGAGTTTAGACCCGAGTTTGAATCCTGGCTCTGCCACTTACTGCATCGCTTTGGGCAAATCACTTAATCTCTCTGGTTTGTTTCCTTGTCTATAAAATGGAGATAATGCTGTCTCCTCCAGTGACTGTGATTAGACTGACCAAAGCTCTCACCCTGAGTTGGCCTCAGTATGTGGGAACTACACTCATAATGGTTATGTTTAGCTTCAGGAGCTTCAGGAACACAGTCTCCATAGACCTGGGAGAGAAAATGAAGCCTAAGAAGTCAATCTGAGGTCCTACCCCTCTCTGTCCAGCACTGGGCCAGAACCTTGCCTGATGCTCCACACAGGGTCCCTAAACTGTGGCACTCTAAGGTCCAGCTGTAAGAGACAAGCAAACACATGTAGAATCTCTCCTGCAGTGACCAAACACAAAGAGCCTCTGTCCTTCAAGGAACCTCCCAGGCCCTCCACCCCTGCCCTAACCTGATCTCCTCGTTGATAGCATCCAGCTGCTCCTGCAGCATCATGGCCAGGGTCTGGGCATCTGAGTGGCTGCTGGGGGAGACAACGTCCACGGAGCCCACCAGACCCCCTGGCTCATCCTCATCCACATCAGAGATCTCAGGGTCACTGTCAAAGGCAGGGGTGGCTGTGGGGACCAGCACCCCAGGCAGTGGAGATGGCTCCCAGTCCTTAGCAGAGAAGGAGGGTAGAGGAGTAGTAATAAGACACACCAGATGACTAAGGAGCAGGACCCTCCCAACCTATACCAGCAGCATTGGCATCTCCTAGGAGCTTGTTAGATAAGCTAAATCTCTGGCCCCATCCCAGACCTACTAATTCAGAATCTGCATTTTAACAAAATCCCGGGTAACTTACTTGTATGTTAAAGTCTAAGAAATACTACGCAAACTCAAGGAGCCAGATAGCAGAATGGTTAGGAACAGATTCCAGAGACTGCCTTGCTTTGAATCCTGGCTCCACCCAATACAAGCTACAAGAGAGTTGTTTCACCTCTCTGTGCCTCAGTTTCTTCATCTGTAAAGTGGGAATGGTAATAGTACCTACTTCATAGGTAGCTCTGAGGATTAAATTAGGAAATGCATGTAAGGCACTTAGCACAGGGTCTGGCACCAAGTCAGCATTATGTAAAGGCAATCTGTTTCTACTCACACAAAAGGTGACTAGATATAGGGAACGAGAAAAAGCCAAGCAGGCATGACTGTCTTGTGTCTCAGAGTTTCAGCATATTACAGGACCCTCCAATCAACCCTCAGAGGAGGTAGCTTCTCAGAAATCATTCTACAAACCCCTTCGGTAGACAAAGGTCCAGAAGCAGAAAGAGCACAGAACTGGGCTGGGAGTGTGAGAAGAGCAGCGGAAGAAAAGGAAAGAGGTAATCTCTAACCCCATCCTGTATGACCCAGACCCCCAAGATCCCCTTAGGGCTCTTTTCCCACTCCTGCAGCCTTTAGACTGAGGTCCTGGGTAGCTGCTGTGCTCTTATAAACAGAGGAAAGGGAGAGAGGGGAGAGAGAAAAGAGATGACTTCCGACTTCAACTCCCCCCTCACACTAGGGGTTTCCTAATGGCAGAGATGAATCTTCCGCCATCAGACTAGGAGTTCCCTCCTTCTCCACCTATATCTTCTAGTGCCCTAGAGCATGTAGAGGATCTGGGCTCGAGACAGAGCACGGTTAACAATTATGGGGCTAGGAAGGAATCAGACTTCCCCAAAAGATCGAAGTCAGTCCTTTTCTGCCCCTAATCTTTCCTGTTCCCTCTAAATCTCCCTAGGCAGACTCCACATGAGCTACATGCTTCTCAGAAAACTTCAGGTGCCGTCCCATGGCCAGTTAACCTGTCATCCTCTCTCACCTACCCATAAACCACAGCTTTTGTTCCAGAAAGCTTGCCAATTCCATCTTGCCCTTGCATCCCCCAGCCCAACCACTAGAAATACGTGCCTGCACACCCAGGTACACATGCACAGGCTTCAGTGGGGCCTCAGGGACTAGCTGACCACCCACCAGCCTCTACCTCTTGCCCACCAGGAGGTCGAGGCGAGACACAGCTGTTGCAGTGATGGCCCCAACCCCAAGGCTGCAGCTGTCGTTGACACGGGGGAGGGTAGGGGGAGGATTTGCATCACACCAGCCGTCTGTGAAACTGGAGCAAGGCGCGTGGCTGAACTGACCCCAAACTCCCCAGGGTAGACCCATCCACACTCACCCCTCCACCCCCTCACCTTGGCAGACTCTTCCCGCAGTGCTGAGTAGGAACGATGCAGACCTTGAGGTGCGTGGGCGGTTGCGCTCAGGGAGAACCGCACATCTGCTGCACTGCCTATGTGCGCCCTTGAGTGGCGGATGGGGGAGAGAAGACGAGCCCTGAGGACTGACAGCCCCAGGTTACACCCACTGGGCCCAAAGAGTTAAGGGATCTTCAGCTGGGAAAAGAGAAGTCTTAGCAGGACATGAGCTTCTGTTAATGCCTTAAGGGCTGCCACGTAAGCAAGAGATTAGGTTTATTCTCTGGTGCTCCAGGGATCAGTATGATCCAGGGGAGAAAGTTCTAGGGAGGCAGCTTTTCACTTAACACAAGAGGCACCTTCAAATAGCAAGAGCTGGCTTATGATGCAACTGGTAGCTTTAAAAAAGCTGCACTCCCCTCAGAGAGGTATTCAGGTGGAGACCCTCTGGCCACCTGACAAGAATGTGTGGGAGGGATCATGGCACCAAGAGAAGTTGGAAGGAATGAGCTCTAAAAGTCCTTTGAATTCTGAGCGTCTTTGTTTCTTGGTCTTCTCCCTAGCAACTACCTCTGGTCTTCCTCTGGACTAAATCCCTGGCCAAAATTCAAGCCAGGCATACTCCCTGTCCCCAGGAAGCTTCAGAAGGCCCTGACACTGTATCAGAGACATGGGCTAGAGAAAGCATTTTGACTGCCCCAAGGGTCTATCCCAACCCTGAAATTTTAGGATCACAGTAATGATCCTCTGGAACATCTGGAGCCTCCCCTACTGACATCTCTTCCCTATGCCTTCCCAGTTTAGAACTTGAGGGAGCCCAGAGCAAAGGGACAGGGTGAGCCTACAACAGGTTACACAAGCTATCTGGAGGGATGGGGGAGTTTCTGCTTATTCCCCCCTTTTCCCTGCAACTCAGTCCCAATTCCATGATGGGGCCAGTGCTTCTACAGTCAAAGCCAAGAACTCCCAACCACTAAGGAAAGCAAGCAGTGCTAAATAGCTTGGTGTGCTCTGGGCTGTGCCTTCTTAGTTGGCGTAGGGGGTTGGTCTCTTCTGAGCAACCTACAGGAAGGGAGAAGTAGGAGGAATTCCAACTACCATTTTCTGTCTCTATTCCCTGCTTCTCTCCACACTCCTATACAAATATTCCTAACAAACTTGAAATTGATACCCAAGTCTCTAACACCCCAGAAACCCACAGGCTTCTCTTCTTCACGTTCAACATCTCTTTCCCTAATTTAAGCCCTACCCCTCTGCACATATACATGTACAATTTTCCTTTAACCTCTCTTCAAAGAAGCTGATCCCTATTTCCCTGATATAACGAGAGCATGACCATAGGGAACCTTATGTGTTCTGATCTAAGAGACTTTGGTTTGGACAGAAAATATCCAGGAGCCATGAACCTTGAGTGGCATCATCCACTTCAGTCTCTTCGATCGTCAGCCTGCCTCTCTGGGCAAAGAACTGAGCGCAGGTTTGAGGTCTGAGTTCACTGCCAAATGCTTCACAAAATATGAAGAAAAATCCAGAAGTTCCCTAAAACATGGGCCTAATTTAAGCATTAGGTTCAGAGCCGTAAATAAGGTGTCTCAAAGTAACTAGAGTGGGACTTCCCTGGTGGCGCAGTGGTTGAGAGTCCGCCTGCCGATGCAGGGGACATGGGTTCGTGCCCCGGTCCGGGAGGATCCCACATGCCGCGGAGCGGCTGGGCCCGTGAGCCATGGCCACTGAGCCTGCATGTCCGGAGCCTGTGCTCCCCAACGGGAGAGGCCACAACAGTGAGAGGCCCACGTAATGCAAAAAAAAAAAAAAAAAAAGTAACTAGAGTGAACCAGATACTCCCTGTGAGCAGGCCCTGTGGGACGTAGGTGAGCATGTAACTCAGCAGACCCCTCTCAAGGGCGTGCCCTCTGTCGAGGAAGCAGGAATCATGCCCTGTGTCTCATGGCAGTGGCGAAGGATCATCCTGTGCTTTAGTTGCCTCTCAGCATCCCTCAGAGGACAGGTGCTCCCTTCTAAACTGCCCAAGTGAGCTGGGTGACTTTACAAAGTTCTCTAAGCCTCAGTGTCCCACCCTGAATGTGAGCAGGACCCTGAGATCCTGGGCAGTGTTTTGGTGGGAGGAAGTCTCCTCCCCCAGGGCCCATCTAGGTCTGTCCAGGACTCCATCACAGCACACTAAGCCTCCTGAGCTCCAGTACCTGGAGTGGATGCCATCCACAAATGGCCCTCCTCGACCCTTCAGCTGGTCCACCTCTTGGCGCAGCTTCTCAATCTCTTCAGACAGGCGGCCCTGTGCCAGGCAGAGCCATGGTGGGGGTAGGGGCGAGGGAGGGGAAGAGCGAGGAGAGAAGGACCAAGAGAACAGCAGAGTTGGGGAGAAGCAGAAGAAAGCACTGCAAAGTCCAAAGCCAGGGACCCAAGGCCAAGCCCACAGATGACACCAAAAGAGAAGAGGTCCAACTGGAGAGTGAGTAGAAGGGTTGGCAGGGGCAGGGCCAGAAGGAAGGTCTGTCTGGAAGGACTCTACCAGAACAGGCCTGCTGAGCCCTCACTAACAAGCAAATGCATGACAAATAAGGCTGGGCAGCAGAGGGGCCCTCAGTGAACTCCCAGACCTCACAGACATTGCTAGCATAAGGATAGTGGCTAATCTGCCCCAAATCACCAGAAAGCAAGAGCTTCACCAGGTTTGCGGCCCCACCAAATCCTTCTGTCGAGTCCTTCACAGCGTCCCGCCTCTCTGCTACCCACTCTGCCCTATGCTTACGGCTAAGTTTCTTCTTTACAGGTGGGTGGGTGATGCATCTACTACGATAGGCTTTAGGGAGGATTAGTGAAATAATGTGTGTACATGGACTAACAAACTGGCTAGCACAGTGCTGGGTTTTAGGGCAGCTGCTTGAAACACAGGCGTGTTCCTTCCTCACAGCAAGCTCAGCCCTCCCGGGCTGGCAGGGCTGGCCAGCAGCTGGGTACCTTGTCATGCTGCCGCTCTTCAATCTGCCGCTGGGAGCTCTCCAGCTCTTGGATCAGTGTGTTCTGGGGGAGAACAGCTGTGAGCCAAGATGCCCCCCTTCCCCTCTACCCCGGCTCCTCTACTCAGGCTCAGGCCTTCCCCTTCCAGCAAGATCTGCCTTCCGGTCTGCTCTCCCAGCCCTACCTCTCCTTGCCAGACCGCCCCACCCCCAGCCCAGGCTGCTCCTCTTCAGCCTAACTCCACTCCACAGCCCTCCGCACTCCCCGCCTCGCCCAGCCCCCCAGCCCCGCCCGCTCCCGACTAAGCTCTCACATCCCAACCATTCCTGCTCGCCCGGCTCCACCCACACCTTTACCCACCCCGCCCCTTTCCGCCAGCGCCGTCCTTCCGGGCAGCACTGCCCATCCAGGCCCGCCACCCACAGCACCTTCTCCTCCAGGGCCGCCATGCGCTCCTTGAGGTGGAGCTGCAGGCGCTCATTCGACTCGCTAAGCAGTCGGTCCACGGTGTCTGACAGTCGCTTGCCGTGGTCCTCGTTCATCTTCTCCCGCTGGCGCATCTGCATAACCAGACCACCTTGCACCAAGCCACCCCAGGGCCATCTCACTGCAATCCCAGGGAGCCACTCATTCCTGCTGTGGTTCCAGCCCACTCACCTGTCCCCTTCTTATCCTCCGGGGGCCCCTGTCTGCAGCTTTCCTGACCACCTCCTCCCACCCCTCTGTGGCTCTGTCTCTGTCCCTAGCCAGGTCCTTCCCTAGCTCTCACTCTTCCTCCTTTCCCTACCCACAGACCATCCTGGGATGCCGCCCTGGGGTTGAGAGGAGGCTCGAGAGTCTGGCCCGGTAAGCTCACCCTTGCCAGCTCTTGGTTCTTTTCCTGCAGCTGTCCCTCCAGCTGCCGCAGGTGCTCCTCAGTGCTGCCATGCCGCTCTTCAGCCTGGAGGGAGGAATGGATCAGTGCAGCCCGAAGATCATCTGCCTTCCTGCTCAGACCTTGTATCCCATGCACCCAGGTGCCAGAGCGGCCCTTGGGAATCAGGGCCTCAGGGACCAAGGAAGCCAAGCTCTCCACTTACCATCTTGGAGCATAATTGCCACCACCGTTGCCTTTCTTCCCAAGTACCCCAACCCTGCCGCTTCCCCCCACCCTCCATACCCTCTCCTTCCTGCTCAGGGCTATAGCCTTGAAACATCCCAGAGCTGGCAGCTCAAGAGGCTAAATTCTCCCTATGCTTCCAGAAAGAAACCCCACTTGAAAGTATGAGCGACCATAAATCTCTATGCCTCCAGATAGATGGAACTGCCCTTAAGAGCATGGACTCAAACCAGACTGGTTCAAATCCTGGCTCCCTCCCTTCCCAGCTGTGTGACCTTGGGCAAGTTACTGAACCTCTATTGAGCCTTTATCTCCTCAGTTGTAATAACAGCACCTATGCCCATGGCAAGGACTAAAGGAGATAATCCATGGCAAACACTTAGGACACAATGAGCACTCAACAAATGGTAGCCATGGTGATTACCTTTGTTATTAAAGCAGCCTGGGTGGAGTGGTCTCCCCTTCGTTCATGCATCTTCAGAGATGGAGACCCCACTGCCTCTTCTGACAAGGTATTCCAGACTATCACACATCTTGCAGTCAGGAAATCCCTCCTTAAGGCCCTTCTACTATGACTCCCTTGAACATATTAATCACTTCAGTCCATCCCTTCTTGTCAGTTTTGAGAGTTACTAAAACTGACTGCTCAGCATCCCACACATAATGTCTTCTGCTGCACTTTAAACTCTGCCCTTCATTCCTAGGGGCCTGAAAGGCCTTAGAGACGACCAAATTCAACCCCATCATTATAGAGATGATGACATCATCACAGAGATAATGACACAGACGCCCAATTAGGGAGGGAGTGACTTTTCCCAGGTCACAGAGCAAGTCAGTGGCAGAAGCAAACGTGGTCCTGGGTCTACCGAGGTACAGCCAGGCTGCAGGTTCCATCCCCAGAGCCCCCAAGCTGCCACACTGGCACAATGGCCAGCCTCTATCCTCCAGAGGCTCTGGGGTCTGATGCTTATTAAATATTGGTTTTCTTCTCTCCATTGCTTGGGTGGGTAGCTATGGTGATCCCACATGAGGCACCCCTGAAAGCCTCCGACCCGCTGTAAACACTCCTAAATTCTCTTGATTAAGCCACCACATGTAGATGTCCATGCATTTACATAGCTCTTCCAGACCTAGGATGTTTTCAGCCTGCATACCTCCATAAAGTTAGCTATCCATTGGGTAAAATTATATTCCCTTTTATTTGTCCAAAAGCTGAAGCCTTCAAACAGCTAGGGATGGTCCCTAGATCTAGAATGCTTCAATTTGACAAAAAAAAAAAAAAAAGATATGCTCAGCCTAAACTCCCACCCCATTCAGAGATGTATAAACTTTGATCATATTTCCTCTCAGATTTCACCTTTCCAGAAATGAAAGTCCTATTTTTTCCACTTCAGACCCCCCCCCAAAGGAAGTATTAACTACAATGGTGTAAATGATAATAAAAATATTTTGCATCAGCACAGTTTCTTCTACTTATTAAAGTACTCTTACATCCCTTCTTATGGGACTGTCACATCCCTGTGGGGTGATGAGGGCAGGGATTACTCTTCCATGTGACAGACACAACAACAAAGTGTGTTTCCTGGAGTCATGCAATGAGAAGCAGTTTCCTGGCCCCCAGCCCAACGTGCCTCCCACTCTCTCCATTCACTGCCTGGCTACATAAGAGCTCAGGAAGCAGGGAACAGAGGAAGATTCCCAGGCCCTTGGCCCACTTGCCTTGGTGAGGGCTGCAATTCTCTGGGCCAGCTCAGCCTCCACCTCTGGCAGCGTCTCAGCCTTGCGCATCGTCTGCTGCAGTTTCTGCTCTGCTACCTCCAGTAGCTCCTGCAGATGCTGGGCTTTCTCCTCACACTAGCAAAGTAGGGGGTGGGGAGAAGAGTCAAGAGGGAGTACTGAAGCTTCCCCCACCCCCTGGCCCATCCTCAGTAGAGAGCAAGTGATAGGTCAGAAGCCGCAGGGAGCAATCTTGATTCTTGGCTACCCAGAGATACCTGACTTTCCCTTTCCCAAGGCGGCCAGCACCTCAGGGTCTCCTGGGCCACCAAGGGGAGGTTCCAGCATGATCATTAGGACCTCCAGGGTCAAGTACAGTGTCCCCCAACCCCATCTGCAGGAGTTACCTGGTGGTGCAGGGACTCCTTATTGGCCAGCTCATTCTCCAGTTTGTTGTTGAGGTCATGAATCGATGTGGCCTCACGCTGAGCAGCCAGGTAGCGCTTCTCCAGTGTGGTTATTCGCTTCTCCACGTCCTCCTTCTGGGCTAGAGCCTGAGCGGTACAGGAGAGGATGAGATGAAGGTCATCAGCTTTTTCCTGCCCTAATCGTGTCCGCACCTCCCCACCAAATCTGGCTGGCTATATCTCATCCACATTACCCTATCAGTTTCTGACCTTGACCCATCCCTCCTACCACTCGTCCCCACATTGGACCCTACCAAGTGTTCAGTCTTACACACCTCAGCCCTTGCCTGGCTCTCCCTCTACACCCAGGACATCCAGCAGCTACCTTCCTGAGTGCCAAATACCTGCACCCAGAAAGATAGGGTCGGGCCCAGGCCCTTGCTCACTTCCCGGAGGTCCCGCTGATGTTTGCTGCTCAGCTCCTCCGACTTGATAAGGTCCCGGCGGGCTGTGCCCAGGTCCTCCTCAAGTTCGGCCACGGTTGCTGTCAGGGTGACCAGTCGCTCCCGGGCCTGGCTCAACTCAAAGTTCTGCTTCTCCAGGAGCTCCTGCAGCTCTTCTACCTGGCCCGCGTCATGCTCCAGAGACAGTGAACTATCAGTCAGTCATCAGAGCCTTGAGCATCCCATTCCCCTGCCCTGCCCTGGGGAGGTGGGAAGAGGGACAGCACAACCAGAGCAGATCACAGCTCTGCCCCCAATTTTAGAGCACACCTCCAGGTACACCCTTCTTCCTCTGGCCTCCAGAAGCTCATTCCAGACAATGACCAAACACTCTCACTCTCCTGTGTATCTCTTGAAAAATAATCATGCCTAGTTTTACCTGCTATTTCAGCCTCTTGTAACCTAGGAAGGGGCATGACTAGGGGAACAGAGGCTCAGAAAGAGAAGTGATCTCTTAGGTACATGGCACCTAACAATGCAAGTGAACAAACACATTATATGCTTAGCAGTGTGTGTACTGGGCACTAAAACAAAAATCTGTAGAGTTCTTTGCAGATGGGGTAGGGGGAAGAAGGAAAGAGAGATGGTACCATTGGAGAAAGCTCCAAGTTTAATTCAAGCAGTTGCTCTACTGCACTAAGGCAGGGCAGGGGCCCCACCTCCTGTCTGGGGTAAAACATGTCCCCTCTATGCAGCTCCCCATGACCCACCTTCCACAGGCATTTCGGTCCCTTTTCCACAGTCCCCTCCTCTTCTGCCACTCCATCCTGAACCCCTGCCTCCTGCTGTAGGGCAGACACCTGTAGGGCACAGTCCCCAGGGCAATGAGTCAAAGAGAAGAGAACCTCCTATATATTCCAGACCCTTCCAAGTCTCCCACCTCCTAGAGAGAGATGTCTCCTGTTGGCTAACAGTCTCCAGTTGAGACAGACGGGAGAAATCTGATGAGGAACAGAGTGGGGAAAAGGGGTAAACCAGCCTTGGCTTCCAGGAGCTGTAGTCTACAGATGGAGGGAGGGCAAGCAGCTTACCTGCTGGTGGGCACCTGCCAACTGCTCTTCCAAGGTGGTCACTCTCTCCAGGGCCACCCGGAGCCGCTCTCGCACCTGTCCAAGATAAAAGGGGAGATGAAGAAAGAAACAGGGACCCCACTGGACTCAAGTTGGAGAAGCCTGGGCTTGGTCTACCACCACTGAGCATAAGGCAAAGAGAAGGACCTGCCAAGGGGCAAATTTCTGAGAGGGAACCTAATAGGATGACATGGAAATTGGATTAATGGTAGGAGGGAGCCAGTTATGAAGCTAGAAGGCAGTTTTCCCTAAACACAGGATTCAGAAATCTCAGAGAAGGGATGCATGGAGGCTCTGGGGAAGGCTGGCTGGATTGGGGGTGGAGGCAGGCTGTGGGCCAGCCTAGGTACCTTCTCATCCAGGGCCTTGTGGTGCACAAACAGTGACTTGAGAGCCTTCAGCACCTCCACCTCACTGGAAACCCCTGAAGGTGACTGAGCCTGACGCTTCACCACAGTCATCCTCAGTGACCGCTCATGACGGGACACTAGGCACTCCAGATGTTCCAGAAGCAACTGGCAGAGAGAAGGGGAGGGCAAGAGGAAGGGCTGTGAGCCTATGCCCCAGGGGCTATAAGCAGGGTCCACACGAACACCCAGCAGACACGAGTACTGCCATGTGTACCATTGTCAGAATGGTGAAATACTTCTATGTGGGTAAACAGCTGCTGCCCCAACTGAATACCTGCCCTAGCCTCTCTCCCAAGACCCCGACCTTTCCCTTGACCCCGAACTAGAGGTGAAAAGCCTAGCACTGATGGTTGAACAAACTGACTATCACCCCAGGGTGATATAAGGCAGGAGGAGGTTAGGATAGGGCTGGGGATGTGCCGGCCCTGGCCATGCCTGCTCCCTTGGTCATACCCCCCACCCCCAAAGCACAAACACACGCCAGGTCACCCCACTTACCCTCGTGTTATTCCGCTCTGCTTTCAGCTCTGATATCTCTTCCTCCCTCTCTAGAAGCTGCTCCCGACACATACTCAGCTCCCGGGTTAAGGTGGCAAATTCCTGAAAACCCCCAAGGCCCCTCAGTGCTTGGGGATCCACCACCTAAGCAGTATCCTGCACGCCCGAGTCAGTGGTGGGATCCTCTCACTTGTCCCTTACTTCCACCAACTGTCCCCAGAAATATCCCTATCCATCCATACTACTAGCATGTGCTTCTCCAGAGGGGAAGCATTCCAAGGGTGTGGTAGGGTGCAATGGAATACAGTTGCATAGAAGAGTGAGAAAGCCACCAGGTCTGCTCTGCGCCCCTTCCCCCTCCAGCCACCAATATAACCTGATTATGTCCTCCCTCCCATTTTGTACTTCTGTTTCTCCAACAATCCAGTGACATTTCCCTTTAGAAGTGGATGGAGGGGAGTTTCACTTCTGGTTTGGCATTAGTAACGTCCCTCCCCAACTCTAACCCCTCTGACACACTGCTGCCAGGGTAATCTCCCAAAGCACAGTGTTGTTTACACCGTTAAATACAAACTTATTATCCTGGTTTCCAGCTTCTCTCGCACAGTTCCTTTCCATACACCCTAAGACCTGGTCAACCTGGGTAACCGCTGTTTACAGTCACTAGTAAACTTCTTAATTCCACACCTTTGCTCAGTGGGCTCCCCCGACCCCTGAAAGCCCAATCTTCTGTCAACACCTGATCTTTCAAAGTCCATCTCAAAGGACACACCTCCTTGGGACCTTTCCAGACTTCCCAGTGGAAGGCTTTCTCCCTCCTCTGAAAACTGTTACGAACACAGGCACTCTGAGCACCTACCATGTACCAGCTCCTGTGCTGGTCACTGGAAACACAGTAACAGAAAAGACATAATCCCTGCCCTCATGAAGCTCCCAGTGAGGGGTTGAGATCAAATCTCAGGTCTGCCCGTTGGTGACCTTGGACAAGATACCTAACCCCTTTGAACCTCTAATCCGAAAGACAATCCTCCCTCAAGTGTTGCTCTGAGGATCAATTATCTGGAAGCTATTTTAGGTGTTGACACTGTTTTAACAATCCTTTGGGGGCCCTCTTCTCTTCCTCCACATTTTCTTCCTATCATTTGGGCTCTTGTCTATCTCCTTTCTAGTGTTCGAGCTCCCTGGGGGCAGGGACTGGCTCCTTCATCCTGGGGGTGCTTGTTCAGGGCTCCAAACACAGTGGGATAGGATGGGCCCATCTCCCACCCCAATTCCTCACCAGGGCTCCATATTCCTATCTACAGAGCATCACAAGACTCTGCCCCCCGAACGCTTCTGGACCCTGGGTAGGAAACTCAGCCACTCTGGTTCTTCTCCCCACACGTGGGGAGAGGGCCTGGAGCTGAGTCCTGAGCTGTGTGGCCCCTCAGGGCTGCCTCCCTAACCCTTGCAGCACCCCCACAGGCAGGGTGGCCATGAGCAGTTTACCAATCTCCTCAAGTTTCAGCTTCATCATTTGTAAAATAGAGATGATGGCGATAACAGCACTAACTTCAGCACTGTGGAATTTAGTGAAGGAAATTCCAGTCAAAGTGCTTAGCACACAGAAAACACAATAAATGGTGACCATTATTGCTAGTAGTCATGTTGATTGAGGAGAATAAGAGGGGTATC
Organism: Aethalodelphis obliquidens; assembly: GCF_003676395.1. Taxonomy (NCBI): domain Eukaryota; kingdom Metazoa; phylum Chordata; class Mammalia; order Artiodactyla; family Delphinidae; genus Aethalodelphis; species Aethalodelphis obliquidens. Next base: position 242,537 of record NW_020837992.1, on the reverse strand, counting down.
ACAGCTCTGCCTATAATATTCCATGTGATGCCTCTTGTTTTTTTCATCTGTGCAATGAGAGGTGGACTAGATAACCTCTAAGGCTTCTCCCATCTCCATTCTCTGTGGTTCGCCACCCACCACTTCCAAGAATAGGACCCTGGTGAGGAGCCTCCATGGTGGAGGTGTCTTTCCAGTATAGCCTGCCACCTTCTGGCTGCATGGGTTCACTGCAGTTGGCAACTAAGGCTGGGTTTTCTTCCTGCATCAAAGTCCATCCTTTTCTCCAGGTGGAGCCAATTTCAGCCTGAGGCGCTTGGAAGTAACAGGGAAAAGTATTATGAAGCAAGGCGAAGGAGAGTAAATGCTCTGTGAATTCCATTTGTTGAGATGCTAATAGACGAAGAGAGCTGAGGGCCCAGAAGCTGAGGGCTCTGAAAGGCTGGGTGAGGGGAAGGGGATGAGGGAGATGCAAGACTATCGGGCCTTACCTGGGGAAGGGCAGAGTTAAGGTGGCACTGGAGCTGGTCTCGCTCATGCAGGGCATCCTGGAGCCGGCTCTGTGTCGCCGCCAAAGTCTCCTGATTCTCCCGAAGGGACTCTAGCAACTTCTCCCGCTCATCCAGCATGTTCACCATCAGCTGCTCAAAGTTGGCGTCAGCATCCGTTCCATGGGGAGACCCCAGGGGGTCCCCCTCGTTGATTGTGGGCATCACTTCACACATGGTGGGGGTGGGCAGGGCCTTCTCAGTGTCAGGGCACAGGGGAGGGTTTCACAGGGTTGGCACCTCCAGGGCGACCCGTGTAGGGGTCTCAGAGCAGGCAGTACCAGGTGAGTGAACAGATGGGCAGGGGCTTCTCCCATGGCATCAGTTGCTCTCGGTCTGAAAGGGGACTGGTGCCCAGAGTGCCCCTGTGAAATGGAGTGAGAGGGCCTGGTTTAACCTCTCAGCGCTGGGGCTGGGTGCCCTATGTCCCCAGGCAAGCAGGCAGCAGCTGAGTGTGGCCATGACAGGCAGGGAGAGCAGGGCTGGAAGAGGGCCCTTTCCTTAGACTGAGCACTGGAGCCTGGCAGAGTCCCAGCTGGGTCCAGCAACAACCATCGTTTCCGGAGGGCAGTGATCTGTTGGAGAAGAGACTGCTGTGAGAAACAGCTGAGCAGAGAAGGGCATCCAGGAGGTGGGTGAGGGGAGAGGAGGCAGGAACGTGGACCAGAACGTGGGGAAAGAGGGTGAAGAGTTGGCGCATGCCCCTTCTCCGGGCTTACTCACTCAGATGGTGCCTTCCTTAGTTCTCCCAAGAAATGCACATGCCCACTGCTGTAGCCTCTGTCACCAGCTTCCCCCACCCACAGCTGTCAGAAGTGCAGCCGCAGTGGAGTGGTTCCCCCTCCCACGTGGCTTGCTGGCCAAATATAGAAATAATTCAGTAAGCGGCAAGGGAGCAGCCGGAAGGCTGCCCAGAGTCCTCCCGAGACCTGGGGCTGTGAGAGTGGGAGGAGAGGAAATAGGGTCCCTGCCCCACCCCATAGGTTTCTCCCCCACATTCAGGCCAAGGCAAGCACAGAACGGGTTAAAGGGCTCTTAGTGGGTGTGAGTCCCATACAGGATGGACTACTGGGCTCATAGGAAACAGGGACAGAGTACCTCCTACCCTGACCACTGGCACAACATGGCTCCTTGAAAAGGCACAGGCTGGACACTGGGGCAGGCAGACAGCCCTGACCTGCTCCATGCCCATCATTCAGGGAGGAGGCTCTGGCTCAAGTCATCCCCTACTCCTGAAACCTGGCAGACAGCAGGCTTCCATTCTGAACTCATGGCCTACCACCTCTGGGTTGGAGCAGAGACAGAATGATGTAAAGGATTCATGTTGGTAGGTGGGGGAGATGTTACTCTCCTAGGGCAGGGCTTCCATGTGGGGCCCCTGCTCGTGTCTGGGAATCTTCTCCCTCCATGTAACTTCCCAATGCTGGCACTGTCAGAAAGTCACCAGCTAGGGTGGTTAGCATGTTGACAGCCTGGCAGTAACGCCTTGAGCCTGGCACAGGGAAGCCCAGTGGTCAGAGCAAAGGAAGGTGAACCGAGGAAGGCAGCATGCAGCTAGAGATTTCTGCCTGCCATCAGCTTCCAACCTCCCTGCTCACTGCTGGAAGGCCACCACCTTAATCAGTTTTCAGAGGGAGCTGTCTTCAGAGCTCCTGTTTTATGAGAGATGGGATGTGAGACACCCAGCACAGTAATGGGCACTCAGAGAAGCCCCGTAAATGCTGCTTTCCTTCCTTCCCTACCCCATCCCCATTTGGGAGACACAGAGACAGCTTCCTGTTCACCCCTCAGGTAGCAGACTGGGGAATAGGCAGACTGGGAGGGTCAGGGAGAGGACAGGCGGCATTTGGACCCAGTATGAGGTGAAAAGTCAGACACAGGGAACCTCTGGCCTGTGGCAGGATTGAACCTAGCAGGGGAACCAAAAACGGGCCGTGTCTCTTCTACCTGAACCCCCCTGTCATCCCCTTATCCCCTCCCCCAGAAACGGGGGATAGCCAAGGTGAGGCTGGGGAGGAACTTGGGCATGGATAAGATAAAAGTTAGAGTGCCAGCTTGAGAACTCCCAAGCTCATACCCACAGCCATTCCCAGAGGGCCCAGTAGTTCAGGCAGCATGTGGGCGTGCCCACACAGGCACACAGGGAGACACAGGAACTTGGAGACTTAGGACATACACATGTTCCCAGACACAAAAACTGGATACACACTCTGATCCAGGGATCCATTCCCCAAGCCGGACAGCCACCATAAAGGGCAGGGTTCCAAGAGGTGAAAAGTAGCACCTTGGTCTGCACCCTACCTTACACCAATATCGCTGCCCCACAGAGCAGCTGGGAGCAGGTAGGAGGGGCTACTACCCCAGTCTTGCCAGAGGTGCCATCTCACTAATGCTAATAACAGCAAGTCCTCTGATTCTCCAACCCACTTCACCCTAAAGCTCCAATCTGTGAGGTTTAAAGGCCACACTGGCCCCTCATACCTCTCCAAGCTCATCAACAGCTAGGCCCTCATCCCTTCCCACTCCCCTACCCCCATCCCAAGAAGAAATGAGAAGCAGAAAAGAAGGCCAGTCTGGGGAAGGGGCCCCCTATGGCAGAGGCTGTCTTTTGGAGAAGAGTATAGTGTGCTCAGGAGCTCAGGGACTCAGTCCAACAGATCTCCAGGCAGCCTGCAGTGTAATATAGAGGAAGGAGCCCAGAGCGGGGACTCTGGAGACCTGAGCTGCAGTTCTGCCAGACCAGCTGAGTGATCTTGGGCTTGTCATGACCTACTAAGGCCTCTACTGTAAGAACCCACAGCCCTTATTTAGTCCACCTCAGAGGGATGAGATCATGGATAAAGAGTTTGGAGAAGCACCCCACAATTGTAGGGGAGTATGAATTACCTTAGTAGTGGGCAAAGGCGGGCCTGTGGGTGGGTTTTGCCTCTCACTGTTGTGGCCTCTCCCGTTGCAGAGCACAGGCTCTGGACGCGCAGGCTCAGCGGCCATGGCTCACGGGCCCAGCTGCTCCGCAGCATGTGGGATCTTCCCGGACCGGGGCAAGAACCCGTGTCCCCTGCATCGGCAGGCGGACTCTCAACCACTGTGCCACCAGGGAAGCCCTGTGGGTGGGTTTTTTATGACTCCTTATGGGAAAGGGGTTGGGAAGTTCTCAGGAAGGAAACATAGGACCTCAGGCTGCCCACAGTGATGTGCTGGCCATTTGGACTGACTTGGCCTCCTCAAATCCTCCTAGTCATTCTGGTAACTGAGAAGCTGGCTTCAGTGCCATCAGCCCTTTCCCAGCCTCCTTCCAAACCGAGAGCCAGGTAGCGACTCCACTTACCCTAGTGAACTGGCATCATGTAGAGCAGGTTGAAGATGAGCCCAGAGATGTATGCCAGACAGATGCCCCTGAGATGACTGTCCAGGACTTCCTCTCCCTGTCCCCACAAACTGCACAAGCATGGTGAGCAGAAGGGAGCTTGAAGACAGCCACATCAGGACGCCTGGCTTTTCCTGGTTCCATGGCCATCTTTAAATAGCGCAATTATCATCTCAGCCTAACACAAGCCTCCTCAACTCCTGCATAATTTCTAAGTAACACTCACAAGTCCTGATTCAGAGACGAAAGCTACCAGCCCCCAAAGCAAACATATGTGAGGGGTTTTGCCAAGTGAGGAGTGTGGGCAGGCTGTGACACAACAGAGAAGGGCTCCAGACTGAGCTGATGTGTGTGTGAGGAGGGAGGGGTCAGATGAAAACCAGGCCTCTGGGCTTTTAAACACAGAAGAGGCAGACTCTGAGGCCTCTTTGGCTCCCCCCAAATCACCCCCATCTTTTCCTAACAAACAGGAGGGATGGGCACTTGGGTCTGATGCTCTAGCTGGCCACATGCACACACAGACAGGCTGGCTCCCCACTGCCCTGCCAGATGGCAGGCCCCACCATGGTGAGACAGCTCAGCAAAGGCAAAGCTACCAGCTCCCATAGAAGCCAAAGGGCCAGGGCAAAGCTTCCAGGAGCTGTGCTCAAGTCTAAGTGGGCCATGAGCCACACAAAGAGGGCGCTTCAAGGTAAAGAGGTAAGAGAGGAAGGTCAGATACCCACCCAAAAGGGTGAAGACCTGAGGAAATGGGGAGGGAAGTGGTCATCTAGGAAAATAATAACAATTATAATAGCAACTATGATTTATTCAATATTTACCATGTGCCAGACACTGTGTTGTCAGTGGACATATATTAACTTACTTTAATCCTCACAAGTCCTTGCAAGGAAGACACAATTCTTCTTCTCATTTCACAGATGTGAGAATTGGGACTTAAGTCATGTAATCAAGTCTATTACAGCTAGTAAGAGGAAGAGCTAGGATTCAAGTCCAGTCTGTCTGACTCCAAAGAGGGGTAGGGGATGGAGGAAGAGGGAGTGGACATGACTCCTTCTGGCATCGTATTTCTTCCAAGAGGCCAAGGCACTTGGGCCCTGGTCCTTGTCGCCTTCATCCAGGGAGATGGCAGCCTAGGGATAGCTCACCTCGGGCCTCCTCCACTGATCCTCCTCTAGCTTGAGCGAAGGCCTCTGTGTAGCAGGCATCATGGTCATGAGGCAGTCACTTCCCCACTGGAAGTGACCTGTCTCCAAAGCCTCATCTACCACCTACCCAATTCTCTCCCTCTACCGCCTAGCTGGCTCCATACTGAGTTGTAAGGAGACTGCCTGAGTTCCCCATACCATACCACATTCCCACAGGAGCTACAGAAACACATTCTTCTGAGCCCTCAGCCCCACTCACCCTGTGGCGTTTTCAGATACCATCCTCCCAGTAGCATGAAGTCTCACTCCCCACCTCTCTTTTCCTCTAATCGAGAAGCTTCTCCTCCTCCCTTGTTCCTCTCCCTATCCAGCTCAACATCCCAAGAAGATTTGCCCTCACTCATCCTCTTCTCCAAAGCCCAGTCAAGCCCTCTCTCCCCTGCTACTCCCTAGCTCTGCCCACTGTCATGCTCTCAGAGCCCACCTATTGCTCATGAGCTTCTAGCACCTCACCTGGCCTGCCTCAGTCTTCCTTTCCATGTTAGTCTAAGGAACTCCTGATCACCCTTCTAAGCTCATCTTAAATACCACTTTCTCCAAGGAGCCTTTTCTGATTCCCCCCCATACATAAGATTGGCTGTTCCACTGACCCAGCACAGCCTTTCCCTCTGTTTGTGCAACATAGACTCATCTGAAGACTCTAAGGTAAGAACCATAACCTAATTATCTTTGGATGCTCCAACACTTACCACGGTCCTGACATACAAGGAGCTGAATGGATACATGTGACAGAGTCATTCTGCGAAGTGCATCTCTGACCAACTTTAAAGAAGGGGAACTCTAAAATAGAAAAAACTGACTCAAGGCCTGGGAATAGGTTCATTTGTCTTCCCCTCTGAAAAATTAAAGCTTCTTTACAGCAAGATGGAGGCCACTCCTGCCTCGAAAGGAAGACTCTGGAGCAGGTTGATGGGCTGGCTCCTCCACTGACATGTGACTCTGGAAAGACACCTAATCTCTCTGAGCCTCCGTTCTTCATCTGTGAAATGGAGATGACAATAATATTCACCTCACATAGCTGATGTGAGGATTACTAGAGTTAACATATGCAAAGTGTTGACATCCATGTCCAGCAAACACTCAGTAAGTGTTAACTCTTAGCACCCCAGGCTCCTGAAGCACCTCAAGGCTGGGCCCACTCCAATTACAATAAGAAAACTAAAAATCTATATTAGCTACAGGAAGCCTTCCAAGAGAAAAACACTCTTGGAAAAGCTTTATTGACAGTTTCTCACTGCTGGCCACAAATCACTTCTAAATCATCCAGTTCCCTGGGCCCCTAAAAGGCCAGCAGTTAGACTTTCTCTGGGCATCAGGTTCCTAAATCTGGAAAATGAAGGTTGTAACACACAACACGATACAGTGATCTTACAGGGTGTCATGAGGGTCAAAGGAGTTAAGAGACATGAAACTGTTCTGAAAAGTATAAAATGCTACCCAAGCACAGGTTAGCACTGACTGCCAGCCCAGATACTCAACTTCCGAACATCGGTGCATTCTGTTGATTCAGGAAGAGGCCTCTCTATCTGACAGGTTCCTCTGGGCCCGTATCTGTGAAGGCCATCCCTCCAGCTGCTCCCCAGGAGTTAGTTATGAACCACCTCTTGCTAAGACATGGCCTATCATTTGGGTAAGCAAACAACTTTCTGTCCAAACCAGGATAGTGAATGGAAGCACTGTTAACAACCACACCAGGGCACAGATATAAACTGCAGCTGCCCCGGGCATGCCTAGCCGTATGGTTACTCTCATTCTCACCACCCCAGGAGGACTAATGTCAAAGGCTAGTGGGGAAAGGAGGACTGCAAGTCTCTGTGCACCTCCAAAATAGTTCCGCTTCAAAATTACAGCCATCACAACTACATCTTTAAATTAAGCCAGGGATTTGCAAACTGGGCTTTATGATAGAGTACCTTTGGGGCAGCCCGGGACGAAAAAAGGGGAAAGAGGTGAGACAGACACAAAGGGCTCTGAACTCTCTTTCCTTTCTTTAATCTCATCAACTCCAAGTCTGTCAATTTTACTGGACATGTGGTTAAGGTTTCATTTGTATAAAAGGGTTCCAGGCCTAAAAGAGGTTAGAAGATCCCTGGTAAGTATTGTCTACAGAGACCTCTGCTAAAATAGATACATGTTCTCTCAGAGAGGCAGCACATCAATGCAACAGAGAAAAAAACCTGGGAAGGCTACACAGGTGACACTGGGGGCCCACATTCTAAATGTCTAGTAGAGATAATTTATTTACAAAAGCTAAGATAGGCAGGACCTGGCTTTCGCTGAACTTACATCATTAAGTACAGTAACCCTAACCATCTTCTGCTAATCAGAGCCATTGATTAACACTTATAGATGTCCTCAAATAATGTTTGCAAAAGAAGAAACAAAGTAATAAATGTCATTTATTTGGAGGATAAAAATCTTTCAAACTAGAGGTCTGTGTGGGACAAATCTGGGTCCTCTGGTGTTCACAAAAAACTGCTCAGAGGTTTCTGCGTTTGTAGGTCAACCCATCAGATTAGAGAGCTGTCACATAGCAGAAAACAGAACTGCTCAGGGGTAATCAGGAACACCAGAAGGGAGTGCTGCCAGGTGCTGGGGTGTGAAAGGTCTAGAGTACACAGAACTACCCAGAGACATATAGGCACCACAAAAAGTGTGTATGTGTATGTGGTCACAAAAGTATGGGGGCTATATGTGGTTATGACACAGAGAGAACGTGGGGGAAGGCATGTATATTCACACAACAGAGTGTGTAAGTGCATAGTCATGAGAATTTGTGGCGTAAATGTGTAATCATGAAAGAGAAGCATGTGTGTGTGTGTGTGTGTGTGTGTAAGAGTATGGTCATGAGAATGGGGTCCTGAGCGCATGTGCATGAGAGAGCATGAGTATGTATAACGGTGAGATTGTGTGTGGATGTGTGTGGTCATAAGTGTATGACAGGGCTCATGATGGTATACGACTGTGGTCGTGAGAATGCATGTGTGTGTGCAGTCATAAGAATGCATCTGGGAGTCATGAAATCATGTATGTTCATAAGAGCTCATGGGTGCCGTGAGAGCTTTGTGTGTGTGCATGATCATGAAAGCGTATCACTGGTCATGAAAGAGTGTAAGTGTATATGTGGTCTTGAATTTCTGTGGGAATGTATGAGAGGGAAAGGAGGGAAGGATGAGGATAATAATGAAGGAATGAAAATTCCACTTGTTCCATGTGCTCTGTCCCAAACAAGGGCCAAAATTTTGGGGTACTCCACAACTGGCCTAGTGTGAGCTGAGGTCAGGGAACTGGGCCGAGCCCACCCTTCTACTTACCACCATCCATCAGAGCTCTACTGCCCAATCTCCTGAGCCCAGGGCTCCGTGTGCATTAGAGATGGCAGTGGTCACCCCCTAAGTCTCCCAGAATGCTCACTCTTCATGGAACAGTCAACGTCAAGCTCCTGACCTGGCTGCACTTCCCAGGCCCTCCTCTCAGCAGCTATCCTCTAAGCCAGCGGTCCACAACCTTTTTGGCACCAGGGACTGGTTTCGTAGAAGACAATTTTTCCACGGACGGAGTTGGCGGGGGCATTGTTCAGGTGGTAATGTGAGAGATGGGGAGCGATGGGAAGCGGCAGATGAAGGTTCGCTCGCTGGCCCGCCACTCACCTCCTGCTGTGCTGCCTGGTTCCTAACAGGCCTTGGCCTGGTACCTGTCTGAGGCCTGGGGGTTGGGGACCCCTGCTCTAAGCCAAACACAGGAAAATCCTCTTTTGTAGTAGCTGTCAAGAACCTCTATCATCCAGTGCCGACCCCCACCCCTGCCCATACTTGGAACTGCAGATTCCGGCTTGAAAGGTTTTCTGAAGTCATGCAGGCCAACCTCCCACCCTGGGAGGGAGCTCCTTCCACAACATCCCTGACAGTTCAGTCTTTACTTGATTATCCTTCAGGAATAAGGAGCTCACAGCTAAATGAGGAATCCCTCATTGTCCTAAGGAAGTTTTTCTTAAATTAAATGGAAACCTATCTCTCCTTTAAAATGACAGTTATCTATCTGAAGACAGTGGCCATGAAGTCACATCAGACATGCATTTAATTTATGAGAATAAATAAAATTCCACTGACTGGGCAAAGTGAGCAATAAAGGCCTCTAAATGCAAACCAGCTATTTCATCTGACACTTAACTACAAAATTATACTTGTACTTAAATACTCTTTTAAATCATTGTATACATTATGTATTTTTATAATTACTATATAATATATACTATATCTGTACATTAGTATTATTATTCAGAGTTATAAACCTAAACCACATACCATGGCTTTATGGGAGATTTAGGAATTTTCACTTCACTGCCTATAGAATCTAATTCCCCCACTGATGTAATACCACTGTATTGGGTCCCCAGAGGATCCTCTGCTCCTGGTTAAATATTTGTAGTTGCAAGGAGGTTTCATTGAACCCAGAGGATCTGAAGACAGATCTCTTTAATTCAATCCAACGATTACTGTCAGTAGACTTCCTATGCTGTAGTAGATTACTTACTTAGCTAGGAATTGTTATGGATACAAAAGGCAAGTAAGATACAATCTTTACCCTTAACAAGTTCACAGTCTACCTGAAAGAACTTAAGATACACAAGTAATCATTTGGGAGCAATACGGAGTAGCATGTGATCAAAGATTCAGTCTCTGGAACAGCCTGGGGGTCAGCACTGAGCACCACTTGGAATATGACCAACTGAATTAACTGGTGATAGTTTCTCCTCCAGCTCTTTGAGGATGAAGCAACCCCAGCCAAGGCCTCTCAGCCCCTGACTGACAGGCAAGAAGCGGCTCTGGATTAGAACTGACTTCACCTGGGGGAACAGAAGATACTCGAGGGAGGCGGGGGGCTGCAGCTCCCAATGCTCTCCGAAAGCAGAGCAATGAGCTGGGCAGCAATCATGCTTCTTGTGTGACTGGTGAGCCAGCGGCCAGGAGATAAGAGGGGAGTCCTCAGGCTCTGCCAGCCCTGGAATTTCATACCATCCTGGCTTAGAGCTCCTTCCCCCACTGCTATTTCCCCATGACATTCTCAGGTCCTAACAGGCCACTCCCAATTCAGAAAAGGTCCCCTAGAAACACCCCCTCTCAGAGTTCGCCCAGCACCAGCACCTCTCTGAGTACTCTTTACTCTGCTGGCCATCCCAAGTGCCACACTCCTGTGAGCCAGCACCACACGCCCTCCAGAGCTAATTATAGCTCAGTGAGCAAGCAGGCCAGGGGGGGGATGTATGGTGACTTCATGTGGCTGCAGTACACACTCACCCCTCCCTCTGACCCCACTCCCTCCCCTCCATTTCTCCCAATTCCCTACCTGGGACCTAGACTCTGCGGCAGCTTTCACTCAGTCCTCCGTGCTCCATACCAACTCCTCCTCTCCAGTACACACACACCACACACAACTCCATACCACTCAGAAACCGCACGTTGTTTCTATGTCAACCCATCCAAGGGCCTAAAGCCCCAGAGTAGAGTATCCCTGGCATAGAAAGACCTCAGCTATCTCCCCCATATCCTAAAGTCCCATTGGCCCCCACCTCCCTGGCCCTGCTCCTCTCCCTAGCTCTCACCCTGCTATCCTCAGAGGCTCTCTCTGAAAGGATCCACAAGCAATCCCTGACAGCTCTTTCAGCTCTAAGATTTCAGCAATCTCCTAGAAAGGAGACCCAGCAGCCTGTCTGCTTGCCCTGCCCTGCCCCTCCAATCTCTCCTTAGCACCCAGCTGCCAGACCTTCCTTATACATGCCACAGTTCCGGCATCATGACGTGCTCAGCTGCACATGCCCAGATACCACTGGATGAGATTTCCCTTTCACATCCCCCCACCCCTACTCTTCTATCTTCCAGAGATGGTGTCTCCCATTGTGCTGGGTGTCTAGTGCATTCTTGGCCCCCGATAACCATTGTGCCATTCACTGCTTCATTTTTATCTTGAGATACCTTTTATCCCAGGCAGCCTCCTCACACCTCAGGACAAAGTCCTAGAAAATAGCCAAAGGAAATCATTCAAACTGCTCCTTTTGCTAAGGTAGTTTTCCTTGGGACTCCCTGCTAATTAATAGTGGTAGGGGGCGGATAGGTTGGAATCCAGTTCAGACAGTTATTTGAAAGGATGTGGACAGGGCTCTGGCTTTTTCTTATCCAATAGCAATGTAACAAAATTGGGGCTGGTGGAGGGCGGGGAGCGGGGGCTGGCGGTGTGCAGAGCTGTTAACAGTGTCTACTGTGTGTACCTTTCAGGTGCTCCATAGCCCTAAATTGCCTTCAGAAGACTTAGCACCTAGGATGGTGTCTGGCATTATAGTAGGTGCCCAATTAACATTTGTTGGATGTCAAACAAAGTACTAGGTACCAGTTCCAACGGGGAAGACTGGGGGAAGAACCTGAAACGTGGCTACTGGAGGAGCCCCTTAAGCTCCCGCCAGGAGGGGATCTCCATGCTAAGCAGAGTCTCCTCCTTAACCACTTGCTCACCACATAGGACAGCAGCCCCAATTCCCCCACCCCTCTACCAGCATACCTCTCCTCAAAGGTGACTTTAGCACCTGGTGGCACCTTGTCCTCAATCCCTCCTCCTCAAAACAAAAAACCCAGCCACACCTCGTTTCCAAGTCTTTCAACCGGACCTCTCTCTTCCCACCCACCACCAAACTGTACGGGGAAAACATCCCTACTGCGTGGTCGAAAGTCAGTTCCCCACTCCCACCCTCCCAGCTCAGGAATCTGTATTCCAGCACTCTTTTATGGTTGCGCCCACACTCAACCCCACCTTCACCAGACCTCGGATTGGCCGCTCCTTCCACCCCACCGCCCTGGCACTGCAGAGATGGGGGCATCTCTGGCACAGCCTGAGACTGGCAGTTCGAGGAATGGAGAGCTAGCAATATTAAGAACGGGTGATATGAGCAACGTGGGAAGGAATAAGACCCCCGGGAAGAGCGAAGACCTCAGTACCTCTTGTGCCAAAGGAGCGGAGATGGCCCAGGCTCTTCTTCTCTGACTCTCCTGGAGGGGAAATGGGGGCGCAGTCCATCCAGTTTCCACCGGGAGAGTTGCCAACTCAGCCCCCCCGCCCCAAGCTGATGGAGCTGAAGGCGAACTCCATGCCCTCCCCGCAAATCGGGCATCGTCCCCCCATTCTCACCTCCAAGGGCACAGGGCACTACAAAGGCTGGTGAGGGGCGGCAGAAGAAGCAGTAGCGAAGTCTAAAGGAGACGACACATTTGAGTAAAAAGGTGCTGTTTCCCCAGAACCGCTACACTGAGACGCCCTCCCCAAACTGTGAGGGGAGCTGAAAGTGGGAAAAAGAGGCATCCTTCCCCAACCCGGGCTCTGGACGCTCACCTGCCTGCAATCACTGAAGGCCGGGCAGCTCGTATCCGAGCAAGAAGCCACCCCGGACCCCGGGAGCCCGACGCGTCCTAGGGAGCCGAGCAGGCGCGAACGTAGCTGCAGCCTCCACCAGCGCCGTGGCGCCCCTCCTCAAGGTCCTACCCGCTCCTTCTGCTGACAGTCCCTGGCCCCACCTCAAGGGCGGGGCCTGACCGACTCCCTCGAGGCCACGCCTCCGCCCCGGCGCTCCCTCACACGTGACAGAGGAGCCTCTTTGAGCTGCGCGCCATCTTGGTGCTGCCTGGAGAGTCCCTTACGAGGTGGCGGAGAGCTGAGGTTTTTACCCAACGCCAGTAAAGTTTCAGAGCCCAGCGGAGTCCTGCCTCCTTCCCAGTGAGGTGCAGCACATATCCCTTTGAACCTACCTTTGTCTCTAACCACCTGCTCTCTAAATTGGCCTCAGTACTGGCCTTCTGATTGTTTGCCAATGGTTCGTCACCTTTCTCTTGCGCCCATTTACTACTTTTACTCTGGTTGTACCCATTTTTTAAGTGGAGAAACCTAATCCGGATACATTTCCCTAGGGTGCACTTCAGTGAATTGTGTCGCTTGCCTGAATTCAGGTATTTGGCTGTGCTAACACTTACTATAAAATGAAATGTTTGTCTATTATAGATACATAGTACGAAGACAGTCTCAATGCCAAAATTCCTGACAAATTTTGGTTAAATCTGTACATTTTCTTGAATTGCTCCTTACCCTGTCACCGGTGGCTATTAATGCATCTTTCCCATCTGGTTTGTGAAGTATCATCACAGTGCCTACTCAATCCTTTAAAATACCCAGTACACACTGCTCCAAGTGTGAAAGATTTTTATATACATGCCATGTGTACAGACTTATACACACACATGTTCTATATCAGCAACAAATGCTGTAGTTGAGATCAGTGGCACATATAACCATTAATTAATTAATATTTTTCTTTCCCGCAATATATTCACCTTTTGGCTTAGTTTCCTTGTATCTTTGGTAGAAGGCAGGAAAATCTGAGTAATTCCGATTTATTTGAGGGGTAAGAAATGAAGCTAAGTATTTTGTTTGTCTGACCCTTAGAGCAAAATCAAGGTACATATTTAAGGAAGTGACAAGTACAAAGCAGTTTTTACAAAAGCAGTTCAGAAAGTTCCAACTCTTCTCCAGGTAGTTTCAGGTTCTCATCAAAAGGAAATCCCTGAAACACTTCATATCCTTTCACTAATGAATCAGGAATCATCCTAGAAAAGGCAACTCAGTCAGTGCAGAGGGAAGGCTGAAGCCATGACAACCTTTGATAACATACTTTACCAAGTGTTTGTCAATATTATACTAAGAGAACAGCTGAGGCAATATCATCATACCATGGAGTTTCATACAAAAACTAGGAAGATCAGTCAGAACACAATTATTAAGCCAAATTTATTTCACTCCCCTTCTAAAAGTTAACTCCTAAATGGGGGACACAAAATCCACCAGGACAACTCCCTTCTGCTCCATGGCATCTTTAATTCAGGGAACTAGGGACTGTGTGCTTCTCTCCTCTTGCCTCAAAGAGGCAACTTCTGATTGTAGAGATGGTGCATATTGTTCAGGGGTTTTTTGTTTTTATCATTTAACTGCCCAAATTCTGGTTTTCACTGACCCAGGCTCACTTTCTGTGTGAACAGCTTTAGTACCACCCTCAGTGCAGGGTAAGGTTAGCTGTTAGCAGCTGTATTAAGCAGGGGCTTCCTAAGAATATTCTTTAAATAGCAGGGGGTAGGGAATGGTAAGGAAAAAACAACACACTAATTTAGCAGTCAAGCTCATGATAATAACTACCCCCATGAGATTTTCATGTTTAAAGAATATGGTCGTAATGCCACCTCTAGCTAATATCCAGCTCCCTAGCTAATTTGGGTGGGGGGCAGGTGGGAGGAGACAAGCAGCAAACTTATCTTGTTAGCAGAAACAAAACAAAAACATGATCCTCTTCTCAGAGTACACAAGCTATACCAAGTCCTCTCACCAAGAGGACATGAGCATTTCTGCAGCGATAAAAGGCCAAGCTCTCATAGGCAGCACAGGGCAGAGCAGAGCAAAGGAGTCACTAAATTCTTATAGTGCAGGAGTCTGCTTTCAATATGAGAATGCAATTTTTTAATGAACCTTCATAATAAATGCCCTTCTAACAATTCAATGAAAATATCACTATACTTCCTGCAATAACTGTCTTGATTTGTTTTACATTTTACTTGGAAACACATATTTAAAAGATTCTTTCATCTATCTTATATAACTTTTAGGCTGATTAGGGATAAGGTATACCACAATCAACTTTTTACTCACCCTTTTACTCTTTCTATCTATGTACACTCTGCCTACTCCCCTGTGCCACCATCTACCACAAGAATAATGAGACTGACCTTTTTAATTGTGGCACAGCAAAAGGACCTGGGTCAGAATTCTGGCTCTGCCACTTATTGGATAGTATGGCCTTGTTTAAGTCACTGATTCAGCTTTTTCAGCCAGAGAATGGGAATAGTATCACCTACCTTGCAGGATTGTGAGAACTAGAGATACGAAAAGTTCCTAGTGTAGCACAAAATCATTATCATTACTATCAGCTTCATGCAAAAAAAAAATACCTAAAATCCAAAACTGGCAAAAAAATATTTATGTGACGAATATTTTTAAAGAAAGATACACAAGTCAATCTCATAAGTTTATGAAAACCCTGTCACCTGCTTTATTTCTAGAGAGGGGTAAAGGGAGAAGAGGAAATATTCACTTGAATTTGAGGGGCAGCTAAATTGGAAGCAACAGTAGCAACAATTTTAAGCCTCTAAGGTTACTCTGATCCATAAGGGAATGCTGAAATTTCCTTGTTTGGAGATTTAAGAGTTTAATTTTCCCCTAAAGCGAGATCATCCACTCTGGCTGGGATAAAAGAATAAAGAACAAACTCAGTAGCACCAAATGGGGTTTAACACAGAAAATAGGGCCAGGTTTCACCTTTCAAATGCAAAATTTTACATTAAAATATGTTTATAAATCATAATGTTTTTACTCCTGATTCAATCCTTCTCCTTCCCCTAGAAGGAGCCCCAGAAACCTGAAGAGCATGTGCATTACTGACCAGATATACAATCAGCTGCCCCCAAAATGGAATCTGATTACAAATGGACTGGCCTAGCTCAGGGCTGCCCTCAGTGATGGGAAGCAGTATCTATGCTCTCAGGGAGAATGGATACTGAGGATGCCACCAGTCAAAAAGTCGAATGCTGTGCACTGGGTCCAGGATGACTTGCACACCCTGTTCACTGCGCAGTTTCCGACCTCCATGGACAGGAGAATCTTGGAACACCAGTCTCACTCGATGATGCCGCATGTCCGTGCTCACATTGATAGTAAACTGGGAGGGAAAAATAAATTCAGTACTCAAATTAAACAACCTTGTTTTCCTATGACTCACTCTAAAATGAGACAATCTAGAAAACTGACATGAACTAGGCCACAAAATAATCTCTAAGTTATACCAACAGCACTATACTATCTTTTTTTGCAAAGATATTAAAAATTAAGGATGATTTTTATAAGTTTTTCTTAGCTTCATATATTTAAATTGTGCTAAAGAAAGCCTCTCCAATGGCTGAACAAATTAGGACACATGCACATAGACTACCTTAATGACAATTTTAAAAAACTGGATTAGAGCTATAAGAGATGACTTGAAGGGATTCTGATGAGATATTATTGAGCAAGTTAAGCAAGATGCATGAAACTGATCTGATCACATTGTTTTGGAAAATAAACCACAAAATCTCTAAATGTTTATGTATACGTAAATCTGTATAGAATTCTAAGAGTAGGAAGTATATGGAGTATAATAAGTATATAAATAAGTCATTAATGTGGCTTAATGAGAGATGCCTACAATAAAAACAGATATATGACATAATCTCAATTATACAAAATTATTTAAGAGAGTGGGTGTATACATGTATTGAATATATATTAACAGATACATTAAAGAACAGTTCCCCAAAAGTTAACTGCAGTTATAGGATAGCGGAAGTCTAAGTCACCTTCACTGTTCTCAATGTGTTTATGTATTATTTAAATTCTTCACATGAAGTATGAATTATTTATTTTACCATTAAAAAAAGAATAAAGCTATTTTCAATGTGGAGGGGGAAACATCTCTGAACATAAGCTTAAAATACAGAGAAGATAAATTACACGAACTCTCCAGTTGCCAATCCAGTTAAAAATGTTAAAAACATGGAAAATACACCAGAAGCATATTTGTTGTTTACTAATCTAATTCTTTGCTAAAATCTAATTCTTAGCTAAACCTTGAATAGTCAGAGCATCACACAAAAGACAGAGCTGGTAACCCTACATTTTAATATTCCATATATGATACCACATGCATGCCTCAGGTCCTGACATACAGTGTTCATGTATAAGCTTCATCATTAACCTTAACAGGATAATGTTTCTCAAACATTAATGAACACTACACAGGAGATGCAAAAACATTCTGTTCACTATAGAGAAGGAAACAGAAGTAAAATATTCTCAGACATAATTAACTTCACAAATATGTCTATTCCTAGTATACAAGTCTGCTTTCAGATTTTGTTTAAAATTATTCTTGAAAGATTTCTTCCTCAATGGTTAAATTTACAAATTTCTTTCAAACCCTAAGTATAGTGAGTCTATGAAAGAGCTGAGGATGACATCCTGTCTCCACTTACCAGGGTAAATATCATTCCCATGACAATTGGAATAAAGATGAAATTGAGGGTGGTGACCTGCAGTAGGCAGCAGTCCTGGTCTGGGTTGGTATGAACATCTTCGTACTGAATGGGAGGCTGCAATCCTCCCATACACTTGCTCTTTAATCTAGGGGACTGAAGAGAATTAAGAATTACTCTAATGGGTTAGAGGAAATGTTTATGGCTCTAAGACTCCACCAATGAAAATGGTATGGCTTAACTAAAGCTGCTGAGATCCATTTTTCTGTTATCTCTTCTCTCTTTAATATACGTATCAGTTTCTATACAGATCAAGGAAAATCTGAACTTTGAAAGACATGGAAACACATTTGGATGAGAAATGTGACAGTGGGTGCTTCATTTAGATGGTGTTTCCTACCATCTGGCAAGACATGGAAACTTATAGCTCTATCAGAGGCCCTCCAATGTTTGAGAGATCACAAATTCCTTGTGACTTGTCAGACTCCAAAGAACATCTGCTGCACAAAAAGGGATGGAAGCAGAAGTGGTCATCTAATTCCAGGCATCATAAAACAAGAGTCACAACTCTCAGAGCTAGAGGAAATCTTAGCATTCACTTTCCTGCAGCAGCTCTGGTCTTAGCTTGTATACATTGTAAAGATTGCCCCTCAGTTCCCTCCCAAAAAGGTGCTATGGTGGACTTTCTACCAACATCTAATGGATATCATAGATTGTGGACATCTTATTAAAAGCAAATGATCAGAGCCAAAATTCATCCCTAGAACCGTGTTTTTGAAAAAATCAATGTAAAAATATGATTTACTTTAAATACAAACTTATCTGGAACACATTTGTCATCAAGTGAGGGATAACTGTAATTCTATTTGTAATGTGTCACCTCAGTGAGATACTAAGTATGGGAGACAGATGGAGGAAATGAGGCTGCTGAGGACAAGAAGTAAACATGCAGAACAGATCCTCACTGTAGCCAAGATCTCAGGTACAGTCCAAGAAAAAGGCAGAGATAAAGGTGCAATAGTATCTACTCTTCTTATAAATAGACTCTTGGCAGTCCCTCTCCCCATGGCTTGCCCAAACTGCCTCAGATATAAAACCATATGAAGTATTGTTGTTTACAAATACATTTGCTTTGAAAAACAAAAAAATTCTTAGTCAAATAACCTCAGTACATTGTTATAACAAGTTTTTCCCTTTCCCCACTTTTAAAGTCTTCAAATATATAGAAAAGTTAACAAAACCATGCAATAAACTCCTGTATACCCTTTACCACTGCATATTTTGCCACGTTTGTTTTCTCTCTCCCTCACCTCTCATTTTATATATATTCACATATTAAGAAAAAAAACACATGAACTCTTGGGGTAGGGGAGGCAAAGCCATTTGAAAGTAACACTGGCATTCCACCCTTATTCAACATGAATAAAGATACATATATAACCTCAGTAACATTATCACACCTAAGAAAATTAACAATAATTTCATATAATCTAATATCCAGGGCATACTCAAATTTCTTTAATTGTACCAAAAATGTCTTTTATTGCTCTTTGTTCATTAATCCAGGATCCACTCAAGGTTTACTCTTTGCATTAAGCTATTAAATCTTTGTGCCTCTTTCATAGAAAACAGTTTTCTTTTATTTTTATGACATTATATGTTTTAATGTGTATTATCTGATTTTAATGAGGCAATTTTATGTCTAGTAAAATTAGAGTAATATATTACCTGAAAAGCAAAGAGATGATAAAAGCACACACCTGCTTTTTGAACTTGAAGTTGAATTCCCACATTGGCTCCTGTCTGTTCCCAACAATCTTTCTGCACCAGAAAAGTAAGCACTGTAAGAAAATAAAAATAACCGTTCTGTTTGCTAGCTCTAAAGCCAGCCACGGTCCCAATGCTGAGATTTTTTACTTTGGCACGGATAGAAACCCCCACCTCCCCCGCACCACCACTACAATTTGACACTGGTGCAACATGAAAAGAGACAATCCCAAGGCTATTCAGTAAAGAGAAGAGGTACCAATATAAGTCAACCTCAGATGCTATTGAGGTCAACCCCTATTGTTCTCATCTTTAAAGACAGAAACATGGTCTCTAGAGACTGGGGCATTATCTGATTCAGCAGGCCACTCCTCTATATTAAAATATAAGGGCAGCCAGTAGCCACCAGACAAGATGATAACAAAGCCATAAGGCAGGCAGAGACAGCCAGCCCTGTACGTAATAGGAGCAAACCACTCAGGACCTTCTGGGAGCAGACAGCCGGTATGGAAACTACAGAGGTGAGCTGAATTCAGTCTAGAGTAAGCCCCTCAAGGAAAGTCAGGCTACAGCTAGGGTTAACACAAGAAGTTAAGTACCTCCCAGGGGATAAGGGGTGGGTCGTCCGCCGTGCCAGCTGTCCTGCCCTTCAGACATGCCCTGTAGGTCCTGCTGTTCCATCAAAAATAATGGGCTTGGCTTTAAGGGGCAAACACTTCTGCTGCCAACACAACGGCTCCAGTGTCCCACACAAGCTATGCTACTGAAAAGAGAGAGAGGGAGAATCAAATACGAAAAGGTGGAGTCCAGGAACATGGGACAACTTCCCTTAGGCATGCTGGCAACTTCCTGAATGCCATGCGATGTGGTTATACTAGCAAGGCCATGCATGGGACACCTGCCACCGCAGGTCCCACATCCTCTTCAGAAGATCTCTAACAACAGGTACAAAAGCAGCAGACAGGTGGCCTAGCCTTCCTGTCTGGATTAAGACCTTAGTTATCACCACCTTGACTTTTAGCCACTTAAAAGTCACTTTTTTAGTCCACTTAAAAAACTTAATATACAATTATAAGAATATGAAGACATGGGTATTTTAGATTTAGGCAGTAGCACTTGCATTGTGCACTGGAGCCGCGAGGATGTGTCAAGCATGAGGAGTTTGCCCAATGCTGCTCTGCTCCCAACAATTGATTCACCCCTAGCATGGTTAGCTTTGGGATGATCCCCACCTCACCTGACAAGATCAAATGTTTTTTGGGGGAGAAAAACTATAAATGTGAAATGATACACTGTCCACTCATATTACAAGGAGAAGGAATGAAATTCTACTCACCCAGCATTCTAATCCTGCCCTAAATCCATCAGCTAGTGTGACATTAAATTGGCTCAGCCAATGGCCCTGACCACCTCAGTTTGCAACCCTGGGGGGAACCATGATGATCTTGGATCAACAGTACCCTTTTAATCAATATGTATCAGGTAGAATGTTATCACACTAGAGCTGAACTAGGGGAAAAGAATCATTATGTAACATCCAAAGCATAAAAACAAAACAGAAGAGAATAGGAAGTGCTATAGAACACCAGACTTTGGGTAGGAACAGAGTAGTAAAAATTATTAACAAACGCAAAAGATACAAAATTTAGACAATAGTATTAGTTGAATGAGAAAAAGGCCGAGACATCAACTTGCCTAAATAATCATATATGCTATACTAGTCTAGCTTGGCAAAGATGTGTTCACTAGATATTTCATTATGGCAGAAAAAAGGAGAGAATGGACCAAAGGCTTATAGACCTACTTACAAATCAGAAGAATGCCAGAACCTTGAATACAATGTACAAATATAAACTACTGGGGAAATTCCAAGATATAAGGAATGGCCTAGAACACAGTAAGAATTTTAGAGGGCTAAAGTCTATGAGTGGAAGTACCTTATAGTCTCTGAAACAACCCACCCCTGAGCCTGGCAATAGTGGGCACTTTGCAAATGCTGAAGAAGTCCACACCAGAATCTTTTAAGGTTAACAAGAAAGTGGAAATCCAGATGTCAAGGTCACATTAGAAAAAGAAAATTAGTAAGTCGTTTTATATCTTTGTATCATGATTTAAAGCACCTTTTAAGAATTATAGTTTACATCTACCATTTGAGTTGTGTTCTTCCTAGCCCAAACCATCAAACCATCTAAACCATCTAAAGTGGCCCAGTGTATAAGGCATGAAAATAAATTAAAATAAAGAGAATAAGGAATATGCTAAAAGCACAAGAAAGCTTTAAGGTAAAGATAACATGAGCCAACCCAGCACAGCAGGAATGTCTTGGAGAAGAGATACCCATGAGCCCTGAAAGTTTACATTAGTCCCTTAGCAGCCTGGTACTTATGGCCCTAGACCACCCCATCAAGGAAGCTGGAAACAAGCCATGATAACAGGCCCATTATACAAGAGTCCATTTGTTAAACCCCAACACTAATTGTCACTTACTTTGGAATTCTTTAATGTGCTAGGAGTGCTTTCTGGAATGGCTGGATTCTTGGAGATTCGAGCAGCAAATGGCTCATACATATGGTACAGAGATCGGATCACACATGCCCGGAGACAGCGCAGCTTCTCCATTGACTCTGGTCGCAGGCGCAAAGGCAGAGAGGCATCCAGCGTGTAGTGCCTAAAACATGACACATTACTCCTACCAATAAGTGACCTCTCTCTTCTGCTCTAGGCCAGTCTCCTAGGACTCCTGGGCTCAGTACAAATTTTACTATACTATTCCACTGGCCAGTAGTTAGTTTGTCCCTAGTGCTCTCACATACACACACACAAATCACTATCTCCTTCACTTCTTAGCTACTTTTGCGTCTCTTCTATGCAAAACCCAATATACCTTGTAATCCTGCACTCCTCTATTCATTTAAAAATTTTAAATCCTCACTATTTCACTTTAAAAAAGGGGCAAGTCTCTGACTTTATACCAGTACAATATACTTCAGCTGCTCAAAAAGAACCTGCACTGGGGAAGATCCACCAAGTTCTCTTGTCACATGTCTCAGAAAGTTCTTTACTCCCTGATACCTCACCATCCCCTTCCACCACATTCTTACTGACGATTTACAATCTTCACTACACTTCTAACCCTGCATCAAAAGTCAGCCCTCTTACTAATCACATCATTCACTCCCTCTTCACCACTACAACTATACACAGAGCAGCATAACTACAAAGACTATATGATACTTCAAGATGACTAGCAAATCTAAGAAACAACAAATCCAGTTGCAAAGATAAACAGATGGGCATCTATAACTTTTGAAAATTCTAGCTAAGATAAACCGCTGAAGAAAAGTGGGTAACCATAGGGAAGACAATTACCAGATGAATTAATAATATCAATTTTAAATTAAAGAGGAGCTCAAGGAATTCAAAGCTAGGTTCATGCCCAGGCATGCAGTAGAGAAAGTGAAAAGAGGTCACCATCCAGAGAGTAGCTCCAAATCAAAAACAACAAGAAATAAGCTACACAGATAACACAGTGAGCTCTCTGTGGTCGCACCTTCGGTACAACCTGGTCCAAAAGGCAGCAGTGCAAGTGACAGTCCAGGCATTCTTACAAATCAGGGAAAAATTCACAATGTCCTCAGGACGGATATAGGAGGCCAGTAAGAGCCAAATATCCATGGGATACTCTTCTCCTCCAGCCCCATCCAGATCTTCTGAAACAGAAAAAAGAACTATAACTTTTGATCTTCTATTATATGCACATATAAAGATCCCCAATCATTTCAATTCTCCCAGGGCTTGCACAGTTAAGAAAATGGTTTAAATAGGTCCAAGGAAGCCTCTCAAACTCATCATTTCCTGCTTATTCTAGCTGCTGAAAACTTTTGTTTCCTGTTGCCCAAGTGAATAGGTCTTGTTCTTAAGGCCTTTATTTAACCACTATTTACATACTATTTTGAAGTTTTCAAAGTACCTTTGCATACATTATATCATTCAACTATAATAATTTTTCAGAGGAAATAAGGAAAATATTATTGTGTCCATTTTACTATAAGAAAACAGAACGTTGCACGTATTCAAGGTAAACAGAACCCAGTTTTCTCCAAAGTCCAGCTTTTCACTATAAATTCTGCCCTTGATTTCCCTTGCAGTCCCCATCCACCAAACATTTTCTTCAATTCAGTCACTTAAAAAATAAAACTGATTTGAAGATGGTATGAGGAAACCTCAAAGTACAAACTAAATAAAAAAAAACAAGTAAGTTACAGTGTATTTTCATTACTCAGTAATTGCCTTAGATATGTGTCTTCTGGTTTCTTCTTGTTTCATTGTCAGCTTGATCTACAATTCTGGCCACAAGCCTCCAGTGTTCAAGGATACCCTGTGATGATGTATCCCCACCTCTTCCTCCTTCAGACCTCATTAGGGTTAATTCTCTTGACCCTGAGATCCACTATACATGTCAGGTTCAAATAAAAATTCACACTCCACAGAGATACCAGAATCTGGGCTAACCATAATCTTTAATTGAGACTTAGTTATATAGCTATCCAAAACACAGCTTTTTTCTTTCTGTTTCCTGAGCAAAAAGCCCCTACAACTACCTCCCTGAAGCTGCCTCTGCTTTTCTAGCTGCTTCCTGCAGCCCTATGACTCAATCAGGTTCTTGCATTAGGTTCTTCATAACAGAGACCAATGCTTCTAAAACAACATCGTCTTTTTTGGTTCTTATGCTTCTTGATATCTCCAGTAACCATTTAAGGCTCAGCCTACCACATTTGGGGCCCCCTTCTCCCACATTAAATCTCTCTCTAAAAGAGAAGGCAAACAACTATCAGAATTTCCTCCACTGAGACCCATGAGGACTTTCACAAAGCAGAGTACTATTAAAAATTTTCTGTTTTTAGGGACAAAACTCAGTAATTATAAAAATTGCCAATGTTTTACACACAATTATTAAGAAATTTCAAAACGTAGGAAATGGAATCAGTAAAGGAAAGCTTCATGGAGATAAGTTATGAAGGACAAAAAATTTGATATTCATAGGTTAAGGGGAAAAGTATTCCAAGTGAAATAAACAGTTAACATGAAGCCTGGATATTTAAAAAAACAAAACACATGTGAGGGCAATAAAGAGACAAGTCTAACAAGATTTTGATGATATTAAGAAATTACTGTTGGGCTTCCTTGGTGGCACAGTGGTTAAGAATCCACCTGCCAATACAGGCCACACGGGTTTGAGCCCTGCTCCGGGAAGATCCCACATGCCGCAGAGCAACTAAGCACGTGTGCCACAACTACTGAGCCTGTGCTCTACAGCCTACAAGCCACAGCTACCGAACCCGCGTGCCACAACTACTGAAGCTGGCACGCCTAGAGCCCATGCTCCTCAACAAGAGAAGCCACCACAGTGAGAAGCCTGCGCACCTCAATGAAGTATAGCCCCCACTTGCTGCAACTAGAGAAAGCCCACGCGCAGCAACGAAGACCCAACACAGCCAAAAATAAATAAATAAATTTAAAAAATAATAATAAAGTAGCTTTAAAAAAAAAAGGAAATTACTAACTTTTTTAGATGTGATAATTTTTTTAAGAGCATTTATCTTTTGGTGATAACTACCAGAATATTTACAGACATAAAAATGGAATATCTGGAAATTGTTTCAAAATAATCAAGTGTGTATGGTGTGTGTGTGTGTGTGTGTGTGTGTGTGTTGAGGTGGGGGTGAGGGGGTAGTGGCTGAAACAAAAGTGACCATGAGTTGACAACTGAAGCTATGTAATAGCCACATTGGATTCATTACACTATTCTCTCTTCTTTTGTATATGTTTCATTTTTAAAAAGCTAAAAGAAAAAAGAGGGGGAAAAAAAAGACCAGTTTGATGAGAATGAAGGACCCTAATGGGGGTAAAGTGCAGCAAGGAAGTAAAAGATGAATTATAGCTAAGAGTTTGTAAACCACAAATCATGTATCTGATTAAGTGACTGGTCTCCTGAATACATAAGAATTCTTACAACTCAGTAATATAAAGATAACCTAATGTAAAAATGAGTGAAGAATTTGAATAGACATTTCTCCAAAGAAGATACACGAAAGGCCAATAAGCACATAAAAGATGCTCAACATCATTAGCATGCAAATCAAAACCATGAGATACCACTTCACATCAACTAGAATGCCTATAGTTTAAAAAGTTAGACAATAACAAGTGTTGAGGAGGATGTGGAGAAACTGTAACTCTCATTCACTGCTGGTGGGAATATAAAATGGAAACTTCATAAAAAACTTGGCAGTTCCGCAAAAAGTTAAACATAGTTACCATGTGATCCAGCAATTTCACTCCTACCTGACAAAAATGAAAATATATGTTCACACAAAAACTTGTCCATGAGTGTTCATAGTAGCATTATTTATGACAGTCAAAGAAAAAGCAATAAAAAGGAATAAAGTACTGATATATGCTACAATATGGATGAACCTTGAAAGCATTATGTTAAGTCAAAGAAGCCAGATGCAAAAGACCACATATTATATGATTTTGTTTCTATGAAATGTCCAGAATAGGCAAATCTATAAGGACAGAAAGTAGATTGGTGGTTGCCTGGGAGAAGGGATGGGTGGGAGAGAGTGTTGGGAGGGAATGAGGAATGATACTAATAGATTTGAGTTGATAGAAATGTTCTAAACTTAGATCATGTTGATGGCTACACAACTCTCTTGCACTGCTGGTGGGAATGTGAATTGGTACAGCCACTATGGAGAACAGTATGGAGATTCCTTAAAAAACTACAAATAGAACTACCATATGACCCAGCAATCCCACTACTGGGCATATACCCTGAGAAAACCATAATTCAAAAAGAGTCATGTACCAAAATGTTCATTGCAGCTCTATTTACAATAGCCAGGAGATGGAAGCAACCTAAGTGTCCATCATTGGATGAATGGATAAAGATGATGTGGCACATATATACAATGGAATATTACTCAGCCATAAAAAGTAACGAAATTGAGTTATTTGTAGTGAGGTGGATGGACCTAGAGTCTGTCATTCAGAGTGAAGTAAGTCAGAAAGAGAAAGACAAATACCGTATGCTAACATATATGGAATCTAAGGGGAAAAAAGATGTCATGAAGAACCTAGGGGTAAGACGGGAATAAAGACACAGACCTACTAGAGAATGGACTTGAGGATGTGGGGAGGGGGAAGGGGAAACTGGGACAAAGTGAGAGAGTGGCATGGACATATATACACTAGCAAACGTAAAACAGATAGCTAGTGGGAAGCAGCCGCATAGCACAGGGAGATCAGCTCGGGTGCTTTGTGACCACCTAGAGGGGTGGGATAGGGAGGGTGGGAGGGAGGGAGACGCAAGAGGGAAGAGATATGGGAACATATGTATATGTATAACTGATTCACTTTGTTATAAAGCCGAAACTAACACACCATTGTAAAGCAATTATACTCCAATAAAGATGTTAAAAAAAAAAAAACTCTGAGAACATACTAAAACTACTGCATTGTACACTTTAAAGAGATGAATTTTATCTCAATAAAGATGTTTTTAAAGTCTGTAAGCTCTTCTGTGGAATGTGCTCAAAACCAAAAAGGAAAATCAAGAGAAATATCTAATACAATGATGATGATGAGTAGGGATTTAAATCAAGAAATTAAGGAACAAAGAAGTGTGAGGGATGTCTATTAACATTCTTGGTTCCGGAAAAGAGTGGTATCACTGACAATAATTGGTATAACTTCAAAGCAAAGTCAGCTCATTAATTTATTGATTATTTCAATATATTTTAACATATGCAAAAGTCTGTCATCTGATTCTCAAGTATATGTGAAAGTTCTCAGAGATCTGAGACCAAAAATACACATATCATTTATTACATTAGTTTCCTCCTAACTCTAGCTGATCATCAGAACCACTTTAGCTTTAAGAATTCTGGGCTCTACCCCAAGAGTCTGATTCCTTAAGTCTGGAGCAAACCAGTGAATGATGCATTGGCACATTGTATACCATTTGTTTACCTTTCTTTGTTTCATTTGTGTAAGTTTTATTGCCACTAATACATAAACATCACACATTTCTCTATTTCCTACAGTACCTACTAGACACAAAGCAGGCATTAACAATTGCAGAGCACTTAAAAGTCCACGATAATAATCTAACTTTCGCTGAAGTGAAATTGGTTATATACAATCCACATATTTGGGAGAGAGAACATTTTTGTCACAACTCTGCTTCCTTACACATTCAGAAATCCAGAAATGCAAAGGCTTTTTGTTTTCCTGTTGCTACATGGATTTTACCTGATAATGATATGTTCTCAATGAATGGCTACTACTGTTACCAATCTCCTTTCCTCTCAACTTTAGATATAAGTAGAAAGCCCTGGTATATTGAAGTCCTGTCACACTAGAAAGATCCAAACTCTGGTTCTCCACTGGTATCACCTCTTGTGCTACTGACAAAGTGACAGCTTCAAGTTATCACCACAGATAGGACTAATAATCCAAAAGAGAGCGAGCCCTGTACCTTTGTGCCTCTTGCTTTTCTTTTTTCTGGAGGCAGTTCTCTCATGGATGCTTTCCTCCTGGGCATCAATCTCATCACTGCTGTCAATGATGTCACAGGGCTCACCAGCCCCAGAGAAAGCTTCTACTGCAGGAACCTGGGAGGCTTCCAAGCCACAAAGAGATTTTACTAGAAGAAAATAAGAAGAGAATGAGATGGCAGAGTACCATGGCTTAGGCAGGATATCAGCATCCATAAGGAAAAGAAAAAAGAAAAAAAAAGCAAAAGCTGTGTGAGAGTCTGCTAAAGGAAGCTGAGAATCTTAAAAAAAAAAAAAAAAATAGCATTTTAAACACAAAAAATTGGAAAGTAATGAGCAAACTGACTCCAAAGTTGCAGAAACTGCTTAAGACCTGAAGAAAAAGGGAGTGAATTATTCTCCACTATAAACCCTTCAGGGTAAAAGCAAAAGGTGAATGCTATTTTCATTTGCATAAATTCTGAGGAGCAGTGTTTGAGAGGAATTAAACCCAATTTAACCTTATTCCTGGGCTGGAGACAGTACATATCATGAAAACACAAGCTTCACGGACCCCTGAGTAAGAAGCTTGAAAGTAAGAGAAGCATGAGAAAAGGAAAAGAATACTTCAAGGTTATTACACAAAGAAGCAAACAGCAGAGTTAAGTGGAGAATATATGTGAACAACAGGAATAAGATTAATAACCAGGAAGAAAGCTGTGGAAACCAAAGAAGAGTACACAAAGGTTTTTTTTTGTTTGTTTTTTTATGGGAAGACAGAAATAAAATATTTCTGCTACAGAAACTGCTACTGCTCTTGACTAATGCTTCCCCTCCCCTGAATATATGAGTAACCATCGAGGAGAGCAAACATGTTTACAGGAAGATGCCTAAAGGATTGCAAGAAAAACACTGAGGCAGAATCCCAGGAAAATAAAGCACCTAGTTCTCTCTTCACTGAGTCTGAAAAGACTCGTCGGAAGCCTACCTTCCTGCTGAACAGCATTGGCGACGGCTTTCTTGACCCTTCCAGACCTCACGACGGCCGGATCCGAGTTGGCATAATCCGCCACAGTCACTGAAACACAGCACCAAACCTCAAAGGAGGAGGCCTTCTCTCCTCAGCTTCCTCCCCACCAAGATTTCCTGCTCACTCCAAGTCCCCAGTCCAGCCGCCCTCCCGTCGCAGGCAGGCGAGCACTCGCCTCGGTGCTGTCCAGCCCCCTCCCTGCTTCCAGCCCCAAGCCTTTCAACGCCCCCGCCCTCGCCCACCTCGCCCAGAGCAGGCGTCTTGGGCCCGGAACTTGAGTCGCTTTCCTCTCTTGGGCATGGCGACTGTGCCGGGGCGAGGCCGGGTTAGCGGGCCAGGACCCCGGGCCATGTTTCAGGCCAGAGAGCGGGAAGCAGGAGCCAAAGGCCAGCTCTGCCCGGCTCCGCGGCCATCCCGCTCCAGGACCGCAGCTCTCGCGAGGCTTAGGACAGGGCTCCGCGTCGCACTGGCGGCCAACCCCCCTCTTCAGAAACCAATCACCACCTGGTCTAAGGCAGTACGTCATCACCCAGCGCCTAAGGATCAACCTGCATCTGGTTCCCTAAGGGTAGCTGCCCGTTCTGGGCAGTGTGGGTTTTTTATCATACGTCTTGTAAGGTGATTTGGTGTCTCAGACCCGAAACCCACAACCCCGTTGATTAGAGCTGAGTTTACATTATGGTCTCCCCGATTTTTCTGCTACTGCCTCTGTCCACACTCCAGGTTCTCTTCAGTATCCCAAAAGCACATCTATTGTCATCTTCGTGCTCCATCTCTCAGGCCACGTAGACATAGTCCAACATGGGTCTAAAAGAGTCTTAACTCTAATTTCTTATACAAAAGCTGTAAATTTCTGAATTCTCAAAGTTGGGGGAGGGGTTCTTAAAAGTTTATTAATTTACCACCATACTCCAAACTTAATACTAGAAGGATCAATGAGGAAAGAATGGTGTCTTTCCTTTGTATTGAGAAAAAACCGAGCGAAGGTTACAGAACTGTGAGGGAGCAGGATCCTGGTCTAGTATCACCAGTACGAATAAGTTATTGTGTGTCCTAAGTTAGGTTCTTTGTCCTTCTAAGTTCTTTGCAGCTCCCAAAATGTGCTAATCCCTGGCTTGAGAAGCATGGTACTTAGGGACCAGGAATCCAAACTGTTGGACCCACCAGACAGTGCCACCCTAACATATTTAGAAGCAGACTTCTGTTTTTAATTACTCAATATATAGACATTCATTAGGCGCAAACCACTGGCCTTTTACTAACATCGTGTAACAGACTATCGCTAGAGATGGTGCTAATAGGGTTGAATCAATTAGGAATTGTAATTGAAACTGAGTAATTGGTTATAGTCGTGAACTATTCAAATTTATCTAAAGTTATAACATGAACAAGGGTCTAATAGACTGAACTAAAAGAAAATTGTTTCAAATAATTTTTCCATGATTGATGTTTGTAGTCAAAACACAGCTGGTAAAGCACCAAGCCTTCTCATTTCACAACATTAATAAAAAGTTCATAACGCCCACATGCATGTATATTTCTGCTAATGTGATACCCTGTTGGAAACACCGAGACATTGAGACTCTGGAGGAAATCAAATGTGCAAAAGAAATAAAGCCTATTTTTATGCCGTCACTATTGGAGACTTAAAGGTTTTAACTGAAACATTCATTTTCAACCGTATAATTACTATTTTAATTCATTGGAATGAAAGAAGTGCTAACCCCAAAACTGTTTATCTTTCAAATTTCAAGAATATGAAGATCTAAAGCAAAGCTCCTCTTAAGTCCTTTGGCCACATTAATGGAACCGAACACATGTAAATCTTTTATTTCACCTTTTACTAAAAAGCAGCAATTTTTAATTAATGACACTGCTAAATTCCAAACTCAAAGATACACATTCTTTCTAGAGAGACAAGTTGTAAAAGTTACTAAAAGAGCTGTTATGTTTTTTCAAGTTCCAGAAAGAATTTTATTGAAAATTTTTTTTTAAATTTCCTTCAGCTTATAGACTTGATTTGGGAATGAATTGACATCTATATACTCTTGAGTCTTTCCGCTCAGGAACTTGGTATGCATCTCCATTTAATAACATCTTTTTTTATGTCCCTTAATTTTTTTTTACACAAACTTATTGTTTATTCTTGTCAATGTTTTAGTTATCTTTTTATTGAAGTATAGTTGATTTACAATATTATATTAGTTTCAGATGTACAACATAGTAATTCAATATCTTTATATATTATACTCCATTTACAAAGTAATGGCTATATTTCCCTGTACTGTACAATATATCCTTGTTGCTTGCTTATTTTATACATAGTAGTTTGTGTCTCTTAATCTCATACCCCTATCTTGCCCCTCCTTCTTCCCTCTCCCCATTGGTAGCCACTAGTTTGTTCTCTGTATCTGTGAGTCTGTTTCTGTTTTGTTATTACATTCGTTTTATTTTTTAGATTCCATGTATAAGTGATAACATACAGTATTAGTCTTTATCTGACTTATTTCACTAGGCATAATCTCTAGGTCCATCCACATTACCGCAAATGGCAGAATTTCTTTTTTTTTTATGGTCAAGCACTATTCCATTGTGTGTGTGTGTGTGTACACATCTTCTTTATCCATACATCTTTTGATGGACATTTGGGTAGCTTCCATATCTTGGCTATTGTAAATAATGCTGCTGTGATAATTAGCGTGCATGTATCTTTTCAAATTAGTGTTTTCGTTTTCTTCAGATATCCAGCAGTGGAATTGCTGGATTATATGGTAGTTTGATTTTTAGGTTTCTGAGAAACCTCCCTACTGTTTTCCAGAGTGGCTGCACCAATTTAAAATCCCACCACTAGCGTACTAGCATTCCCTTTTCCCCACATCCTTGCCAGCATTTGTTATTTATGGTCTTTTTGATGATAGCCATTTTGACAGGTGTGAGGTGATATCTCATGGTTTTGATTGATATTTCTCTGATAATTAGCACTGTTGAGCATTTTTTCATGTGCCTGTTGGTCATCTGTATATCTTCTTTGGAAAAATGTCTGTTCCGGTCTTCTGCTCATTTTTTCATTGGGTTCTTTGCTTTTTTGATATTGAGTTGTATGAGCTGTTTATATTTTTTGGATATTAATCTTTTATCAATCATATCATTTGAATATATTTTCTCCCATTCAGTAGGTTGTCTTTTTGTTTAGTCAACAATTTCCTACGGTGTGCAAAAGCTTTTAAGTTTAATTAGGTCCCATTTGTTTATTTTGCTTTTATTTCTTTTGCCTTAGGAGACAGATCCAAAAAATATTGCTACAATTTATGTCAAAGGGTGTTCTGCCTATGTCCTCTTGTACGAGTTTTATGGTTTCTAGTCTTACATTTAGGTCTTTAATCCATTTTGAGTTTATTTTTGTATATGGTGTGAGGAAATATTCTAATCTCATTGTTTTACATGTAGCTGTCCAGTTTCTTCAGCACTATTTACTGAGGAGACTGTCTTTTTTCCATTGTATATTCCTGCCTCCTTTGTTGTAGATTGATTGACCATAAGTGTGTGGGTTTATTTCTGGAATCTCTTTTCTATTCCACTGATATATGTGTCTGTTTTTGTGCCAGTACTGTGCTGTTTTTATTACTGTAGCTTTGTAGTATGAACTGAGTCAGGGAGTGTGATACCCCCAGCTTTATTCTTGTTTTCTTCAAGATTGCTTTGGCAATTCGGTATCTTTTGTGGTTCCATATAAATTTTATGATTATTTGTTCTAGTTCTGTGAAAAATGTCATGGGTATTTTGATAGGGATTGCATTAAATCTCTAGATTGCTTTGGGTTGTATGGACATTTTAACAACATTATTTCTTCCAATCCAAGAACACAGGATATCTTTCCATTTCTTTCTATAATTTTCAAATTCCTTCATCAATAATTTATAGTTTTCAGAGTATAGGTATTTCATTCCTTGGTTAAGTTTATTCCAAGGTATTTATTCTTTTTGATGTGATTGTGAATGGAATTATTTTCTTAATTTCTCTTTCTGAGAAATTATTAGTATACAGAAACGCAACAGATTTCTGTCTATTAATCTTGTATCCTGCAACTTTACTGAATTTGTTTGTTAGTTCTAGTGCGTTTTTGGTAGAGACTTTAGGGTTTTCTATATATGGTATCATTTCATCTGCAGATAGTGACAGTTTTAAGAATTCCTTTCCAATCTGGATGCCTTTTATTTCTTTTTCTTGTCTGATTGCCATGGCTAGGACTTCCAATACTATGTTAAGTAGAAGCGGCAGGAGTGGGCATCCTTTTCTTATTCCTGATTTTAGAGGGAAAGCTTTTGGCTTTTCACCATTGAGTATGATGTTAGCCGTGGGTTTCTCATAAATAGCTTTTATTATGTTGAGATATGTTCCCTGTATACCAACTTCGATGAGAGTTTTTACAATGAATGGATGTTAAATTTTGTCAGATGCTTTTTCTGTACCTGTTGAGATGATCATGTGACTTTTATCCTTCATTTTGTTAATATGGTAAATCACATTGATTTGTGATTATTGAATCATTTTATGTTTTTAAAATTTATTTTATTTACTTATTTTGGCTGTGTTGGGTCTTGGTTTCTGTGCGCGGGCTTTTTCTAGTTGCAGCGAGCAGGGGCTACTCTTCGTTGCAGTGCACGGGCCGCTCCGGTGGCTTCTCTTGTTGTGGAACACAGGCTCTAGGCACATGGGCTTCAGTAGTTGTGGCACGTGGGCTCAGTAGTTGTGCCTCTCAGGCTCTAGAGCACAGTCTCAGTAGTTGTGGCACACGGGCTTAGTTGCTCCGCAGCATGTGGGATCTTCCCGGACCAGGGCTCGAACCCGTGTCCCCTGCATTAGCAGGCAGATTCTTAACCACTGCGCCACCAGGGAAGCCTGCGATTATTGAATCATTCCTGGTTCCCTGGAGTAAATACCACTTGATCGTTGGTGCATGACACTTTTTATAGATTATTGAGTTTGATTTGCTGATAATTGTAGAGATTTTTTTGCATCAGAGATATTGGCCTGTAATTTTCTTTTATTTTGTAGTGTCTTTATCTAGTTTTGGTATCAGGGTAATGGTGGCCTTATAGAATGAATTTGGAAGTGTTCTATCTTCTTCATTTTTGGAATAGTCTAAAAATTATAGGTATTAGTTCTTCTTTATATGTTTGGTAGAGTTTATCTGTAAAGCTGTTGGATCCTGGACTTTTGCTTGCTAGGTTTTGTTGTTTTGTTTTGTTTTTGTTTGTTTGTTTTTACTGATTCAATTTTACTCCTAGTGATTAGTCTCGTCAGATTGTCTATTTCTTCCTGATTCAGTCTTGAAAGGTTGTATGTTTCTAGAAATTTGTCCATTTTTTTCTTGATTGTCCAATTTGTTGGCATATAACTGTTCATAGTATTCTCATGATGTTTTGTATCTGTGTGGTATTGGTTGTTATTTCTCATCTTGTTTGTTTAGGTCCTCTCTCTTTCCTTCTTGGTGAGCCTGGCTAAGGTTTATTAATTTCGTTTGCCTTTTCAATGATCCAGCTCTTGGTTTCTTTGATATTTTCTGGGTTTTTTAGTCTCTTTTATCTGCTGTTTTATCTGCTGATATTTATTGTTACCTCCCTCCTGCTGACTTTGGGCTTTGTTTGTTTTTCTTTATCTAATTCCTTTATATGGAAGTTGAGGTTGTTTATTTGAAATTTTTCTTATTTCTTGTGATAGGCCCATATTTTTATAAACTTCCCTCTTAAAACTGCTTTTGCTGCATTCCATAGATTTTGGAAAGTTGTTTCCATTTTCATTTGTCTTGAGGTATTTTCTGATTTCCCTTTTGATTTCTTCATTGACCCATTGGTTTTTTAGTAGCATGTTGTTTAATCTCCACATGTTTGTTCTTTTCCCATTTTTCTTCCTGTAATTGATTTCTATTTTCATACCATTGTGGTTGGAAAAAATACTTGATATAATTTTTATCTTCTTAAACTTGCTGGGACTTATTCTGTGGCCTAGCATGTGCTGTATCCTGGAGAATGTTTTTTTCTTTTTGCTGTTCTAATTGGGTGATTTCCATTATTCTATCTTCTAGATCACTTGCACATTATTTTGTATTACCAAGACTGCTGTTCATTT
Organism: Aethalodelphis obliquidens; assembly: GCF_003676395.1. Classification (NCBI taxonomy): domain Eukaryota; kingdom Metazoa; phylum Chordata; class Mammalia; order Artiodactyla; family Delphinidae; genus Aethalodelphis; species Aethalodelphis obliquidens. The sequence continues at coordinate 207,823 of NW_020837992.1, read as the reverse complement.
CTTCCAATGTGTTTTCATTTCAGTTATTGTATTCATCTGTTCTGACTGGTTTTTTTTTTATATTTTATAGTTCCTAAGTAAAATTCTCACTATGTCCATCTATTCTTTTTCCCAATTCCATTAGCATTCTTATCACTAATGCTTTGAATTGTTTATCTGGTAAATTGGTTATTTCTGTCCATTGGTTTTTTCCAGGGTTTTTCTCTGGCTCTTCAAATGAGTCAAATTCCTCTGTCTTCTCATTTTGCTTATATTTCTCTGTCTCTATGAAATTAGGTGAAACAGTTACTTATAGCAGTCTTGAAGGAGTGTCCTTATGTAGGAGCTTCCCTATAGTCTGTGTGTGTCCAGTGGCTTTGGTGGGAGAGTTGTATTTGACATGAACACAAGTCCTGTCTTTCCTCAGGATGTGCTGGCAGCTATTACCTTGGTAAGAAGTGGGGCTGAAAATAGAAGGGCTAGAGCCAGAGTTGGCTGTGAGGCGGGACTTCCTCTCTGCTTAGTGGCTGTCACTGCCCTACTGGGGGTGGGGTCAGGTCCCAAGCTACTGGAGCAGAATCCCTGAGGGTCAGTTCCAAGCTGAGTCAGTTCCCTTTAAGTGCGTGCTCTTCCCCCTCCCAGCACTGAAACCCTCGCCCCAGAGGAGAGCAGTACCGGAGCATGAGGGGTTGGTGTGGGTATCTGGTGAGGGTCAAGCATGGTGTGTTGCTGTCTGGCTGCTATCAGAAATCCAGACTGCCTCTGATAGGCTGCCTTTTGCAATCATCTGTAATGGCTGCCCCCTCCCTGCTCAGATGCTGCTTATGGTTTGAACTACTTCGGCATCTCACAGCCAAGCTTTTTTCCTTAGTCATGGCAGCCCTTGCTCCAGTGTGGAGCTGCAACGCCAGGTAAGTGGTGCGGGAGGGTTCAATCAGCTCAGGCTGGGGCAGGTACCAGGGTGGTCACAAGACACCAGTCAGTCACTCAAGCAGTTTCAGTCTGCCCTCTCTGCCCTGCTTTGGAAGCAAGCAAGTGTTTATGCACTCCTCTGCAGCAGAGTCCAGGCTTCCCACAGCCCTCCTGTTAGTCTCACTGGTCCTCCAGTCAGCCAAGGGGCTCATCATCCTTTTGTTGGATTTGAGTGTTGGGGCACCCAGTGTGTGGCTCAAAACACTCACTCTTTAGGGAGGGTCTCCACCTGTGTAGTCTCTCTTTTACCCTGAGTCCTCTCCCAGGGGCACGGATCCTGACCTGATTGCTTTTCTTCCCTTTGCTACCCAATTCTGTGTGATCTTTCTTAAAGCCTTGGTTGTGCAGGAGTCCTGCTAGTCTCCAGTTAGTTTTCAGTGAGAGTTGTTCCACATATAGATACATTGTTGATGTGTTCACAGGTGCAGATGAGTTCTGCATCTGCCATCTTGATTCAAGTCCAAGGAGCCGTTTTTATTTCTTTATTTAATGAAATTATTTCTTTTTATTTAATTTGCAATACCTATCATTTCTTCTTCTTCTTCTTCTTCTTTTTTTGCCGTACGCGGGCATCTCACTGTTGTGGCCTCTCCCATCGCAGAGCACAGGCTCCGGACGCGCAGGCCCAGCGGCCATGGCTCACGGTCCTAGCCACTCCACGGCATGTGGGATCCTCCCGGACCGGGGCACAAACCCACGTCCCCTGCATCGGCAGGCGGACTCTCAACCACTGCGCCACCAGGAAAGCCCTCTTCTTTTTTTTAATCAGATCATATATACATATATTTATTAAAGTATAATTGATGTATAATATTATATAAGTCTACAGGTGTACAATATAGTGATTCACAATTTTTAAAAAATAAATTTATTTATTTTTGGCTGTGTTGGGTCTTCGTTTCTGCGTAGGGGCTTTCTGTAGTTGCAGCCAGCGGAGGCTACTCTTCACTGTGGTGCACGGGCTTCTCATTGCGGTTGCTTCTGTTGTTGCAGAGCACGCGCTCTAGGCATGCAGGCTTCAGTAGTTGTGGTGCGGAGGCTCTAGAGTGCAGGCTCAGTAGTTGTGGCGCACAGGCTTAGTTGCTCCATGGCATGTGTCGCCTGCATTGGCAGGCAGATTCTCAACCACTGCGCCATCCAGGAAGCCCATGATTCACAATTTTTAAAGGTTATACTCCGTTTATACTTATAAAATATTGGCTATATTCCCTGCATTGTACAATATATCCTTGTAATTTATTTTATATCTAATAGTTTGTACTGCTTAATCCTTTACCCTTATATTGTCCCTCCCCCTTCTCTCTCCCCACTGGTAACCACTAGTTTGTTCTCTATATCTGTGAGTCTGCTTCTTTTTCCTTATATTCATTAGTTTCTTGTATTTTTTAGATTCCACATATAAGTGATATCATACAGTATTTGTCTTTCTGTGTCTGACTTACTTCTCTTAGCATAATATCCTCTAAGTCCATCCATGTAGCTACAAATGGCAAAATTTCATTTCTTTTTATGGCTGAGTAATATTCCATTGTGTGTGTGTGTGTGTGTGTGTGTGTGTGTGTATACATACACACATACCACATCTTCTTATCCATTCATCTATTGATGGACATTTAGGTTGCTTCCGTATTTTGGCTATCACAAATGATGCTGCTATGAACATTGGTGTGCATATATCTTTTTGAATTAGTGTTTTCATTTTTTTTTTCTTCGATATATACCCAGGAGTTGAATTGCTGGATCATGTGGTAGTTCTATTTTTAGTTTTTTGAGAAACTGCCATACTGTTTTCCACAGTGGCTGCACAAATTTACATTCCCACCAACAGTGGAACCCAGTGTTCGAGGGTTCCTTTTTCTCCACATCCTTGCCAACATGTGTTATTTGTGTTCTTTTTGGTGATAGCCATTCTAACAGGTGTGAGTTGATATCTCATTGTGGTTTTGATTTGCATCATTTCCCTGATGATTAGCGTTGTTGAGCATCTTTTTTTTTTTTAACATCTTTATTGGGGTATAATTGCTTTACAATGGTGTGTTAGTTTCTGCCTTATAACAAAGTGAATCAGTTATACATATACATATGTTCCCATATCTCTTCCCTCTTGCGTCTCCCTCCCTCCCACCCTCCCTATCCCACCCCTCCAGGTGGTCACAAAGCACCGAGCTGATATCCCTGTGCCATGCAGCTGCTTCCCACTAGCTATCTACCTTACGTTTGTTAGTGTGTACATGTCCATGACTCTCTCTCGCCCTGTCACAGCTCTCCCTTCCCCCTCCCCATATCCTCAAGTCCGTTCTCCAGTAGGTCTGTGTCTTTATTCCTGTCTTACTCCTAAAAACTATCTTTTAAAAGAATTATTATATCATAACTCCACTTTGACTGGAGGGCCAGCAAATCCAAATTATCACTGAAGCAAGAGGCTCTGAGGGGGCCAGAGAGCTAGAGCCATCAGGTTTAACCCCAGAGCCAGCATCCTGTAAGGCATGGAGTAGCCGGGGCAGGATGAGGCTGAAGTGTCACATGCTGCTCCATAGTTTAGAGGGTGGATTGACTGCTCCTGGGAGGGGCTGCCCCTTCTCCCGGAGCAGCCACCACAGTGCTAGTACATAAGCACTCAATAGTGGTCGCTGATGGTCTGGGACAAATAAGTGCCCCACACCTTTCAGTCTCCAGGAGTCAGCTGGGGTGCCTGCCCCTGGCCCTTCTGCTGTCAGTATCCCAGTCCTTATCCCTTGTGTGGGGAACTGTGTGCTGTGCACGCCCGTCAATTCAATCCGTCCCATCAATATTGAGTCCTGACTGTGCAAAGCCCTCTGGGAAGAGCTGTAGGAGAAACACAGGGAAATCAGACATTCCTGCCCCTTGAGGAACTCACGATTTAATAAAAAGCAACATGCAAAGGCTTGAAGGATGTGACATGCAAGATGTAGAGTACAAGCAAAGTGTTTGGAGAGTGGGGAGGGATCAGGGAAGGTTTCACAGTGAAGTGGAATTTGAGCTGAGACTTGAAGGATGAAGCAGAAGGCATGTTCAAAGCACAGATCCCAGGACCCCTCTCTCTACCTTGCTAACCTCTACGACATTTGCCCATAGCTGTATGCACATGCAAACCCAGCAGTCACCTTGCAAACAGGTGCTATACATAGCCTCTCCTGTCACAGGTGGGCCCTATTGCTCCCAAATTCCTTTTCTCTCCAGGAGTCTGACATTTCAGTAGTGCTTCCTTTCTTTTACTTCAGGATTTGATTCCCTGGGGCTTGTCATCCAGGAGGATGGTGAACACTGGGCAGTTATCAGGCATTTGCCCCACAGCATCAAAGAATACATTGGATTCCCTCCCAGAGCAGGTTTCATTAGGATGGGAGAAAAGCATGGGAGTATCAGTGGGCATCTGGCCCCAGGGCGGCATGGGTTGGTGGGGGGAGAGGGCACCTGGTGGGGAAAAGGGGGCAAAGAAAGGGGTAGCTGGGAGCTCTGACAATGAACTTCCCCTACGTCACAGCTCTGCCTGGCCAGGCTATGCAGTCTATGCCTACTTAAGCTCCTTCACTCTCTAGACCTCCTCCCTCCTTTTCCCTTCCTCCTCTTTTCTTTCTCCAAGTACATTTTCTCCTACCCTCTTTCCAAAGGATGTCCCATCATGTCCCAGCACACAGCCTGGGTCCAGACTGGGGAGAGAGGCATGGGCTGGCTGTCCTAAAGATGCTGTGTTTCTGTCCTGGATCTGCCCCAGCTAAGATGCTTGTTAGTGGCCAGAAAGACGTGTGACTTCGACTGTCTAAACTCTGGTTTCCCTCCTTATAGAATGGGTGGATCTCTGCCTCCACCTTCCTTCCTCTCAACTGGCTATGGTGGGGAAGAGCACAGGACATGGGTTCTGATCTCAATTCTCTTCGCTAGCTATGGCAGCCTAGAGAACTCAATCTCCCCAAACCTCTGTTTTCCATATGTAAAATACAGATAATAATGCTCGCCCCATGTTTTTTGAGGATCAAATAAGACAGCATGTGCTAAAATGCTTACTTAGTGCCTGGCACAAAGCAGGAGTTCAGTGAGTTAAGTGAAGGGGTTAGTTGAAAGAATTAAAAGTGGCAGGGGATTTTGCATATCTCACATATCGTACTGACTCTAGCACAGTAGTGTGGTGTGGTGAAAGTCAGCAAGGGTTCCTCTAACTTCTGATTCTCCCCGTCCCCCCGGGGCTGAGAGGTCTAGGACGAGTCACTTCCCTGGCCACGTTTTGGGGAGCATCCTGCAGGCGGCGCTCTCCCATCATTTCCGCCTCAACAGAGTTGGGGCTGCTGTAGGGAGCGAGGGGTGAGGGGAAGTGTGAAGGAAAAACAGCCCCACGCATCGCTCACATATTTACATCTGAACTGTCAAAATAGTTATTTTAAGTCGAGTTCCGTCTGCTGCGGGTTTAAAATCAAGCAGGGCGGGGGCGGGGGCGCCCTGCTGGGGAGCGGGGGCGGCGGGCGCCGAAGTTTTGTTCTCAGTTTTGTCTGACGTGCTCAGCAGTGGTTGCTGCTTAATGGACAAAAGCTAGTACTACTGAAACCAAGTTTTCCCCAGAATCAATATTACTACAACTGTGAAGCCCTTGCCTTCCATCTAGTCTCGCCATAATGAAATTCAGTTGCGGCATGATTTTTGAGCTGCCTTTCTCAGGTCACATTGTTCTACAGAATGTGTTAGTGGGGTTAGTGTCAAAGCTCAAGGCTGTAACCTTTTGTTCCCTCCTAGAAGCAAAGGATATTTAAAAGTAATTATTTATGGGTTCTTAAATGATGAATTAGGTCATTGGGGTTGGGTTTGCCACATTAAGACTGATGTTTACTTATATTGAGGAAACTGGATTGTAATCCTTAAGTCTGACTTTTTGTCATCCCATTTTCAATATTTCATTATTATACATAATAATGTTGTTTAGTTATCTAAACAACACATTGAAACTCAGCCTCTGCTAATGATCAATGTCATGCTAGATACCCTGGAAAATAAAAATGTGTGAAGGCTACTGTCTAGGTGGGGGAAGAAGACTAATCACAAGGAAATGTTGACCAAAACAACCCCATCCTGAGTGTGTGATAAAAGAAGATTGGAACAATAGAAATTTATAAAAGATTGCAGTGGGTTGAACTTTCATGGGGGCTTCATGGTGGAAGTGGCACTTGAACTGGGCTCTGAAGGATGGATATGCAGGTTCTGGTAGGAAAAAGAATCTGGGAAGGGCATTTACCAAAGGGTGAGAATAAGTGCTGGCGTGCTGTGCTGGGAATCCCTGAGAAGTCAAACTGGAGTGGCAATTGTGTGCGGGGGAGAGGTGGGACAGCGGGGAGATGGGTAGTTAGTTGTTCTTTCCTGTATCTCCTGTATTTCCTCCCATTCTAAAACATCTTTTGGGGGGGGGCTTTAAATTGCTTTAAAAAGGCAACAATATGTGAAACGTGAAGGTTGGAAGCATTTTAGAGTCCTTGTGCTCAGTGGACATGATCTTAGGAGAAGGTCTCATCGGGTGACAACCTACTTTCAGTTTTTGTTTATTCCTTGGATATTTTTTATGAGTTTATAGGCACATCTCAATAAAGAATGTAAATGGTATCTCCTCTCTTCTAGTTGAGATGCGGGGGGTGACTCTGTCCTCTGCTGATATTTAGTCCAGTCTAACTGAAAAAACATGAAGACTACAGGGCAGAAAAGGATGGAAATTGAAACAGGAACTAAATGCAGGAGTGGAGGGCAAGTGGATTCAGACAAGTTAAGAAATTAAAACAGTTCCATAGATTCTAAAGTAAATCTATAGTTACGGGTTAAATTAAAATTGATATTTTCATTGTCAGTATTTAGGTGGAGTTAAACTTTGGGAATATTAAGACATGATACATTTATATTGATTCTTCCAATTGGCTTTCCTTAAAGCATAATAAAATGTTATATGCATAAATATGTATATATATGTAGATGTTTTCCAACATTGTTAGAAAATGAATTTTAATTTACTGAAGAATCATCTTTCATGCTTATTGCTTGAAATTTTGAATTTACATTTTTTTTTTCTAACGTCTGGAGATGTCTATAATCACATCTTGAAAATTTTCTTAAAAGTGGCAATATATGTGTCTGCATCTAAGGCACGCCACAATGACTCTGGTTCAATGTTATTGCTTTGGGTTCTTTGATTTACTGTCCAATGGAATGCCAAGTCTGGTTATATTCTAAACAAATGAATGGTCAATAGAATTTATTCTCCTAAAATTTTTGTTGGGTTTATATGAAGACTGGCATCTGAGTAGTCATTGGAAGTAAAGTATTTTGTAAGGAAAAATGGCTCAGTGTTCCACCTGATAGGAAAACAGACAATTGTTTTCAGCATTTAAAATAGGTGAAACTTAGGCTTCCCTGGTGGCGCAGTGGTTGAGAGTCCGCCTGCCGATGGAGGGGACGTGGGTTCGTGCCCCAGTCCGGGAAGATCCCACATGCTGCGGAGCAGCTGGGCCCTTGAGCCATGGCCAGCTAAGCCTGTGCGTCCGGAGCCTGTGCTCCACAACGGGAGAGGCCACAACAGTGAGAGGCCCGCGTATCGCAAAAAAAAAAAAAAAGGTGAAACTTTTCTATACTCATCTTGATTATGGCATGTTCTATTTACACAAATGTAATTCAGTTAACTGTTAGTTTATTTATATATTTGTAGTTTTTAACCTGTAATAATTCTGATGTAGTTAAATTGCCAAACGTTATTTTGGGAGTTGATGCCTTAGGCCTTTCTCTAAGGTGCCTGCTTTTCCCCTAATCCTCAAATTTTTCTCAATCCTAGCCCTTAAGGCTCTCTTGCTCCCTGCTTCTCTCCTTCTTCTGACTCAGCTCATTATTATGAGCTCACCTTTGGCTTCTTTAGCAATGTGGTGGTTATGAATGTACGTTTAGGAGTCTAATCCAGTTGCATCACTTTGTTGCTGTGTGATCTTGGATAAGTTACTTAACCTTTCTGTTTCTCCATCAGTGAAGTGGAATCCTAATAGAATCAATCTTACTTTTGAACAGTAAGTGAGATAATGCATGTGAAGTGCCCAGCACTGTGACTGACCCCATAGTAAGCATGAGTATTAGCCAAGGTAGTCTAGTTGTGTTATTGTAACAATCAACATAGGATTTAAGTATCTTTAAAACACACATGTTTATTTTTCATTCACCTGATGTTGGCTGTGGGTCTGGGAGACTCTTCCAAGGGTTGGCTCAATGGTAAAGGCCGCTTCAACCTCGTGGCCCCTCCATCTCAACACATACTTCTGTGATCGATGATGTAGGTGGAGGCGAGTGGAGGGTCTCACTGTCTGTCAAGTGCTTTGGCCCAGAAATGACACATATCACTGCCCCTTAGAACCAATTGGCCAGAACTAGTCATGGGACCCAAAGTTAAAAGAAGCAAAGATGTAATCTTCCCATGTGCCCAGAAGGGGATGAGCCCCGCACTCGATGTTGCCATAGATAAAGAAAATGTCACAGTACACAGTGCAGCCGTATACCAGGCAAATGTCCTCCGGAAAGTTGGCTGATGTTGGAGCCACAGAAGTTTGAAGTTTTACATTAGGGCTTAAAGAGACCTTATGTTTTTCATTTGTCCTCAGAATTGAGGGTTCCGGATGGCCTGGGTAGTCTAAAATAATGGCCCAAATTTAGAATAAGGCTGATATTTCATAGAAAATACATGAAGGGGCTTCCCGGGTGGCGCAGTGATTGACAGTCCACCTGCCGATGCAGGGGACGCTGGTTCGTGCCCCGGTCTAGGAAGATCCCACATGCCGCAGAGCGGCTGGGCCCGTGAGCCATGGCCGCTGAGCCTGCGCGTCCGGGGCCTGTGCTCCGCAACGGCAGAGGCCACAACAGTGAGAGGCCCACGTACCGCAAAAAAAAAAAAAAAAAAAAAAAATACATGAAGCGTAAAATGAGATGATTTGTAGTGGTTCTGAGAGATTTGGTGCTGGTAATGAGGGTGTGGGTGTGACGATTATTTATCTAAATCCCACGTGGTGTCGTTCACTAAGGACATGGATCTGGTATTTTGATCTTTCCCTTGGCGTTATTTTCCCAAGGGAGGGCTTGGCACTGCTATTCATGGAGAGGTTGGAAAGACAGCCCAGTGCACCTTTGGGCCTGTGAAGTGGGAGAAGTCCCTGTGCCCCGATGGTTGGATCAATCCTCTGTCACACCAGCACTGACAGTTAACAAAGTACAAAATAAGCCATGGATGTAGAGTCAGGTTTCCCATTCCAACAGGACTGGCCCCAGCAGTCAGCAGTTAGCCATGCGCCACTAATGGGGGCTGGCTGGAGAATCTCATTCACTGTGTGTCACTAATAATCCTGTTCATCAGGGCTGGGTCCACTAGGCTGCTTTTGGGGTGACAAGAAAGGAACTGGCATTTCTTTGAAATGTTGAACCTTTTTGGTGCCGAGTGGAGAAGTCCCTTTGTCAGCGCTGATTTCGTTTGGAGTAAAGGTGTCAAGAGTGTGAATATCCTTATCAGCTCAGGGAAAGGAATCACTGAACATGGAGAACTGGAACAGAATTGCCATAGAAACCGAGATTCCTTGATTTTTAACATCAACTCCTATAAAAACTTGCTGTGAGAACTTGGGCATGTCACGTAATTTTGTTGGACCTATTTCTTTTATTAAAAAAAGAATAAATGCTACACTACTTTGGAAGTTTAATGGGAAAAGCAGATAAGAAAAATGCAGCCCCTTAAAAAGCATGAAGGTAGTGGAATGGATATTTTTCTTGTTACAAAGAAAAATATTTTATTATAAAATTTTGGAAAATATGAATATGGGTAAGTAAAACTTCAACATGAAAATCTTAAAACCAAACAGAATGCCACCACATAGAGATAATGGCTGTTAATGAATGGGTGTATGTCTTTCCAAGACTTTTATAATCTACTCTTTCTATATATATTTTCAACATCTTTTTGTTTTGTTACGTGTTTTAAATGGATGTGTGGTATTCCACCGAATGAAGATAAATGGTAAAACCAGTGTCCAGTTTACAGATATTTTAGGTTATCTTCAGTTTGCCTGGCTCTAGTGGCTATTTAGAACTTCCCCTTGTCTGCTGCCTGTCAGCTGCGTGGTCAGGGTAGGATTTCCCTTCTCCCTCCCCACCCCAAATCAGCCCTGCTTGGTGTAAACTAACCCAAGGTGGCCCCATGCCCTTTTGCCACAGGGACTGGTTCGGGAGCAAGCACGGAACCGCAGTTAATTCCGCTGGAATGAAGCTCAGTACTGTGTTCTATGTGTTCTGTGGCTAGGAAAAGGGGAAAAAATTCCTCTCCTCTAACAGCTGCAGCCCTTAAAAAAAAAAAAGTCACGTGGAAGCCAAGTTAAGAACAAAGTCTGCACATGGAGGAAGGCAGAGCTGGGAGAACTGGCAGAGAAGCCCAGGTAGAACCATGGTGGAAACTCGAACTACTACTGAACCTTTCAGTGGGTGAACCGGCAGACTCCCTGTTTTACTGAGCCCAGTTTGAGCTGAGGTTCCTGTTACTTGAAACCAAAAGCATCCTAGTTGACACATCCGTTTAAAACAGCACTGCAACAAACATACCCAGTTAAATCTTTGTGCCCATCCATGACTTTTTCCTTTGCCTATATTTTAGTAGAATTGTCCAATTAGGGGGTGTGTGTTTGGCCAGATTCCCTTGAATTCCTTTTTACAGTTTTTATGTTCCCACTGGCTTTGATGTGCTTTCACTGCCACAGTAGGTACCTGGGACTCTTTTTGGGAAAACTGCACTTGGGCTACTGGAGTTTGTCCGAACACCTGGAGAAACTGAAGTGCCTGAAGGTTGACTGTGGTGCCTGGAAATCACTCTGGTGTAGCCCTTAGCCAGTGATGGGTAGATGAGGGTGTAGGAAAGCCCAGCTCCTTGGCCTCAGCTCTGAGGCACCATTTGCACTTCAGAGTGGTGAAACTACCCTCTGCAGGACCTGCTGGGTGTGTGTCTTTGCGTGGCTTCATCTCATCTCTGTTCTGCTTCCCCCCTCCGTTTGCCAGTCTCCCTGGGAACATGTGCATGAATCCTCGTCTCAGGGTCTGCTTCTGGGGAGTGCAATCAAAGCCAGCTTGTGAACGATCTTCAGGTTTCTGATGGCACAAACATTTAATGTAAATGATTAAGAGGTAGCACGACTGCTAGTCAGATGGGACGTTACGATGGTCTGGACGGTGACATTGGATCTCAGGTACCTTGGGAGGTAGATGAAAAAGGGAAGAGACTTCACAGCTTCTGACAGTGGTTTGCCGAACGCACTTGAGTGCAATTTTGAAACTGGCTTTGGATCGCTGAATGAATGTGTCAGCTCTTCCTTTGGGAAACTGAATATTATCCTGTCTAACAGAGCTCAATATTATGGTCTTTTTTTTTTTTTTTTTTTTTGCTGAGGTCTAAATCCCCTTCATTTAATACCATCCCATTTTCCTTAGTTATAGTCTATTGTACCATCCTAAAAACTCTTTATACTTGGTCCTAACGATTCTCGTTTGATACAAGACAGGCTGCTCTTACATTGGAAAATGCATGAGTCACCCTGCAGGAGAGAGTGATGGGGAGGAGGGTAATGGCATATAAAGCCATGCGACGGGCTCTTCCGGAAGGCGTCTCCAGCCCCCATGTGCTTGGGTTGGTAACATTAGTGCTGTCTTTGAGTCCTGTCTACCCTTCACAAATATCTTCTCTTCATCCTTCCAAAGTCCCTCTTGTCCTGTCCTTGCATTTCCATTGTGATCACGTGCTTTGGTCCAAGTTCACACCTTTTATTGGGAACTGAACTGTATCCCCCCGCCCCCGCCAATTCCTGTGTTAAAGCCCTCACCTCTAATGTGACTGTATTAGGAAACAGGGTCTTTAAGGAGGTAATTAAGGTTAAATAAGGTCATAATGGTGAGGCCCTAATCAGATTGGACTAGTGTCCTTATAAGAAGATAGAGACATCAGCGGCCTCTCTCTGTCCGTGCACACACACAGGTGAGACTATGTGAGGACTCAGTGAGAAGGCAGCTGTCTGCAAGCCAGGAAGAGAGGCCTCAGAAGAAAGCAACTCTGCTGGCACCTTGATTTTAGACTGCAGAATTCCAGAACCGCGAGAAAGTAAATTTCTGTTGTTTAAGCCTCCAGTCTCTAGTATTTTACTATGGCAGCCCAAGCAGACTAATGCACCATTTTATGTTGGTTTTTTGCCCCAGGAGAACAGTACCTATAACAGTAGACTAGCATCCTGGTCCCCAGGTCATTTTGGTTCCGTTAAATTCTTAAAGTAGCACATCTCACCTCACACTGAAATAAATCCTTTTGTAGCACGTGAGTGGCACAGAGTGGAGCTTAAAAGATTTAGCGGGCCATCATGCTCTCTCTAACCCACCCCTTGAACCTGCCTTATAGCATCCTCTTTGCTTCCCAGTCCAAACCCTGTGTTCCAGTCTTTTCCCTGTCCCCCATTTATAGTGCCCACTCCTTCCTTGCCCAGTTGGAATTTTCTCTAGTTTCCATGCCGACTGCCCAAACCCCATCTGTTCTTCAGGGTCATCCTAAGCCTTACATCTTTGGGGCCTCTTCTCAACCTTCCAGCCAACCTCTGCATCACTCTGGTACTTCCTGCCTTTGCAGAAATTTAACAGAAAGAGAGGAGGGGATTGGAGGCACTGTTCCTAAGATCTCAGGTGGATGAGATTCTTCCCTGCAGGCCAAGTGTCGGGCTGTAAACAATACCTTCAGGGCCTAAACAGTGAATAGAGGGATAGGAAGTGACTTGACTTTGGTGTATGTATGTGTTTATACCCATATATGTGAAGTCTGTGTTCTTGGAGTAGAGCCCCATTCATTTAGAGAAAAAAGAGCCTGCTCCAAATTCCCCATCTGGAACTAGAAAGTTTGTCCTTAATGAGGCACATGTATAACACAGGTTATAGATTAAGACTGACCTGAAGAGAGCACACTGACTTTCTTCTAAGCATGTCACACGTCAAAGACAGCTAGACGTGGAAGAAACCAAGAAATCAAGCGTGGGATTGCCCAAACTGCAGTCAGTTACTAACCACATTAATAACTTTTTAAAACCTTATTCACATTGCATCAAAGGGATGCTTTGATGCACTGCTGAGGTCTTCTCAGCAAAGCTCACGGGAATTTGGTATATGAGGATCCACACTAGCGATCCATTTCATCGGTGTCAATATTTCTGGACAGTTTGGGTGGAAAGGACTATTCCTGAAGGTGCGATACCTTCACCACGTATACTAGCATTGGGTGTTGCTTGTGTGTGTGTCACCGACTTCAGCCTTGCTGTAGCAATAATAGCTAAGATACTGTAGAGCTGAGAGGCTATTTAAGTATATATAGATATATACATAAGATAAAAGCACCTAACTTTTTTCTACCTATTGCTTAGTTTCCACAGCGGTGTACACACCACACTTTAGGAAACAGTGATGTAGTCCAATTTGTCTTCTCATTTGAAGTTGAGAAATGAAGGTCTGGAGACCTTTCATTGCTCAAGGTCATTCGAGTGTTTAAGGGCAGGATGCTGGGGTTCCTGATTTCCAGGGAACCTAACTTTTCTCTGAAATTATACTGCCACTTAACCTCTTAGCAGTACATAAAACAAATATTGGTGACCTCATGGCATGCCAGCTCTCGGGTGAAATGGAGGTCTGTGATTGGCTCTCCTCTTAAACTTCTAAGAAATGGGAGTCTAGGAAAAAGAAACCCAAAACAGTCATGCAAAGACTCACTGGGCTGGAAGGGAGCCCGTGGTCATCTAGCTCAGTGCTGGGTGGAAACCTGGATCTTCCAAGGAGGGTCTTGGAGACCTCTCTACAGGCCAAGAAGTCAAGGCATAAGGGGGAATCAGGCAGGTTTGCTTGTGTGTCTTCATGTTATTTTCATGTAAGATCGCACTGAAAATTTCAAAAGTAACACTGGAAACGTGCTGTGCTTGTCCATTTTCATCTTATAGGTAACGGCATGAAGGCTCAAAGGAGGATCATGTTTTTCTAGTTAATAACAGACAACATTCCTCATCCAGCATTCCTATAGCTTAAAAAAGCAATAGAGGCAAGTGGGTCCATGAATGTGGGTTTTGTGGTCACACAGATTTGAACTTGAATCCCAGCAGGGTTTGAATGGAGTTTTTCTCTCCAAATTAGGCAAATTGTTTCTCCAAGGCTCATGGGGCGGTCAGTGTTGTTATAGGGGAGTGAGGTAAAAGTATTTTCTTCACCATATCCTGCCCCAGACATGTTATCTGAAAGGAAGGAAGGAAGGAAAAATGGGAGGGATATATGGAGAAAGAGGGAGGAAACAAAGGTGGCAGAGGGCTTTCCTAAAAGTCCTCCATGTTACTTCTGGTGTGCTTCCACACGCTCCTTGGAACCTCGCTTGCCAACAAAAATGTTGATTAAGCACTCTGGTTCTTAAGTACTTTCTGCATTGGGAACACTTATAGTTAGGTTTCAGGGTTCTGAACTCCTCAAACTGGGGAACTTGTCATTAAAAGTTCCTTTGAAAAAGCACAAGTGTCCCAAAGTTTAATGGCATTAGATTTTGGCAATGATTTCTTGAATATGACACTGAAGGCACAGGCAACGAAAGGAAAACAGAGAAATTGGACTTCATGAAAATTTTTGAAATAGAGAAATTAGACTTCATGAAAATCTGTGCATAAAGACACTATCAACAGAGGAAAAGGGCAATCACAGAATGAGAGGAGATGTTTGGAAATCATATATCTGATAAGGGATTAATATCTAGAGTGTACAGAGAACTCCTAAAACTCAAGCACAAAGCAAACAACCTGGTTAAAAAATGGGCAAAGCACTTGATTAGACATTTCTGCTAAGAAGATACATAAATGGCCCATAAACACCTCAAAAGATGCTCAGCATCACTGATCATTAGGAAAATACAAGTCAAGACTACAGTGAGACACCACCTTACACACATTAGGGTGGCTACTATGAAAACAAAAAATAACAAGGGCTGATGAGGATGTAGGATATTGGAACCCTGTGCACTACTGGTGAGAATGTAAAACGGTACAGCCATTGTGCAAAATATCATGGTGGCTCCTCAAAATTAAAAGTAGGATTACCATATGGTCCAGTTCCACTTCTGGGTATATACCCAACGTAACTGAAGGCAGGTTTTCCAAGATACTTTGTATACCTATGTTCATAGCAGCATTGTTCACAATAACTAAAATGTGGAAGCAACCCAACTGCCCACTGACAGATGAATAGATAAGCAAAACGGGGTGTATACACAACAGAATATTATTCAGCCTTAAAGAGGAAGTTCTGATACAGGCTACAACATGGATGAATCTTGAGGACATGATGCTAACCTGCCAGTCACAGAAAGACAAATGCTGTCAATTCCACTTGTATGATGCACCTAGAGTGGTCAAGTTCATACACACAGAAAGTCGAATGGTGGGCGCCAGGGTCTGGGGGTAGGGGTTGCTGGAGGGCAGAGAGTTCCAGTTTTTCCAGAAGAAAAGAGTTCTGGAGATTGGCTGCCGCCCAACGTGAATCTCCTGAACGTTTCTAAACTCTACACTCATAAGTGATATGATGATACAATTTTATGTGCATTTCACTACAATTAAACATCAAACATGGACTTCCCTGGTGGCACAGTGGTTAAGAATCCGCCTGCCAATGCAGGGGACACGGGTTCGAGCCCTGGTCCGGGAAGTTCCCACATGCCACGGAGCAACTAAGCCCGTGCACCACAACTACTGAGCCTGTGCTCTAGAGCCTGCGAGCCACAGCTACTGAAGCCCGTGTGCCACAACTACTGAAGTGCATGCACCTAGAGCCCGTGCTCCGCAACAAGAGAAGCCACCACAGTGAGAAGCCCACGCACCGCAACTAGGAGTAGCCCCCGCTCGCCGCAACTAGAGATAGCCCGCACGCAGCAACGAAGACCCAACGCAGCCAAAAATAAATAAATAAATTAAAAAATTTATTTTAAAAAAAAAACACCAAACACAAGTGCCCCTCGGAGAGACAGTAAATATTTTTGTCGTTCACGGTTTAGTGCTGCCTCATTGTCAGGGTGCTAGTCTTCAGTCAACTAGCTGAGAACTGTTACAGAGGGGATGGGAACTTCCATGAAAGAGCTTCTGAAGCTAAGTAGACTGGTCCATTTCCTAATTTCTTCAATGAATATCTGAGTGCTTGCTGGAGCTGGGCACTGTACTTTGTCCTCGAGATAGACAGCTGTGAAAAAATTATACAAAGATCCTTGCAATCTGGGAGTGAGAGGTGGGGTAGGGAAGGACCCCCAGATAAAAGCATGGAAGTTTTTAGCGTGTTACCAGATGATGCAGGTTACGGGAACAATAAAGCATCAAAGGGAAAGAGGGCTACCCTAATTAGAAGGGGACATGTGGACAGATCCGAGGGAGCAGCCCCTGTAGATACGGAGAGAAAGAACATTCTAGGCAGAGAGAATAGTAAGTGCAAGAGGCTATGGGGAGGGAGCTGCTAGGAACAGCCAGGGACAGCGTGCCAGTGTGTCTGGAAGGGCTTGAGGGAAGGGGAGGGACGGTGTGTGTGTGTGTGTGGTGTGTGTTGTGTGTGTGTGTGAGAGAGAGAGACAGAGAGAGACAGAGAGACAGAGAGAGACAGAGAGAGATAGGGATGGGGAGGGGAGAGAGGGAGAAGACTGCTTTTCTTCGAATCCAGATGGGAGCCTCTGAAGGGTTTTGAGCTCCGAGTGACACGATGTGACTTGGGACTTACCAGGATCACCGTGACCGCTGTACCTAGAACAGATTGAATGGGAGGGGGCAAAGCAGAAAACGGCATTTGGAGAGGGTGCACAGAAGGGGAGAGCAGGGCTGATGGGACCTGAGGGGAGAGGTTTTCTGTCTCTTGCAGGGTGCCGGCTAGGGTCTAGTCTGGGAGTGGCGCCCTGCTCCCCGTCTGCAGCACTCTGCCCTCCTCACCTCCTGTAAACGGAGGCTAAGTACATCCTTGAGGCTCTCCCAGAGAGTTGATGGCCTGCCTGGGACAGTCCAGAGTCACAGCCCCTTGGCTGTCACCAGCTCCAGGGATGCTCCTGTCCTGAGCATTAACCTCCCTCAGGGGGAGTCCTCATTCTCCGGGAGGAAATGGGTATCTCACTGCTGCGGGCTCTTAACACCTGTAAAGTTGCAGGACAAATGACTTCGCTGAACATGCTTCATGCAGGGAGGAGTGGGTAATGTCAGAAAACGGAATAAAACTTCTGAAAACTCCGAACCAGGGGATTGCAGAGAAGCTCGCTGTCTTCTCTCTTGGGTGCGTGTGTGTGAATCGGGGAAGGAGAGGGCGGGCACCGACTTGGGTCTCGGTTCGCCCCCACAGACCATCCTTCCAGGGCAAGTTTTTCTTAGCGTCACTCGATTTCCTGAAGTGGGAGAATGAATACCCAGTGTAGAAAAGGGGGAAGAAAAGCGTGTTAGTTAGCATGAAATATGGTCATCTGATGACTTGTCCATTATGTATTTGAGGAAGCAGAGATTCTGAAGACCTTCACCTACTCAAGGAGAGGAAATTGCCTCTGTCTAGACCAGGACCTCTTACGTTTGCCACTGGTGACATTTTGTGTCCGATAATTCTTTGCTGTGGGCTGTCCTGGGCATTGTGGGATACTCCTACAGTATCCCTGGCCTCTGCCCAGTGGACGCCAGCAGTCCTTCCCCAGGTGTGACAGCAGAAATGCCTCCGGAAATTGTCAATTGTCC